>NC_134458.1:169770645-170370645 GCF_047948215.1 Lycorma delicatula
AGAACCATCAGTATAAATTCTAATATGTTCTTCGTAACTACTGACGGTTGCTAAAAAATCTTGCTGGATGATCACTGCTGGTTTCTTTTTTATTTCTCCTTGAGAGAGATCCAAACTTGTATTTACCGCTGGCAAGAGCCATGGCGGTATTTCTCTAGTAGAAATTGCTAGTGTCTCTGGTATAGCAATTTCATATTTCCTTCTTAATTCGTGGTACCTAATTCCGGCTGGTCTGGAATAGGTAGCACGACGTTCGTATAATGCAGCCATGGGATGATTCATAAACAATTTATTATTTATATGGGCAGGGAAAGCCCATATATTTGCTGCATATCTTAACAAGAGGATCTCTCTTCTATAATGTAGTGGCATTATTCCGGCTTCAGACATCAGACTAGCCGCCGGACTCGTGCGGAAAGCACCTGTTGCGTATCTTATTCCGCTATTATGAACTACGTCTAACTTTCTTAAGTGCGACTTTCTAGCGGATGAATATACGATACATCCGTAGTCTAGTTTAGATTGAACCAATGCTTTATACAGTCTCAATAATGTCTCTTTTCCTGAGCCCCAATTTAGGTTCGATAAACATTTTATAATGTTTAGGGCTCTTTTGCATCTATCACTCAAGTCCTGTATATGTAATCCCCATGTGAGGGATTTATCCAATACTAGTCCTAAATACCTTACGCTGTCTTTATATTGTATTGGATTATCATCAATTGTCAGAGCAGGACTTTGATGAGGAATTCTCTTCCTACAAAAGTGTACACAGCACGTTTTTTCTGGTGAGAATTGGAATCCTGTATTCCTTGCAACTTCATTTAGAGCATTGATCGCTCGTTGCAATTTGTACCTCACTATAGCAGTCTTGTTGCTGGCATATACGATTGCCAGATCATCAACATAGACGCTTTTGCTGATTTCTACTGGAATGGCTAATATCAATTTATTAATGGCAATGGTAAACAAGGTACCGCTCAACGGCGAACCTTGCGGTATGCCATTTTCCAAGATTCTTTCACATGAATATTCGTTGTTGACGCGTACTTGGAAGGTACGATCATTCATGTAGTTGCTGAGTATTATAGGCAAATTGCCACGAATGCCCCATTCATGTAACTGGAGCATTATACCATGACGCCAGGTCATATCGAAAGCCTTCTGAAGATCAAAGAAGACTCCGACACAATGTTTCCTTGTAATAAAGCTGTTATATATAATGTCCTCTAAGCTGATCATTTGATCAGTGGTAGAATGGTATTGTCGAAAACCTGCTTGATACGGTGATATCAGGTTTTCTTTTTCCAAAACCCAGACGAGTCGATTATTAATCATTTTTTCCAAAATTTTCCCCATAGCACACGTCAAAGAAATAGGACGGTAGCTATTGGGGTCTCTTAAATTTTTATTTTTCTTCGGTACTGGAACAACATGAGCTTTTTTCCACTGCTGCGGGTACGTTCCATCCCGCCATATTTTATTATAAAGTTCTAATAATCTACACTTTGCAGTGGTATTCAGCTGCCTGATCATATTATAGTGGATTTCATCCGGACCAGCAGCTGTGTTACCTGATTTTTCCAACGCCTTCGCGAATTCTTCCATTTTAAATGGTACATTATATGAGTAATTATACTCAGTTCCAAAATTTAGTAGACCTTCGTGTTCTTCTTTTTTGGTTCGAAAACCTTCCTCGTAGTTGGCCGTTTTGCTGGCCTTTTCGAAATGATTGGATAACAGCTCTGCAATTTCATATGGAGTGTCTTTTATTTCATCTTCATCTTCATCTTGAAGGCTAGTTATGGGAGTAAAATCATTACGCCCACAAATCGCCTTCACTTTCCTCCAAACATCTGATGCAGTAGTAGTTTTGTCAATGGATGACACGTATTGCTGCCAGGATCGTTTTTTCGAATCTATCATAACACGTTTTGCATACGCCCTGTATTTCTTAAAGGCAACAAGATTTTCTATACTAGGACGCTTCTTAAACGCATTATACGCCCTTTTCTTTCTTTTTATAGCTTCACTTATTTCATCGTTCCACCATGGAACGGGTTTCTTTGTAAGTTTCCCAGATGTTTTGGGAATATATCTCGATGCCGACTCGATTATTGCATTTGTTATGGCGTCGACATCGTCTCCGATAACTCCGGTTGTTTCTGGGAGCATCGTTCTAGCTGTGAAGCTCGTCCAGTCTGCCTTTTCAAATAACCATCTTTTAGGGATGGGATATATTGTTCTAGTAACATCAGTTACAATTTGCACCGGGAAATGATCGCTTCCATGCAGATCGTCTATAACATGGAAGCTGTACCTCGGTGCTATCGATCCGCTTATAAGTGCAAGATCTATACAGGACGTCGATCCATCTCTGGCATTGAAAAAGGTTCCTGATCCGTCATTTAAAATAATAAGTTCAGAATTCATCAGGAACCCTTCCAGTTCTCTTCCACGGGGATCTACTCGATCCGATCCCCAGAGAGAATTATGAGCGTTAAAATCACCCACCAGTAAAACAGGTGGGGGAAGCTCGGAAATTAATCTTTCTATGTCATCCTTATTCCAATCGTAATTCGGTAAGTATATGCTGCACACAGTGATCTTAAGCGGTCGCTTCATTCTAACGGCGACCGCTTGTAGGTTGGTGTTTAGAACAACCGCTTCGGTGGTAGCTCTAGTCGATGTTAATATAGCTACTCCACCTCTAACTCTTACATTTGGCGGTTGATCTCGCCGAAATATATCAAATCCTTTTAATTTAAAATTTTCATTTCGGCGGAAATGCGTTTCTTGCAGACATATACAAATCGGGTCTACGTCATGTACCAAGCGTTGGAGCTCATGGATGTTTGAAAAACATCCATTGATGTTCCATTGTACAATCGACTCGCTAATTTTTAATTTTTAATTAAATTATTGCCTGGGTTTTCCTTTCGGCCATCCTTTTTTCCTTTTCTTCTCCATCCTGCGAACAGCATCGTGTTCGCGGAGAAGGTCGTCGCCTGTAAGGCTTCCGGTCTCCGTATCGGAGACCACCGAAGCCGCCGACGACGACGGGCATGGATCGGCGCCGGTTTCAGGCACCGATTGAGAGGCGACAACCTGCCCGCTCCCCAACACGGGGGTCGCACCGGTCACCGCCTGTGGGAGGGGGGACACTCGCCCCCCCTGTGTGATTTTTTGTGGCCTCTGAGGCTTAGAGGCCACTTCAGTTACAGGAGGCTTGGGAGCCTCCATAACAGACTCTGTAGGTATCGCCTTTTTCTTTTCATCGAGGATCTCGCTGAGACGGACTTGACATTCAGGTTTGTTGTCCGTTTTCTTTTCTGGAGGAGCAACTTTCACTTTTATCGACTTATCTTCAGCAGGCTGTATCACTATCTTTGGCTTAACAAGTTCTTTATTGCCAAGAGGTTTCATCTTGTTTTCGATGATCCTCTCAATCATGTTAGCCAAAGTGGGAGCAAGTTTATTTATAATTTGTACCTCATCTACAGCAATCGGAGCAGGAGCAGGAACAGTAGCCGCAGCCTGAGCATAAGATGTTGCTGCTCTAGGCTTACGGGCGTTAACTATTTTCTTTGCATCGAAGTAGCTGACTTTTTGCAGGGTTTTTACTTCCTGCACAGCTACCTCATCTTTGTAGACAGGACAATTCCTTGATCTACAAGAATGCGCTCCTTTGCAGTTTATACATGTAGGAGGCTCTTTACATGGCTCTCCCTCATGCACCTCTTCACCGCACACGCATATTTGCGGTCTTTCGCATCTAACAGCGGTGTGGCCAAAGCGTTGGCACTTGAAGCACCTCATCGGCTGTGGGACAAATGCCCGCACATCCAAACGGTGAATCCCCGCTCTTATCTTTTCTGGCAAAGTAGGCCGGTTGAAAGTAAGGACATGAGAAGCCGAGGGTAAGACCTCACCGTTCCTTCTCATGTTCAACCGACGGCACTCTATTACTCCTTGTGCTGCCAGCTCCTCTACAATCTCTTGCTCCGAACAGTTTAAAAGATCCCGACAGACCACAACACCCCTTGAGGTGTTGAGCGTGCCGTGGGGATCAACGCGTACCGCTAGCTCTCCAATTTTCTTCAGCCCTAAAATCTTCTGAGACTGTATATCATTAACAGTCTCTACATGAAGTCCCGTAAAAGTTTTCCGTATTTCCTTTACAGGGCCTCCAGCACATTTGTTTATTTCTCGAGCGATGAGAAAAGGACTCACCCTCGAGAAATTTCCATCCTCCTTTGTAATGACCAAATATTTAGGTTTCGGTACATTACTACTTTTAAAAAAAACCTTTTGTAAGCTTTTTCTAGCCTCAATTTCTATCTTCTTACTCTCCGTACTCTTTCGGCGTTTCGCTTCAGGCGAAACAGCCGGCTCTAAACGAGGGTGTTTACGTGCACCCTCTGCCACGTTGGTTTGTTCAGGAAAATTCATGAACAAGTAATCCCTTCTGTAGTAAGGCTAGCCGCCGGGGTACACCCCCACTCCAGGGCTACCAACCCGGGAGGTCCGTTCCGGTACTCCGGTGGAACCGGCATATGTCCTGGCAGAGAGCGGATGCGCAGTCTCTGCACTGACTCCAGGCCCCTACACACCGAAGCTTTCAGGGCTCCCATGCTCCGAACATGGGCACCTTAACTACATGCTTGCCATCGCAGGGGGCATGTGGACGACGAAAGGTCTCCGTTACACCTGCAAATAACTTTGACCGTGGCCGCCACATCGCCAGCTCTAACGGCGGTATTAATCCATTTCCGTAATCGTTAATAATGTCATATCTGCAGGTGGCCGTAAAGTCCAGTCCTGTAATTCGGCCTATAGATGTAAATCGACCGAAAAAAGTATATCCGAGAAACAACACTCGGAACCCCGTTAGCCAGCTATATGTAATGTACTTGAGTACAGCTGTTACCGCCCTGGACGTGGAACGTAGATGTTGTGTTCCGGACGTGGGGAATATCTACCTCAGGGCATTATTATTATTATTATTATTATTATTATTATTATTATTATTATTATTATTATTATTATTATTATTATTATTATTATTATTATTATTATTATTATTATTATTATTATTATTATTATTATTATTATTATTATTATTATTATTATTATTATTATTATTATTATTATTATTATTATTATTATTTTAAATAAGTTATAGCCTACATCTATTTTTACATGTTATTACCATTTTTCTTGCAAACATAGGAGACACCCTAAACCAATCATATTTTACATCTCTTTTTTTAATTAGAGCCCTTTAGGAAGACGGAATGTAACACATATAATTTAAAAGAGAACCAGAATTATAAACTATTTGAATCTCACGTTGATGAGATAATATTATTATTTAAAAAAATCATCTCTCAATAATTCTAACCAAAATGACAAACTGCTAAACGGTATTAACCGACGTCAGTTAAGGATTTATTCGTTGAAATAATAAAATAAACACTTTTGGTTTTGTGTTTTCTGAATGAAAGATAAGTACATTTGAATTAGAAGATCTGGAGTTTATAAGCCTTATTAAAATTAAATACTGATAACGATCCGCCGATCTTCGTGACGGAGTGGTAACGTTGCTTTTCACGCGGAAGTTGAAGACTAAGAAACGGCTTGGCGTAGCATTTTTCAAAAATTCATAATCGTTCATCAGTAACCGTTCATAAATAAATAATAAAAATACTGCGAATAAATTTATATCGTAAGGGTTTATGGGACATACTATATAGGCTATGTATTATTAAATCCCCTTTATAAGCGATTTTATTTAATACTTGAATAGTCTTGAACAAATTTAGATGTATGTTCTGTTCAAAATGTTACCGACCGTCCGCCATTCCAATTTCTTACAGAAAATATACAGTCAGTGTTATTTGTACGATTAAGACGAATCGCTTAATGTCTATTTCAGTAGCCGTTCTAGAATTACAGGTCACAACGTAAAAGTCACAAATTTCTTTCTCCCACATAGTCGAATAAAAACATCACATAAACCATTTTTGAAAAACTCAAATTCAAAATAAATCTGTAACCGGATACGCATTTCGACTTAAATACAAAAATAAAACAAGAAGCACTCTTCCAAAAAATAAATAAATAGAATTCCGAATAAAAAGATAAAAAAAGGAATAATACAACAAAAAATTAAAAACAGCATTTACGAAACGCTAACAAAAATAATGTCACCTATATTTATGAAATATACTTATATTTATGAAATATCACCTAT
This sequence comes from Lycorma delicatula, assembly GCF_047948215.1. Lineage (NCBI taxonomy): Eukaryota > Metazoa > Arthropoda > Insecta > Hemiptera > Fulgoridae > Lycorma > Lycorma delicatula. The sequence goes on from NC_134458.1 coordinate 169,776,902, forward strand.
ATTTGTAATATTTAGAAAATTGAAAAATCTGTGGGTAAAAAATACGAAAACGTTTCTTTACTACTACCAATTTTTTTTTTACTACTATTTTATTTTCATTCATACAAATCTTTTCTTTATTACTTTTGTATTTATGACCAGGACATACTATTAAAAATAGTTGTAAATTACTTAGTTTTAACAGTTTAAACAAATAAACTGCACGTATTAAATTTCGAGATGAAGAAAAATTTAATTTTTCTTTTAATGATAAAAAACTTCAATTTTATAGAAAAAAGTAAATAAGTATTTAATCAAAATAAAAAAATAACGTTATTTTCAACAGTTTAGAAAAAACTTAATCTATAGCATTTTAAATAATTATGCAGACGGTCATACGAAGAAATAAAAAGCATTTCAGGACATTTAAGTAATAAATTTTATATGGTTTTTGACCTGGAAATTTTATAAAGCAGTTCCAGAACTGTGTCTCAAAACATAAATTCTCTTAGGAAGGGAGACATAACATCTTTTAGTTCCCTGGTAAACAAATAAAGTTTTGTAAACAAAATCTGTAGAAAATCTAATTCTTAAAATAAATAAAAATAAAAATTATAAAAAATTAATAATATAAATCGATAAACAATAGCATTAATAGATTTAATAATAAAAATAAATAAATAAAATAGCATTATTTAAATTTCATTGTTTTATATTAAAAATATTAATAACCAATAACAATAATATATTATAAAAACTTACCTTCTATGAAAGAATCGAATACGTGTTTATCATATTCATATAAAAAATTTTTCGCGGATTCTGAACGCCGTCATCAGGTTAAAATTAAAATAAATTGATAAACAAAATTAAATTCGTTTCACGTCAACGAAAAAATGATTTTTCAACAAAAAAAAAAAATCTGATGTGGGCATCGTATGACTGACTTCCTTGTACGCCTATTAAAATACATATACACATTTTTTTTAATGAAAAGTACATAAAATTTTATTTTATTAATAACTTCTGATATTTTTTCTTTTTTTAATTATTATTGATTCATTATTTATCGTAAATTTTTTTTACAATCAGAGGTTAATAATTATTAATAAATCAATATATTTAAATTAAAAAAAAGTTAAAAAATGTATGTATATGAAGTGGGATTCGAACCGATGTGCCTTCCCCTTTTTACATCTGGCTATACTCTGGAACCAGTGAAAATAAGTACCACTTATGATATATCGTTGAAAAGTTCTCAATAAGGGCTTATTAATCCAATTGTTTGGATTTTGGGCTTTTTTGGACACTTTTGGTTCAGTCGATTGCAATCAAAAAGGGAGGTTCACAACTAGATGTTACAGCAGTCGTAGATCCAAAATTTCAATATCCTACGACTAATCGTTCATGAGTTATGCGAGATACGTACATACATGCGTACGTACAGACGTCACACCGAAACTAGAGTCAAAATGGATTCAGGGATGGTCAAAATGGATATTTCCGTTGAAATCTGAAAACCGAGATCTTTTGCGATCACAATACTTCCTTTACTTCGTACAAGGAGGTAAAAATTACTAAGGTACGTGCACTGACAAACAGATACTAAAAAGATTTCATTAAAACGAAATTTTACGTATAATTTTGAAAATTTAAAGAAAACCATTTACCCGCACAAAACAGTCGGTCTTTCGTGTGGCTTAAAATTATTGTCTTTTACTTACAACTTACACTATAAAATATAAATAAAAGTAATTTTTAAAAAATAAATAAAAATGTATTCGTACCTGAGCATGCCCTTGTTGTTGCTGAAGTACAATCTGTGTCTGAGGTAATGGTACCCGTAAATTAAAATGTCGATCTCTAGGTAACAATTCCACCTGAGTATAACTCCTTCTTAACTCCTGACCGGCCATCTGTCGCCTATTAAAATATAAACAAATATAACACACACGCACGGTACATACAATACAAATAAACAACTATCAATAGTAAAACATAACGAGTAATGGAAATAACCGACCGGCTGTTTCGTATGAGATTTTTCAGGTAAGACTGAAGTAAGAGAGTTATTTAAGCGTAGAGTGGGAGACTTAGTAGTAGGGATTTGTATTCCTTTTAGATATCGGGCGGCGGGAAACGATTCGAGTTTTACTAAATGTTACTTCATTCATTACTCCAGTTCGTACGGCTCATTCGATCGTTTTCATTCTTGTTAACAAGTCACACACATAAATTATAAAGCATGCTAAAACTGATTTCATGTCGGTTAATATTAAATTAAATCACGTACCGGATAATGTGTATGTACTTGCACAGTCAACATACATCTATTTATGCACTTAAATTGTTTTAAGTCGTAAAACAATAACATAATACAGTAATGCGATTTAAAAAAAAAACAGAATATCGAAATAATTTGAGAAGTTTCCTCGCCAATAATAGCAAAGAAATGTTTTATTTTCTATGTAACACTGAATAAAAGCAAAAGAGAAAGAAATTACATCTTTAAAAAAAAAGCTGTACAGGTTGATTCGATAGATTCCGTTCTGTGATAAAATACAGTGCGATTCAAAAGAACTTCACAACTTTGCAACACTCACTTTGGTTCAGTATGGCTTCCATTTGCAATGCGACATACATCCCACCTGAAGTCGATTTCATTCCAGACTGTAGCCAGCAAGTCGGGCGTTAATTCAAAACCTCTGCAGCTGCGGCGTTAATTCAAAATCTTAGCTCAACAAGATCAGTAGCAAAGATGGTACATAAACCCGATCTTTAATGAAACCCCACAAGAAAAAATCTAGTGGGCTAAGATTTGGGGAGTGAGGTGACCATACAACTGGACCTTTACAACCGATCCACCGACCTAGGAATCGATTATAATGAAAATCTCGGACTTCTAAACAATTAGTTTGTACGGCTTAAAGTGCAATATCGTTTACGTAATACGCGCCAAACAGTCGTTGAGTTGTTTCTTCAGACTACGAGCAAACCTTTCTCATAGTTGTTCCACAGCAGCTTCAGGGACGCGTGGGCGTCCTGGTAATTTTGTATGTTTAACAGAACAACTTGTCTCAACGAAGGTTTGGTGCCAAGAGTAAATTTTTTGCCTACTAGTAGACTCCCTATCGCACCCTCTATGAAAATTACGTTGAAATTACTGCAAATTGTGAAATCAAAACTCAACACTGGTGACAGCGCTGGTGGCCGAATTCGGTACTAATGTACTACGCGAGTCAAAACTTATCTAAATAAGTTATCTAAATAAATATTTATATGCTTTTAAAGTTGTGAAGTCCTTTTTGAATCACCCGGTATTCATTTATCCAAATAATTTACGGCTGTTTAATGCAAATAAATACTATTAACAAATAAAAGACGGTAGAAATTGGTAATAGAAACGTAAAATAATAAAACTAAATCGATAGATATTACGTAATAAAATTACCGCTTACAGCATGGAGATAGACTGAAAAATATAGCAAGTATATATACGTAAATAACCCTTTTTAAAGAAGAGTTTAAAATTGTGAAGAAAAAAGAAGTTAAACGATGCATCTCCTTCACTTTCAAACACCCCCGACTGAGAAAAAAGACTCTTTATGGATGAGAAAAAATTAAATAGTTGTGTACGTTTTTCATACCTCTGCATAATAATTATAAACATGCTTAATTTAATAATATGTATTCTTCTTTCAATTCTACATGTATAAGTTTAAGTTTACATACAACCCGACTTATTATAATGATGAACTAAATTCATTATATAATAATTTCCACTTACCAACTACTTTTATTATTATGTCCGAGCGCTTTCGGACATTAATCCATCATCAGGAACATTTATGTGTTATGGATTATAATTATTTCCTTCACTATGTTCCTATTATTTCCGTCATTATGTTGCTGATGATGGATTAATATCCGAAAGCGGTCGGACATTTTATATCTATACCAACGGGTCATGATTAATAATAAAATTAATTTAAACGCACTAAATTCGTTTTATTTTTTTCAAAATAGTATTAGATTATTACAGGTGAAGGTACAGTAACTTAAAATAATTTTGCGTATATCTTCCGACAAAATAAATTTGTATTTATTATTCATCCCCTCACCAAAAAATAACTATATATATTTTTATTTTTTTAACTACATCTTGCTTTAGAAAAGGAGTTACTGGGATTTCTTTGCAGCCGTATTTTCAACATCGATAGATCTTCAAACCGTTGTAACTTTTTCTCATCGCACTCCATCGGTCTGTGATAACAAAAAGCATTTTTTTTAATTTAAAAAAAAAAATTATTTATAATTTAAATTCATCTTGCAAGTTACCCATTGTATTTAAAATGAAAAAATCGTAATTTGATAATCCCTATTATTAATCGTAATAAGGTTTTCACTCCCTTGCTAGAAAATTACAATTTTGTTTATTTAGAATTATGACTACATATTTGTATTTTTTTTAAATTTTTTTCAAGTTTATTATCACCACTTAGGGATTATTTTCTTAAAAATTAATTTTACCCAAATGCTTTCCCTTGAGTAAGTGAGCCCCCAAAATGAAAAAAAAAAAATTCGCTATTTCAAATTTTAAATGCTCAAAACGTATTTTTTAAAAATAATAAAGCCACTTACACAACTTAATACTCTTCCCCTGATGGGAGAGCTCCCAAATTGTTTCAATAAGCTTTAATAAATTTGTTTTCCAATAAAACGGAATTATTTATTAATAAAGTTAAAAAATAAAGTTTAAAATTATCGAACTGAAAAATGAATTGCATAACTTTTTTGGCTACGCAGGTCGAGTTATGTAATTCATTGCCGGCTTTTTAATTTTAAGATCTTTAAAGTTAAATTATTTTTTTTTAAATTATTATTTCCTTGGCCGAACGAAGACATTAAAACATTTTTCATGAAATTTCTACAAGTTCCTTACTGTAAATTACGGCGAAACGGTATATTTATTAAGATATTATATAAAACAATCAGTTTCAAACAGTAGCTACTAAATGGTGGCCGGTACAGATAACGGAGCGTGTCGACTGTTAGCGCGTTGTTCCCAACCTGAGTAAAAGTAAATTGATCTACCGAAAATCGCTAGGGAGAACGGGCGCCCATTCCCCGAATTAAATTATAAAGCTATATTTTCTGCGAGGAATTGTTTGTCTTGTCCTGAGGTTCCTCTGCGAATGGATCGTCCTTTGTTACCAACCGCCTCTTTTTTACTTTTGATCCCTTCTAGAACCGATGGATCCCAGGTGGGATCTGGTGGTCCATAGGTAGCCAGAGAGCTGCGACCTGTGGACCGATCCAGAAATCCGCGGTGCATAAGGTGTACAATTAATTGATTGTGCACCTTCAGGGTAAATGTGGGCACCTTCCCTAAATTACTATAAAAATAAAAGGTTCTTCCACTTCATGGATGGAAGAGAATAATAAAGATTATTGGGCATAGAACGCTCTAATGGGATAAGATACAGTAACCCACCGGATTGGTCTAGTGGTGAACGCGTTTTCCCAAATCAGCTGATTTGAAAGTGGAGAGTTCTAGCGATCAAGTCGTAGTAAAGTTATTTTTACACGGATTTGAATACTATATCGTGGATACCGGTGTTCTTTGGTGGTTGGGTTTCAATTAATCACACATCTCAGGAACGGTGGAACCGAGACTGTACAAGACTACACTTAATTTACACTCATACATATCATCCTCATTCATCCTCTGAAGTATTATCTGAACTGTAGTTACCGGAAGCTAAACAGGAAAAAGAAAAAAATAATTACTGCATTATTTGTAAGTACAGTGAACAATTGTTTATTTTCCTTTAATCATTAACGAAAAGATACACCTATTATTTAGTAAACGGAATTTTCTTAAGATATTTTAATTCTTACTTAATAAGCAGGAAACAATTCCAATCAGTGCATCGAAAGAATTCCACCAGTGTTCTCTGTTAATATAAGGATGACACCATTTGAACTATTTCGCTAAAATTCTCAGGAATAGAATTTTAAGCTTAACTCCTAAATCCCCTGGCATTAAAGGGTGAAATTTTGCTGATTAATCGAGTGTATCTCCTCGGAAGGGAAATTTTTGTATTTCATTCAAAATGGAATTTTTTCAGAATTCCATTGTCTTTTAGACCGTGCAAGCGCAATTTCCGAGATCAAATAACTTTAATTAAAGCAAATCAGTTTTTGTAATGAACTGTGATTCCTAAGCCAGAATTCCTCTTCCGTAGTACGAAGTATACCGGATCAACGAATCAAGAGTGTAACAATCCGAGGTCGCGTAAATCCTTTCGTTATCTTTATATAGAAATTATTTTCAAAGTTATGTCCGTACAATGAACGACTAATTTTTCTTTCTAAATAAACTATTTTATTGTGATAAAATAAAATTAATTGTTGCAGCTCAAAATAAAAGATTAAGGAACGGTTAGAATTGTCAAACAACATGCCTTGATAAGGTTTTAGAAACCAATACTATGGAAAGCAGACAGTGCGTGACTGTTAAGTTGAACGAATGACTATATCGGTTTCGTTTGTAAGAAATATGAACCGCTTAGTCTCATAGAGCAGAATTACATCTGTCAACTGATGTTACGTCATCATTCATTCCTATATGTTTCGAAAGAAAAATAATAAATCCGAATCGCTAACTAGATTAAAATTCTACTCCTGGGAACTAATTTATTTTTCTACGCTTGAAGGTGAAATGTATTATAATATTTTTTAAATAGTGATGATTTTTTAAAAATTTAATTTAACGTTTCAGTCGAGTATTGCAGGCTTACACTCTAAGAAACAAAAATAAAAAAGATAGTTTTAAGATAGTTAATTTTACAGATAGTTTTTCTTTTTACACAAAATTTCTTAGGATGCAAGAATACGGGTCTAAAAATAATAATGTAAAGAACCACACGAAACCGATGAAATAAATCATAAAAGAATAAAACAAAACAAATTACTAAATTATGGTCTGAAATTTTCGAATTGGCCTTGTCTGAATGTTTTATTTTTTTTTAATTTTGAATTTAATTTAAAACAACATGAATTATTCTTATATCGACTTAGAGCTTGTTTAACCTTTTATATATATAAAAAAATGTAATAACTCACTTTCTGAATTCCGTATACAAAAATACGTGTTCATATGATTTTTTTCAGATCTTGACAATGAGTGTAAGGAGTATATGACTTTATCCTGTCAAACAATTTAGTCCTCAGAATATGGACTTAACAAAACCATCGATTACCTAGCAGAATTATATTTCACGGTTTTGTTTGACCGATGTGTCACTTATTTACCCTTGCGGACTCCCCGTGGAGTAAATAACGGTATAACAACGATAAACGAGCTTGTACTTAGCGCTAAAAGGATCTACCGAGCCGCACTCGCCCGCTTAGCCTGATCGCATCATCGGAATCGGTCGCGCTCCCACCATTCAAGGAAGAATTGTCGTTCTACCGCTGGCATTTTCAGTCACAAAACGAAGACCAGAAAGCACCAGGCGTGCCCTTCCGAAGGTCATAGATATCGACCCGGCGAGCGAGACAGTCGATTCACAAACTTCCTGCGCTCAGGGATTCGCGCGGGGATTCGAGTGAACCCTCGAGCGGTTAAATGTCGAAATAAAGGTATTATTAACGAAAACGGACCTCCGATCCGTGACTCGATAGGTTTCGTGAACCTCAAACCCTATTTTAGTTAAAATTAATTAATAAATATCTCTTAGTTAATAAAGATCTATAATTGAACGAAGAGTATTGACTATTCGTCAGATCTACTTAAGAACACACAGAGACATACATAATGCTCCACCATATTTTATTATAATATTAAAAGAAACATTAGCATTATTAAAAAACCTTTTTCCATACAAAATCTGGAGATAAACACCATAAAAATCTAGATTTTCTAGTTTAAGTAGCCTGAGTCTGTTCTTGATTCGACTCTTAAGGATGTATAGTAAAATCGATTTGTTTCAGCATATATTTGAACAGAACGATGCACAATTATTGATTAGTAGCACACTACTCCAATCCTGGGTTAAAAAATACTTCGATCACCTGAGGGATTGCGGGGGAAACGGACACTTACTGCTTAGGGATTCCTTGAAGTAATGTTCAGGACGGAAGTTTCATGATCATCCTTTTTTAACTGTTCATCTATTTTATTATGTTTGATTCTCCCTCCACCCTGAACGGTATCTATAGGTTTGTCGGATGTCCAATGGATCCATACTAAAGGTATGGAGGTTTGTTGAGCATTGTAACCATGGGATAGTTGTGGTTTGATGAGTTACATTCTGCCTGTAGTCGTGACCAGTGGTTGCAAAAAGCTAACCTCATGTTGGTATGAAAGCCATCCCACCATGCATATATATATATATATATATATATATATATATATAGCACTTAAATACTTGTAAAAAATACACAGAATAATCAAGATATTATATACGTGCGTATGTAGAGGAGGGTTCTGGATAAAATTGCATAAAGCTAAATTAGATTATTCCAAATCAAGAACCACGACATGTATTCAATTAAGAATAAAGTTTTGTTCCTTTAAATTAACCAAGACGTTATAAAAACAACCGATATATTTCCATTACTTATACACATCTAATACTAATGATTTACAATCTATTAAATTCATTAAATATTTTACCGACAATAATTTTCTAATGTTCAGCGCAAGCGATAAAAAATTACACTTTTAAATTTTGAAAAAGCCTTGTTTATCTTTGAAAACATGACACTTGTGTTGGCAGAAGCACCCCAGTCATAAATAAGATAGGTTAAATTTTGGCACCGCTTCAAATATTAAATTTGAACTTGAAATTTTTACAGCACAACTTCCGGACTGACTTCTAAAAAGTAAATATGTCTTGTGTACAACTTTCTTTTTTAGCGCATATATATGACTTCATACTTAATCTTATAGTATATTTTATTCCTATGTATTTATGTGTTTGGTTTGTGTATGTACAAGTACATATATACAATATTGTTACAGGATGCGATTAATGTGGGAATCTCATATTACATTCGTTGAAAAGGGGTCTATGTATATCTTCAAGTATTTCCTGTTTTTTCTCATATTACCCTCTTTAATTTTTCCAACTTCTAGGTAGGTGACCTATAATTCAAATTATTTTCCTTTTTCTCTTCTAAGATCATTCATTTTCTTTTCCGTAGATAATTTTAATAATATTCCTGCACTTAAAATATAGTTCACTCTTTTCTTTTTTTTCTCATTAGTTTCCTTTACTCTGCATATCTCTAATCCTCTTTTGCACCCGCTTCTTTATGGTTCTTCTAATCAGTCGCTCTTAAAATTTTTCTTCGAAGGCGTCCTACTGTTTTCTGTTCTACTTATGCATTATACATTTTTCAGACGAATACATCAAGATATTTTACCGAAAAAAAAAATTGAATATTTCAAGTTTTTTAATTAGTTCACAGTTTTAAGTAAAACTACATGTACAAAGCATTTGTAGGGTAATGGGGGGCGCATTTATAAAGTACTATACTACACATAATACATCCATGTATAGAGTAGTGTTAGGGGATAAGCCAGAGAGGGCATATCCCTCATTGGTCCCGTTTAGGTCTCAGGAATGAAGGGTTAATTTTTTTAAAGTAAAATTGATGATAATGACTGTCATATTATTTATTGGCTAAGATAATCATTTTATAAATTAATAATAAATTTATAAAATGATTTTATCATTATAAAAGACATCATTTTTAATGTAATTATAAATGTTATAATTAGATATTAATCACTGACTTCTAAAAAGTAAATATGTCTTGTGTACAACTTTCTTTTTTAGCGCATATATATGACTTCATACTTAATTTTATAGTATATTTTATTCCTATGTATTTATGTTATATAAATACTAATATATAGAATATTAGTATTTTAATTTAAAAAGAATATAAATAAATAAAAATGTTAATGTTCGTTTGTTCAAAATCTTAAATCTCCGAAATTTCTTCACAGATTTCTTTGAAATTTTGACACAACGTTGCATTAGAATATGCGCGTTTTTATATACCTAAGATGTCACACCTGTGACCGGTAAAAACTTTCTTATATATGTGTGTATATATATATATATATATATATATACACACACACACACACACACACACATATATATATATATATATATATACACTCAAATCTCAAATCTAGCAATAGCGAAGCACTGCCGGGTCTGCTAGTATTATAATATGCTTATCATACATAATAAAATACTATATAAATAAGACCATTTTAAACTTATTGACCATATTATTATAATATATTATTTTAATTTAATAACATTTAATTACAAATTTATATTATAATAATATTATTTAATTATATAATAATACAATGTATATTGTATATTTATTACATTTAAAATGTAATAAATGTATGTTATTTAATTGTATATTATTTAAAATAATTTTTTATTTAAATTAAATAGATCTTTATATAAAATAGTTAATATGATTAACACGATTCATTAAAATTACACGTTATTAAAAAAAAAAGCCATGATGGGTATAATTCAGTTTTATTTTCAGTTTTTAATATATAATTAATAAAACCATGTAAAACAATAGCAAATAATTAATTTTACGATATAATTTATTATTATTATCATCTTTAATTATATAAAAGAAGGTTAAAAGCTGGAATTTAGGGCAAATTTCAATTTTTTAATTAAGTGCAATGTGTAAAATACCTCGTTTCAATGATAGATTTATGTTTACTTATATTTTAGTTAGCCGATCTCACTTTTTTAATTAAATTTTTAAAAAATTATATATATATTTTTTTTATAGACCAGGAATTAGATACGCTGTTATTTTAAATTAAATTTAATTTGCTAAGGTAGTATAATTACGGCAGTTTTCAAATCTTTTTAGAAGAATCTGTAATTTAAATGATAATTACACATAAGACTGCAAAAGCTTTAAAACTAGTTTTATATTATTGCTACGATTCCTCGACATTGTTTTGTTGTTGGATTCTAATTAACCAACATATCCTGGACTTTTCTCACCTGGCCACAGCGATTTCGGACCTTATAGCGGGCGACGTATAGGTGTGCACATTGCGTGCGAGAGATGTAGACTGTTAGGCCGGGTGGAACAGTTAGATAGTCAGATAGTCATTCCTTTACGAAAACATCTCGTATAGCTCCCTATACTTACAAAGTATGCAGTTCATTGTCAGAGCTTTTTTTCTTTAGAGGTGGAGGAACCCCGTCCCAACACCACAACCCCATTTACGGGCACCTAAGCAGTGTCGGGCTCGCTAACAGGTTCCGCAAGACGTTATTAAGTGCGTATGTATACCTGCTCACTACCGACTAAACCAACCACCCCTGCCAACCCACCCATTGGAACAGCCAGTAGAGCAATACTTCAGGGGGGCTTAACGCCTGCCCACACACACGCACACAATTGGTCACCACAAGGAAACATCAAGGACATACCATCACACGCATCACAAAAGGATGTATTGGTTAACTGGCATTTCTCCCACCACCACCCCATTCGGTCGCCCTAGAGCATAGACCAAATGTTCCGTGCCAAAAACGGCTACTGTGCCTCTAAAAACGGTATAGCGACCTCGTTCCTAACTGCTCCTAATGCCAGCTAGTACCTGTCCACCATTTAACAGCGCTTGGAGCTGATTTGGCTGATGGCCAGCCATATTCTCGAGAATGGCTTCCCACAGCAGAGCTATAGGAGTCCGCATTATATTAATTTAACCCTTAAAATTACCGATGACGGTTGAACATAACAATCTCATCGAGGAACTCCCACACGGTCCGACAATGCGGCTCTCGCCACACTGACTCGCCGTTTGTGAGCGGCCAAGTTTCCCCCTGACCTCTAAGTTCCAGGGTGGCTCGGTCTCTGACCCCCTCAAGAGCAGGGCAGTCGAACATCATATGCACGTTCGACTGGACCTCCCCGCAGACACACAACTCATCAGCCACCAGGCGAAACCGAAACAGATATTGGTTCAGGTTTACATGGTTGGTGAGCACCTGGGCACCCGACGCCCTTAAAAACGAACTCGAGGCATACCACCCCCCAGATCCTGTATAAAACTATACAAGGATCTTCCCTTAGTCGTGGTGTGCCATTCAAGCTGCCATGTCTCCATCGCGAGGCTCCATAGCCTCTTCCGCAGACGGGAGATGGGCAACTGTACAAAATTTTGTTCCGGTGCATTGTGATCACCGTTCCGCTCCGGTTCTGGCCCAGCACGAAACCGCATCGCAAATGCCTCGGCCTCCCGACCTCTTCGCAACTTCCACATGACTGCTCGAACTTTCACCACTAAATCGATTGGGAAAGCCTTTCCCAATACGGTAGTAGCCTCGTAGGAGGTTGTTTTAAATACACCAGTACATACTATCATAGCTCTGCGCTGGGCACTCCTTAAATTTTGAAGCAGTGCTCTATTTCTTTCTAACCTATGCGCCCAAACTGGCGCCGCGTATGCGATCATACTTTCGAAAACGCCTCGGTACACCAAGTACATTTGGCGGCCCGACAGCCCGTAATCCTTCCGAGCAATCCTCCTAAGCTTGTGCATCACAGAGACAGCGTCCGCCGCAACTTGCTTAATATGGTTACTAAAAAGCAACTTATCATCAAACAAAACACCTTGGTACTTATGAACTTTCACTCGGCTGATTACACAGCCTTTATATTTAATATCCTCCTCTATGAATCATGAGACCTTGCCGTTGGTGAGGGGGCTTGAGTGCTCAGGGATACAGAGTAGCTGGACCGAAGGTGCAACCATATCGGAGAGGTATCTGTTGAGAGCCAGACTAAGGAATGATTCCTGAAAGAGGGCAGCAGCTCTTTCAGTAGTTGTTAGGGGCGTGAGTCACAATGACTTAAACGGCCATATCAACATCACTCAGTCCTCTGAGTACTGCGCAGCTGAAAGCAATGGAAAACTACAGCTGTTTTTTTTTCCAAGAAAATGTGGCTCTCTGCATTTTCAAAAGCAATAATGGAGGCGCCTTCCTTGGTAAAATATTCCGGAGGTAAAATAGTCCCCCGTTCGGATCTCCGGGTGGGGACTACTAAGGAAGGGGTCACCAGAAAAGTAAAAAATAACATTCTACGAGTCGGAGCGTGGAATGTTAGAAGCTTAAAAAAGGTTGGTAGGCTAGAGAATTTAAAAAGGGAAATGGATAGAGTAAACGTGGATATAGTAGGAATTAGTGAGGTTCGGTGGGAAGAGGAAGGCGACTTTTGGTCGGGTGATTTTATAGTAATTAACTCAGCGTCAAATAATGGGCAGGCAGGAGTAGGTTTCGTGATGAACAAGAAAATAGGGAGGAGAGTGGAGTATTTCAAGACGCATAGCGATAGAGTCATTGTAATAAGGATAAATTCAAAACCTAAACCGACAACGATTGTTAACGTCTATATGCCTACAAGCGCCCATGATGATGATGAGATAGAATGTGTATACGAAGAGATTGATGAAGCAATTAAACACGTAAAAGGAGATGAAAATTTAATAATAGTTGGAGATTGGAATGCAAGCATTGGAAAAGGCAAGGAAGGAAATATAGTGGGTGAATACGGGCTGGGCAAAAGGAATGAAAGAGGGGACCGACTTATAGAGTTTTGCACGAAGTATAATTTAGTAATTGCCAACACCCAATTTAAAAATCATAATAGAAGAATATACACTTGGAAAAAGCCAGGCGATACTGCAAGGTATCAGATAGATTATATCATGGTTAAGCAAAGATTTAGAAATCAACTCGTGGACTGCAAAACTTACCCTGGAGCAGACATTGATAGCGACCATAATTTGGTGATAATGAAATGTAGATTGGGGTTTAAAAACCTGAAGAAAAGGTGACAGATGAATCGGTGGAATTTAGAGAAGCTTGAGGAAGAGGAGGTAAAGAAGATTTTTGAGGAGGACATCGCAAGAGCTCTGAGTAAAAAAGATAAGGTAGAAAATGTAGAAGAAGAATGGGAGAATGTTAAAAAGGAAATTCTTAAATCAACAGAAGCAAATTTAGGCGGAATAAAGAGAACTGGTAGAAAACCTTGGGTTTCAGACGATATATTGCAGCTGATGGATGAACGTAGAAAATATAAGAATGCTAGTGATGAAGTAAGTAAAAGGAACTATCGGCAATTAAGAAATGCTATAAACAGGAAGTGCAAACTGGCGAAAGAAGAGTGGATTAAAGAAAAGTGTTCAGAAGTGGAAAGAGAAATGAACATTGGTAAAATAGACGGAGCATACAGGAAAGTTAAGGAAAATTTTGGGGTACATAAATTAAAATCTAATAATGTGTTAAACAAAGATGGTACACCTATATATAATACGAAAGGTAAAGTCGATAGATGGGTGGAATATATTGAAGAGTTATACGGAGGAAATGAATTAGAAAATGGTTTTATAGAGGAAGAAGAGGAAGTTGAGGAGGATGAAATGGGAGAAACAATACTGAGATCTGAATTTAAGAGAGCATTAAAAGATTTAAATGGCAGAAAGGCTCCTGGAATAGACGGAATACCTGTAGAATTACTGCGCAGTGCAGGGGAGGAGGCGATTGATAGATTATACAAACTGGTGTGTAATATTTATGAAAAAGGGGAATTTCCGTCAGACTTCAAAAAAAGTGTTATAGTAATGATACCAAAGAAATCAGGGGCAGATAAATGTGAAGAATACAGAACAATTAGTTTAACTAGTCATGCATCAAAAATCTTAACTAGAATTCTATACAGAAGAATTGAGAGGAGAGTGGAGGAAGTGTTAGGAGAAGACCAATTTGGTTTCAGGAAAAGTATAGGGACAAGGGAAGCAATTTTAGGCCTCAGATTAATAGTAGAAGGAAGATTAAAGAAAAACAAACCAACATACTTGGCGTTTATAGACCTAGAAAAGGCATTCGATAACGTAGACTGGAATAAAATGTTCAGCATTTTAAAAAAATTAGGGTTCAAATACAGAGATAGAAGAACAATTGCTAACATGTACAGGAACCAAACAGCAACAGTAGCAATTGAAGAACATAAGAAAGAAGCCATAATAAGAAAGGGAGTCCGACAAGGATGTTCCCTATCTCCGTTACTTTTTAATCTTTACATGGAACTAGCAGTTAATGAAGTTAAAGAACAATTTAGATTCAGAGTAACAGTACAAGGTGAAAAGATAAAGATGCTACGATTTGCTGATGATATAGTAATTCTAGCCGAGAATAAAAAGGATTTAGAAGAAACAATGAACGGCATAGATGAAGTCCTACGCAAGAACTATCGCATGAAAATAAACAAAAGTAATGAAATGTAGTAGAAATAACAAAGATGGACCACTGAATGTGAAAATAGGAGGAGAAAAGATTATGGAGGTAGAAGAATTTTGTTATTTGGGAAGTAGAATTACTAAAGATGGACGAAGCAGGAGCGATATAAAATGCCGAATAGCACAAGCTAAACGAGCCTTCAGTAAGAAATATAAGTTGTTTACATCAAAAATTAATTTAAATGTCAGGAAAAGATTTTTGAAAGTGTATGTTTGGAGTGTCGCTTTATATGGAAGTGAAACTTGGACAATCGGAGTATCTGAGAAGAAAAGGTTAGAAGCTTTTGAAATGTGGTGTTATAGGAGAATGTTAAAAATCAGATGGGTGGATAAAGTGACAAATGAGGAGGTATTGCGGCAAATAGATGAAGAAAGAAGCATTTGGAAAAATATACTTAAAAGAAGAGACAGACTTATAGGCCACATACTAAGGCATCCTGGAATAGTCGCTTTAATTTTGGAAGGACAGGTAGAAGGGAAAAATTGTGTAGGCAGGCCACGTTTGGAATATGTAAAACAAATTGTTAGGGATGTAGGATGTAGAGGGTATACTGAAATGAAACGACTAGCACTAGATAGGGAATCTTGGAGAGCTGTATCAAACCAGTCAAATGACTGAAGACAAAAAAAAAAAATATTTAATATGGGAGTTTCGACAGCATGATAATTTGTCTGCACCTTCAGAAGCATGAACTTCGTCTTGGGCACAGAAAACTTTAAATTTTGAATGTCCATCCAGCCCTCAGCGGTTGATAAAGCCCCCTGCGCTCTACTTTCCAGCTGCGGTCGTGAATTGCCTCGAACTAAAAGGAGACAGTCATCGGCGAAAGCCTGGGCCGTGACTCCTTCTGGGAATGTCAACCCCAGAAATCCGTCAAACACCAGGTTCCACAGCAGGGGACCGAGAAAGGAACCCTGCGGGCTTCCCCTGGAGACCGACTTTTCGACAACTAGATGGGCATCTTTAAACAGAGCCGTACGGTTAGACAAGTAGTCTCTTACCACGGCCTGCAGGGTTTCGGGAACATTGCGGCGTTCCAAAGCATAGAGGACAAAACTCCCACAAGAAAGGAAATGCTGCCTCTATATCAATAAAAATAGCCAAAACGTATTTGCAGTCGGCGCTTTCCACCTCGGTAAGAGCATTTAAGATGCAATCCTCGGTGCCAACCAATTTAATAAAACCATATTGGCCTCGATTTAGAAAACAGCTCATATCGATGTTTTCCTCGAGCCTTTCCACAACCAGCCTTTCAAGCAACTTGCCGAGAACCGGCAAGAGGCTGATGGGTCGATAACTGCCAACCTCACCAGGATCCTTTCCAGGTTTATCACAAAAGGATATCAAACACAATTCCAACAACCAAGCAGAAACACTCCCACAGGCACAAGAGACCTCCTCAAACACACACGGGTACAGACTCTACCAACGCACAGACACAGACATCGCAACAACTCAAGTGGAGAGAAACACCAAGCACGAAAGGCACTCTCGAAAGAGGCGCTCATCAACCACACATGCACTCGATGTGCGCACACACTCACACACGTCTAGCAAAACGTGCACTCAACTCACATACTTACCCATAACATCAATCAGTCGTTGGGCAACACGCTCAGGCACCGAGAACGGAGTGTCCGCGGCCTCAACGCGCCAAGGCGACCCCCGCACACTCGCAGGAGCCCCCCAGGCACTCAGCCTCAGATCTCTCCAGCCCGGCACCCCCGACGTCTTATTTTCTGCCGGAACCCCTCCCATAGACGGAGCTTGTCTGTCACCTTCCTAGCATATCGATCCACCGCAGTCCACTCTTCCTCTCCGCTCATTATTATTCGCCGATTGTCTTCCGTCTGGGCAATATTTCCATATTCGCCGATTGTCTTCCGTCTGGGCAATATTTCCATAGCCCAGGGTATCTAATAACAACTTTCTCTCTTCCCTGAAACACGGACATCTGAAGTAAACGTGCAGGGGGCTTTCCTCCTCACCACACTCCGGGCAGAAGTCGGTGTTGTCTAGACCGAATCGGAACAGGTATGCCTTAAATCCGCCATAGCCCACCAGAAATTGAGTGAGACTGTAATCCAGCGAGCCATGCAATCTCCTATACTAACCCTTGACATCCCCGATAAGCCGGTGCGTCCACCGTATCATCGCTCCTTTCCCATTCGTCCATTAGCTATTCTTCTATGTCACTGGCTAGCCGTTTTTTATTCACAGGTGGCAAAGTCCCCTGTTCCCTCAATCTCCTCCGCAACGACATCGTAAGATCGATATTAGAAGGCCGCTCTTTGCGATCGTGGTCGGCTTGGTCTCGTTGGGTGTCTTCTGGATCCCCCAGTTTTCTGATGAGCGGTTCACCGTTGTGCGAGTCACGAGGGGTACGCTCAATGTCGTACTAGTGTCAGGATACTTCCAGCTTGGATGGAGTATCGATGACTTGTTGGCGCGGATTCTGGACGGTTTCCCAGGCATCAGAGTGCTGGTTGCTCTGGACGCTATCGCCAAGTTTCTGCCTGGGGTTCACCTTCCACTGACCCCAGTGTTTGGAAAAGTACTCTAGCGACTGATTTCCAGCCGCCTCGATGAGCTCTTCGGGGCTCGAGGGGCGTTCAGCGATCGGCAATTTGGTTTTAGGCGTGGAGTTGGAACAGTGGATGCGATCAGCTTCGTAGTGACTAAAATTAGTCACTAATTAAAACAGGAGGTAGCCTGTATAGAATGGTGCTCGGCATCAGTTTAGATATAATGGGCGCGTTCGACAACGCCTGGTGGCCGTCTATCTTGGACGGCCTGCTGGACGTTGGATGTCCGCGAGACATCTTTGAGCTGATTGTTGATTACTTTCGGAATAGAGAGGTTCGGTTGACCATCGGTGGTGAAACGCTAGCGAAGGATCCAAAGGATGGTTGTCCGCTGGGGTCTGTCCTCGGGCCGATTTTTTGGAACGTAATTATCAACAAGTTGCTAAAGTCGGATCTCGGTGAGGGTTGCACAAGCATCGCGTATGCCGATGACATACTGTTGCTTGTGGAAGGCGATACTAGAGCCAAAGTGGAGGCCAGGGCATGCAATGCCCTAGACGTAGTCTCGAACTGGGGCCACGAGGCTAAGCTCCAGTTCTCACCCAAGAAGAGTAAACTGATCAGCCTGAAAAAGATGAAATCCCTTTCGGTGCGTCGAAATGTAAGAATGGTATTCCGTTACCATACGCGGACAAAATAAAGTATCTAGGTGTCTGGATTGGGGAGGAATGTAGCTTCTTCCTCAATGTAGACTATCTTTGTGACAACGCGATCGGTTCCCTGGTTAAATTGAAAAGTGTGTGCAATCGAGAGTGGGGCCTGGGAGTCCGGGATTTATCAAGCAGTATTTGAGGCAATACTGACGTACGCGTCGCACTGCTGGATCGACTTAGCGGAAAAAAGGGTTTATCGAGAAAAGCTTTTGCGAGCCCAGCGCCTCGCTCTCATCACCGTGTGTAAGTCGTATAAGACGACTTCGACGGCTGCATTGCCTGTCCTTTCGGGGGTGATCCCTGCCAACCTGCTGGTGATAGAACGTGCGGAAATTTATAGGAGAGTAAAGAACGGTGAGGCTAAGCGCTCGGTGCGCAGAGAACAGCGAGAGTTGACACTGCGAGCTTGCCAGGCTCGTTGGGACGAGGCATCCACTGGTCGAGTGACCTACGGATTCTTCCCTGATGTGGCGGCTAGAATGAGGTTGAAGTGGCAGGATTGGGATCATTATACATCCCAATTCCTAACTGGCCACGGAAACTTTTATAAGAAGCTGTTTGACTTCGGTCTGAAAGAGAGCCCGCCCTGCGACGAATGCGGAGTTGATGAGTCCAGTGCCAATGTACTGTTTGACTGTGTTAAATACGCGGTAGCTAGAAATCGTACGAGTAGGAAATATCAAAATATAGGGAAGACGTTTGGACAGACCCGTGAAATGGTGGGCAAGGCAGCGTGTAGGATTTTCACCGAGTTCGCTCGCGAATTAGGTGTCCTGCGCGGTTGAGGGGCAAACCTGGCCTGTCTTTTCTACTTCCCTAGTTTGTAAGTTAGGTTAAGATATTAATGTTTTTAAGCTCTTAGTTTTAGCATTACCGCTAAAGCATGCAGGACGCAGGGCGCAGGAGTGTCCGCATTACAGAAGGCTTCTGGCCCTGGACGCTGAGGTGGTACTACAAGATATAAATTGCATGTACATCTAAAAACACTGCACCGGCCTGGTCACATTACACACATTTCTATCTATCTATCTTTCTGTTTCTTCCTTCCTATCTGGGACTCCGAAGCTATACGTGCTCGCTCTCGAGCGAGCTCGGCTAGTTAGGAGCCCCTGGGGAAGTTTTTCCAAGTTTCTGGTCATGCTGAGAGGTACCTCCACGTGGTCTCCGCTGGGCAACGGCGTCTCTCTTCCTAGAGTAAGGTTAGGGCTCTATTTTTTGTTTGTTGAGTTTAGGCTGGCTACCTCTTTCCAAGCCAGCCACGTAAATGTAACTTCACTTAGTTTTTGGTGGCGAGTATATCTTGCATTTGTTTCGAGGCGACGGTTAAACTTTGATGAAGCATGACCGGCGAATTGGTAGTGGCGATTGCTGGACGGGGTGCCATACTTTCGGCCCAACGCGGAAGATGAGTCTCGTACTCAGGTACCCGGGGGTCGGGAGTACGCACCGGGTCGTACGTTGTGACCCCAGAGGTGCTGGTCTCTCACAGTTCGTTGAAGCTAGGAACCTCTAATTGCTTAATAAGGCAGAACAACCGCCGACTTTCTCTTCCGATCTGGGAGAAAGTTACATCGACGTCACCTTGGTGACAGGCGATCTTCTTAGGTGTACAAGTAGTTGGACTGTCTGGCCTGAGGCCAGTGTGAGTGATCATAGACTTATAACCTAAGATGTCGCTTACGGTGCGGTCCAAGAGCTCCACATTCGGGTCGCTATAACCTAAGGAGCCTGGATTAGGACAGGCTGCGACGCGAGTCTGCGGCTGCCTTACAAGGGTTGGAATGGCGCATGGAGCACAGGGAGGAGGTGGAATTGATGGCTGAACAATTCGGCCGGGCCATCTAGACTGGCTGCGATAGGGTCCTGCGGCGGGCTCGGCCAATGGACGGACCCTTAAGTAGAGACCAATCCGCTGATCGTAGAGTGCCTAGAGCCGTCATGACCGCTGTTTCCGAGGAGTCGTCTGTTAAACGCAGGCGGAAACTCGGGAAAAAGTGGTAGTCCTCTGACCTTAGCGTGCTGCGCGCAAAAGCTAGCTCCGCTAGGAGAAGATACCAGTGTCGCCCCCTAACGGGGATTACCGTTGATGACGTGCACGCTGAGGGTCTGCGGATCTACCGGCGCGCCCGTAATGAGTACGTCCATACCATCAAGGAAGCCAAACTCAAGTTTTGGCAAGACTCCATGCTTGAGTTGCAGCGCAATCCCTGGCAGCTCGCGAAGTCATGTTACCGGCCAAAGCCATTGCACGTGCTGTCCAGTGTTAAATGCGGGTTTGGTGGTCTTTACCACACTTTAACATATGTGGCGACTTGGCAGGCGTTCCTGGATACTCTGTTTCCAGGTGCTCCGAAGGGTGAAGCAGAAGTCGGCGTTAGTGAGACACAATTCCCTGGTGTACGGGCTGTGGAATCCGTAGATATAGACCGAGTGGTTTCTCGAATGGCACTAAGAAAGGCACCGGGGATTGACAACTTAACTCGGATATTTTCTATCATCTGCTGCCTTTTAAAAGAGAGCCGCTTGCCAGACTGTTCTCGGGATGCCTAGACTGGGGTTGCTTTCCGTCTTGGAAGGTGGCTTTAGTGAGGGTCCTCTTAAAATCAGGAAAGAATCCGAGTGAGGTAAGCACTTATCGACTCATCAGCCTCTTGCCGGTAGTCGGCAAGTTGTTTGAAAGGCTGGTTGTGGAACGGCTCTGGGAAAGTATCGATATGAACTTATTTCTAAATCGAGGCCAGTATGGCTTCATGAAAGGGATTGGCACCGAGGATTGCATCTTAAATGATCTTGCCGAGGTGGAAAGCGCCGACTGTAAATAAGTTTTGGCAATTTTATTGACATAGAAGTAGCATTTCCTTCCTTGTGTTGAAGTTTTGTCCTTTATGGGTTGGAACGCCGCAATGTTCCCGTAGCCCTGCAGGCCGTAGTATGTGACCACTTGTCGGATCGCACGGCTCTGTTTAAGGATGCGCACCTAGTTGTGGAAAAATCCGTCACCAGGGGAAGCCCGCTGGGATCTGTTCTCGGTCCCTTTCTGTGAAACCTGGTATTCGACTGATTTTTGGGACTGACATTCCCGGAAGGAGTCACGTCTCCTGTTAGTTCATGGTAATTCACGACCGCAGCTAGAAGACCGAGCGCAGGTGGTTTTGTCAACCGCAGAGAGCTGGATAGACATTCAAAATTTAAGGATTTCTGTGCCCAAGACGAAGTTTATACTTCTCAAGAGTGCAGACAAATTATCATACAGTCGTAACCCCCGTATTAACTATTAAGACCGACTTCCAGTTCATAAGTACCTAGGTGTATTGTTTGATGAGAAGTTGCTGTTTAGCAACCACATTAAGCAAGTATTGGCGGACGCCGTCTCGATGATGCTCAAGCTTAGGAGGATTGCTCGAAAGGATTACGGATCGTCAGGCCGTCATTTATACATGGTGTACCGAGGTGTCTTCGAAAGTATGACCTCTTACGCGGCGTCCGTTTGGGCACATAGGTTGGAAAGAAATCGAGCACTTATTCAAAATTTAAGGAGTGCCCAGCTCAGTGCCTTAATTGTATGCACTGGTGTTTTTAAAACAACCTCCTACGATGCTACCGCTGTATTGGGAAAGGCTCTTCCAATCGATTTAGTGGTGAAAGTTCAGACGTCCATGTAGAAATTGCGAAGAGGCAGGGAGGCTGAGGTATTTGGAATGCGGTTTCGAGCCGGGCCTGTACTGGAGCAGAACGGTGATCTTAATGCACCGGTTCTAACTTTCGAACAGTTGCCCATCTCCCGCCTGCGGAGGAGACTTAACAGCCTCGCGAAGGATGCATGGCAGCAAGAATGGCACGCCCCGACTATGGGAAGGTCCTTGCATAGATTTATACAGGATCTGGGGGATGGTACGCCTCTCCTTCATTTTTACGGACAACGGGAGCCCGAGTGCTCTCCAACATGTAAATTTAAACCAATATTTGTTTCGGTTCCACCTGGCAGCTGATGAGCTGTGCGTCTGCGGGAAGGTCCAGTCAAACGAACACATTAAGTTCGATTGCCCAGCTCTTGGGGGGCCCAGAACTCAAGCCACCCTGGAACTTACAGGTCAAGGTGAAAACTGGCCACTCACAAGCGGCGAATCAATGTGATGAGAGCTGCATTATCGGACCGTGTGGGAGTTCCTTGATGCGGTTGCTTTGTTCAACTGACATCAGTAGTTTACCTAGGGGAAATGACTCCTACCACGCTGCTGTAGGAAGCTAACCGAGAGATATGACTGGCTACCAGTCAGATTAAGGCTCTAATCGCTCTAATGGTGGACAGGTACTTGCTGGCATTCAGCGGCCTAGGCGTGGCAGCAAATTGCTCTTTTCACGAACAGAGGTTGCGTTGTGTTTTTCAGTGCTATTTTTAAACTGGTGGTCGAGTGTGTACCTTCCCCACTTTTAAAATCTTGCTGTCTGAGAACTGTTACAAAGGTTTTGCGCCTTTACTGTTTAGACGATTCATACCCTTATTTTACGGGGATTCAGAGGATTTGGCGCACGATTTGTTCGAGCACCCGCCTCATCGCAGCAAAAAGAGTGGCAACGACTCCTGGTCGCAAGTCCCTGTTACGAGCAAAGGGGCCTTTACCCTTAGTCCTACTCACGCTCTTTTAGAGCGGAGACCGTAATCTGTAACTGTGTGTTACAAGAGGTGCAAAGAGTGAAAGGAGAATACAGAAGGTCTCCAGCTGCCCGTGGCTCGCTGCGGATAGTCGTCACGCTTGTAGGCTTGTGGCCAATACCTGTAATAGAAGGAATACAGCGAGCATTTTTTTTGTATACTGTAAGGTCAGGGTATCTCAGACCATTACAGATGTTAGTGATGTAGGTAAGAAGCCTAGCTAGCCGGAGGAGGAGCCGGAGCCTTATCTTTCGACCTCCTCGAACACTGGTCCTGATAACGATAGTTCAGAGGTAGATGTTGGAGTGACCACCAGGGAGGATATGAACCCCCTTATTGAAGAGATTTTGCAAGCTGAGGGCAGGCCTGGCAGCTCTGCTCCTTTGGCCCGTGATGTTTTGGCCAAACTGGTTGGCTTGTCTTCCTATTTAGCAAACCCCAAATGTACTAGTGCTGCTACCAAGAAAAGATTATAGCCCCGACTCGAATTCTTCCGAGCGGCTTTCACAGCTCTCGTCGAGGGGTTCGAAAATCTTGCCTCACGGCCTGAAGTAACTGTGGCTGAGAAACCGGCTCCGGCCCAGATGCAACCGCGTAGGTATGCTGAGGTTTGTCAGGGGCAGACATGGAACCAGCCAATCCTCTAAGAAACCTGAGGTTGCGTTTGTTAATAGGACGGAGGGCTCGGCTGTGTCCAGCAGTCAGCTGAAGAAAGAGCTCCAGGTTGCCCTTCGGGGTGACCGGAAAGGTCTTAAAATTAGAAACATTAAAGAGACCGGCAAGGGATTAGTTGTGGTAGCGGATGATACGGAGACCATTCAGGCAATAAGAAATTCCACGGCGGTTAAGCTAATGAATAAGAAAATAGACCCAAAAACCTGACCGACGAAGATGTCTTGTCCATCATTAGGGAGCAGAACACTGATTTGGATGAAGCCGCCTTCCGGCGGGAATGCAGGTTGGTCTTTAAAACTGGTAGGCGTGATACCCAGAAATATCACGGAGTCTTCAAGTTCTGGTCTCGAGTCCTGCCGAGTAAAAGAGTACGTGGACGTCCAAAGATGTTTCAAGTGCTGCAGATATGGTCAGAGGGCTAAATTTTATAAGTTTGCTTTGGTGTGTGCCCATTGCAGCGAAGAGGGCTACAAGCGTGACAATTATTCGCATAGGTCCGAGGCCCCGGCCTGTACTAACTGTAAGAGGTTGCACAAAAATCATGAACACCTAGTTGTTAGTAAGGAGTGTGGCTGTTACGTAAGGTCCGTTACGTTGTACTATAATTCCTTAGATGGTTAGGTTCGGTCAACTAAGTGCCCAGGGTCTTAAGTAGTACAATAATTCCTTAGATGGTTAGGTTCGGTCAACTAAGTGCCCAGGGTCTTAAGTAGTCCAGTTTGAGTTAGGTGAGATTGTAGAGCCTCGATGTTGTCCTTCTGCAGCACCTATATGTAATTAGCGGTGATCTGCCAGGCTTTCACAGCTGGAAAACGTTTTGTGAAGGGCATACCTGTATTTCTGTTATTCTGTGCAGAAGTCACTTGATATTGTCTTTATACGGCAGGTTTTGACACACATCATGTTGTGGTCAGACTTGCCATTCGCGGACAGAACCGGATAGAACAGTTGTTAGTTCATATTTCCAATAAAGGGATCCCACTGAGGAACACCTAGCGAGATGGGATTCGTATTGTGGGCAATAGTCCAATCCTTATTGGTGCCGATATTAATGCGAAGTCACTTTTCTGGCTCAGTCGGATCACTGATCATGGCGGTGGCCTAATTAACAGTTTCATCGAGCAGCACAATTTTGAGGTCTTTAATGTTGCAGACAAGTTGGTCACTTTCGCCTCTGTGATGGTTGCAGCGGATGAAGCCGCCGTTCCTAGAGACACTGGCCGGGAACGTATATCTGGTTGGTGGTCTCTGAATCTGACAGCAATGAAGTAGTCTGTGAACCGACTCAGAAGGGCTGCGCAACGAGAGGGTAATCCCGATCAGCGTGCGGCCCTAACTGCAGATTACCGTACAGCGAGGACAAAATACTTTCATACCATTAGGTCCTCCAAGCGTAATTCCGGGCGCTCCTTCGTTCAGGAGCAAGGGAATAGAGACCCTTGGGGCGTTGTGTATAGAGCCCTTGGACATAAGCGCAGGAAAGATGTCCTCCTGTCAGCTTTGTCAACCCGCGAGGGTGTGGTAATTGATAAGGACCGTGTCCTTAATATTTTGCTGAATGATTTGCTCTGGATGACATTTTGGTGGGTGAGGTTTCATACCACCGGCGTGTCAGGAGGGAAGTCGCGATTTTCGAGACAGATATTTTTGTATTTCATTCAAAATGAAATTTTTTCAGAATTCCATTGTCTTTTAGACCGTGCAAGCGCAATTTCCGAGATCAAATAACTTTAATTAAAGCAAATGAGTTTTTGTTAATGAACTATGATTCCTAAGCCAGAATTCCTCTTCCGTAGTACGAAGTATACCGGATCAACGAATCAAGAGTGTAACAATCCGAGGTCCGTCCACTAACCCTTTTGCCCGTGATTGGCAAGGTTTTTGAGAAGGCCCTATATTTGCGTATTAATGTTAGATTGGCCATTGATCCTTTGCTAATGGACAACCAGTATGGTTTCCGACCGGGCAAGAGCACTGAGGATGCCATACTAAAGGTGATGGATGTTGCTTCCTCCAGTCCATGTAAATATAGATTAGGGATTTTTCTGGACATATCTGGAGCATTTAACAAATTATGGTGGCCCTCTGCCCTGTTTCAGATGAAGAAACGTAAGTGTACACAAAATGAACTCTAGTTGCGGCTTCAGCCGCTGCCAGTATCGCAGAGGCGAAATTTTCTGCCAGGACATCTAATGCCAGCCCGTCAAGGTCTCGAGAAAAAATCTCCAGTCTTTACTCCAACAAAGAGGAGAATTTCGGCCAGTCCGCCTTCGTATGCAAGAAGCGCTGAAGTTATTTCAACCATCGGACCCTTTCCCTGCGTGATAGTGGCTCGGAGGTTCGTAAGACCTTAACTAAAGGATGCCCTCAGGGCAGTTTTCTGAGTCCCCTTCTTTCGATCATAGAATTCGATTCGATGTTGCGTTTAAGGTTGCCAAGTGGTTGTCGTCTTATCGTTTATGCTGACGACGGGCTGCTACTGATTGAAGGGGATTCGCGTAACAAGGTAGAATTCCGAGCTGCTCGTGCTTGTGGGACACTCCGACTGTGGAGTCCTCAATATAAGATGATTTTCAGCCCAGAGAAAACCACAGTGATGTTGCTTAAGGACCTATTGGCTGCTTCCCGACGAATCCGGGTTCGGATGGGTGGTCTCCCCATTCGGTACGTTACGACTCAAAAATACCTGGGTGTTATCCTTGATGAGAACTTTCGGTTCAAGGAACATCAACAGTATGTAGCAAAAAAGGCCGCTGATGCTTTTTATGGAATCCGTAAAGTCATTCATCCCGATTGGGGGTTGAATTACCGTACCATGCGTATCCTTTACAAAGGTGTCAGCAAAGCTATTATCCTGTTACTGTGCCTGTCTGGGCTCAACGCATGGCTTTTAGATTTTGCGCGGACATTTTGCTGCGGGCCCAGCGACTCCTCTTGCTGGCTGTTATAGGCGGTTACAGAACAGTCTTGCGGGAGGCAGTCTGCGTTATAGCCGGAGTCAAACCAATAGATATCTTGGCTAATGAGCGTAAGGAACGCTACATTTCCAAGGTAAATAACCTATTGACGTCAGAACGAAAGCAGGAGATTGAAGACCGGGGTCTTGCGTCTTGGCAGGTCAGGTGGGACGAATCCCCCACAGGTCGCTACACGCATCGTAAATTTCCTATAGTGTCTAATTTAGGTGCAATTAGATGGGTCTCCCCTAATAGGTATATCACACAGTTTCTCTCCGGGCATGGTGCCTTTCGGGCGAGTTTGGCTAGGTTTCGTTTGGTGGATTCGAGTCAGTGCCCGGATTGCGGGACTGATGATGATAGTGGACCACGACCTCTACGTCTGTCCCCGATACGAGGTCGAACGTTCACGAGCTGTTAGGGAACTTGAAAGAATGCATTCCTTTCTGGATATCCGTACCAACTGGATGATCCGCGAGGAATGGTCTATAGTAGCTGGTTTTCTTCGCGCCCTTGCGATGTGTAGGTCTGCAGAGGGAGTTTGATCAAGGTACTCGATCGTGGTAGGATTCCGGATGGCTAGGGTTCCGGCTTAGGGATTGGATTGGTTGGAGGTAGGCGCATTGGCATCGTGCCACGGTTATATTGGTATTGTTTGTGATTCGATTTGGGGCTCCCGCTGATGGGGGTGGCTGCGCTGCCGGGGTATGGTAGCCCGTGCGGCCGGGGAATTTGCTTCCCTCCGCCGGTGGCGGTCCTGATCGTGACTTAGTAATGCCACACGAGACACCGTGATGTAACCGGGTGGGGGTGCGGGGTTTGCCCCTGGCTCCTGCGCGGACCGGAATGAGGTTGCGTTCCCTTTGTTAGGTGACCTAAACTGGTCGACTTATTTGGGTGTAGGTCTGAATTTCTATGTTGCGTAGAACACAATTTTGATTGGTATGAGTGTAGCACTGATTTAAGTTTAAACTCGTTCGTTTTCTGAGGCATTCACAGTCACGAACGGTGTTGTCAAATCTGTCCTAGGTACTGTGTCCGCGCTTCCGCGGTTTCGGTTAGTTAGTTTGAGAGAATCATGTTAAGTTGAATGTGAAGATGTCCGTTTGAGGCCTACGTGAAGGCGAAATTTGATATGTATTTACTGATGCAAATGTCTGCTGAAGCATTTACATCGGTGGCATCCCGACCGAGGCCTGGTTGATAACTGAGATGTAATCAGTTAGAGGGTCTAAAGACGACCTCCGGTAAAGCCCCTCAGGGCTTGGAACGGAGGGGGTGGTGTGGCGACCGGTAACTGCACAAGGTGTGTGTCTTCCCCCTACGGAGTTGGGATGTCTTTAACAAGATAAATTAATTATTGATAGCCATATATGTTTTAGTAGTTAACGGGGTGCGCCTCTCCATTTTAGTGATATATGACAAGTGGGCGTGGGACACGCAAGCGGGTGGTGTATGGTAATCACGCTTATTCCGCTCACGCTTTTAAGTTAGCTCTAGGAGCTAGTTAGGACACTGGTTGCTAAACTGTTTCGTGGCTCAGTAGCCGTTTGCGGCACAGACATTAGGATTTATGCTTTAGGGTGACCGAATGGGGTGGTGGCGGGAGAAATGCCAAGCAAACCAAAAACCATATCCACAGGTGGCAAAGTCCCCTGTTCCCTCAATCACCTCTGCAACGATATCGTAAGGTCGATTGGGAGGTGACCCGCTAAAACCTTTGCAACCTCTTTAGAGACTGCTCAGTATGCCGACATTATCCTGAGGCAGTACCTCCTGTGCAACGCCTCTAGTCTGCCACGGTATCTGGCATACCTAACTGTACCTGCCCACAGCTCCACACCATACAGCAGAGTGGAGTGCGTCATCCGGGCCAGTAGTTTCCTCGACTGCTGCGTCGGCCCGCCAGTGTTATCTTCTCAGCCCTACAGCAAGCTTCTATAGCGTGTACACCGAATCTGAGCCTGAAGTCTATCCAGACTCCAAGATATTTGATTGCTGGCCTGGAACCAATCCTTCTATCAAAAGCGTGATCATCCGCCTCCGTTTGGCGAAGGAGATCACCACCGCCTCTGTCTTTTCTGGGACCAGCATCAACCCTCCTCCAACCATCCATTCCCTTACCGCCGTATAGGAGTTTGCAATCTTTTCCGTGGCCTCACGTCATTTTCCCACTTCGACGACCAGGGTTAAGTCGTCAGCGTAGCCCATTATTTTAACCTCTAGCGTTAGATTCACTCGAAATACGCCATCATAGGCAAGGTTCCAGAGGGTCGGTCCAAGGACCGACCCCTGGGGAACCTCCCTGTCAAGTGTCCTTTCCACCAATCTATCCTGTACACGGCACTCCAATCTGCATTCAACAAGATATGAGCTTACCATCTCCCGTAAATACTGCGGAACTCCCTATCCCTAATGAGTCAATTATAGCAGCATGGGTTATCCAATTAAATGCGTTCTTGACGTCAAGCGTTACTAGGATGTACATCCTTCTTCCAGGGTCTCCACCACCCTCCTCGCCACCACGCAAACATCGGCCACGGCATCCAAGGCAGACCTGCCTTTGCGAAATCCATATTGAAAGGAGGAGAGTCCGCCCGCCTCCTCCACTACTCCTGTTATTCCCTGTTATAACATGCGCTGTAGCATTTTGGCTAAGGCGTCTATCATCGCCAGCGGCCGATACGAGGATGGAAGTGCTGGCTCCCTCCCAGTTTTGGGGACCAGTACCAACCGCTGACGCCTCCATCTAGCCGGGAAAATGCCCTCTGCCAAAGAAGTGTTGAAAACCTCCAATATCGTCGCCGGATCAGTCCTTACAGCCAGCCTAATCTCCCGACCCGGCAGCAAATCCGGGCCCGGTGCCTTGGCCGGCGATATTCCCGCAGCGCCAAGCTCTTCCTGGGTGAAGGGGGGGCGGGAGCTCCATGTCATCGCTGATATTATTATTATTATCCACCAATTCTTCCCCATGGGGAAAGAGGCCCTTTTTATAGAGGGCCTCTTTATAAGAAACATTATTGTTTCTTACCTCCTGCTCTTCCCATGTAATTGGAGCTCGTAGTCTTATTACTCTCTTCACAAGTATGCAATATGCCGCCCCCACAGGTTCGCATCCACTTCGGCGATCAATTGCTTCCAACAGTTTCTCATTTCCAACATTGTCAGAGCCGTCAGAATAGTTAATAGCATGATAAGCCAGCCATAAGCCCATGTGCACAGCAATACGCCGCCTGCTATACCTGCACAGGTTTCACCTACGTGAAGATCCTGGGTGTGTCTGCTGCAGGGTACTAGATACACCCGAGCATACCTTCTTTGGCTGTGGGAGGTGGGTGCCGCTGCGGAGAGACCTTGGGGTTCTCCACCTGATACTAGATAACATGCTGGAGTGCACGCTCAGGGGAAGAGGGAATGGTGAATTGTGTCAGAGCTTGCCACTCATATTCTCCAAGAGAAGGAGAGATATGGAGGGAGGCCATAACAAAAAAAAAGAAAAAAAATTATATATATATATATATATATATATATATATATATATTTTATGTCGCCGGGAGATAATAAAAATTGAGATTTGATCAAATCCCTAAGATAGATGATCAATTCATGGAAGATGTTAAAATTATAACTCTGTGGGAGTGATTTCCCTAAGTGATTTGATCAAATCCCTTAACTGTTTTAGTGAAAAGATGAAATAAACAAGTCAGGACTCAAATAACATCAAATAAATAAGAGTAGAAGGTGTCATGACTTATTTATTTAGTAAACCATACATTATTAAACGCAGAGTAGGTAATACAACAATAGTCATTGAAACACAAATTATTTATTCGAAACTAATTGAAAAAAAAACTATGCAAATAACTTATAACTTAATTATTTAAGTTATAAGTTTTTTTTTTTATAAGTATTTATTTAATACTTTTAATATCTAAACAATATTATTTCATTTTTTCACTAAAACAGTTTAGGGATTTGATCAAATCACTTACTTTTTTACAACCCCACAGAGTTGTAATTTTAACATCTTCCGCAAATCAATCATCTACCTTAGGGATTTGATCAAATCTCAGTTTTCATCATTTCCCTGCAACATATATATATATATATATATATATAAACGAAGCATGGCACGTGTAGCATAGGGAGGCAGCCCACATGCCTAGAGCACACAAGAGTGGGGGAGTCGAGGCTACCCGAGGCTGGCATGTAGAACCCTCAAGGGATGAACTGTGGGTGCAGGGGCTAGGTTTTGGACTAGGAAGGGTAACCCTCCCACCAAGGGTCAATTTGGGTATCTGGAAGAGGAGGTCGGGATGTCTTGATGACATGGGGGGGGACCTCGATGGGTAGAGTCCTGTCAAGGACTGCAAATAGGGGGCAGGCAACTGCCACAAAGGCACCTCCTGGGGCTGTATAATGCTTAATTGCAGGTCCAGCCCCAGGAGGGGAGTTGGTGACATAGGAGGTTTAGTTGGTAGGGCACAGGCACACATACACACTTAACAACATCTTGCAAAACCTGTAGTGGTCCAAACACTCTCCCTGTAAATGGGGTTCCTCCAACTCACCATAAAAAAAAAATATCCTGGACTTGGCAACCCATGGATGTAACCCACTGAGTTGGTCTAGTGGTTAAACTCATCATTATAAATCAGTTTCAAAGTCAAGAGTTCTAAGATTCAAATCCTAGTAAAGGCAGTTACTTTTATATGGATTTGAATACTAGATCGTGGATACCAGGTGTTCTTTGGTGGTTGGGTTTCAATTAAAACCACACATCTCAGGAATGGTCGACCTGAGACTGTACAAGACTACAATTCATTCATACATATACCTCATTCATTCTCTGAAGTAATATCTTACGGTGGTTCCGGAGGCTAAACAGAAAAAATCCATAGATGTAACAAGTTATATAGCTGTACTCATTATATAATCAAAGAACGTAGTTCCTACTGGTTCTGAATCAAGAAAGCTGCACTGAATATCTGGAGACTTCTAGAATATCATACAGATTAATCGGTCATTAAGAGAAAGTTAATTTAATTCATAGTCTAAAAAACATCTGAGACATTGGAATTATAAAACTTGTTTTAAAAATTTAAGACAAAAAATTAAAAAATACAGAGATGTACTTTAAAACTATATCAGAAATTAGACATTTACAAAAAAATAACATAAATTTATAGACATCAATATTCAAAGCGACAGAGTTTATCACTCAATAATAACATTTTTAAATTTCATATTAATTAAAAAATAAATAATAACAACATTTAAGTTCCAAATCCAGAAATTTCTTTTAACTTAATTCAACTCATTTGTTAACTTGTAAGAATAATCCCAAGCACCATTATGAAACACACTTATTTTAGTCCTTTCATAGTCACTTAAATAGTATGTGTAAGTTCATCCACAACTAAATTGCTCTTGTCCAAATACCTATTTTGTATAGATTTCACTGAGTATTGGACAAGCTAGAAGAAAATTAATACATCATATTAGCACAGTATTTATTTAAATTCAACAATCAGTTTCTCATCTTAATATCTAATTTATAGAAACCACCTTTTCAATATTTTTTATAACTCAACTTTGGCTGTAGCTCTTTACAAATTGTCTTATTCTTATTAACTAATTCTTATTGTTATTAACTAATTATTTTTTTAACTAAATTACAACATGACTGGTCTAATACTCTCGACCTGTGCCCAGTCCATTTAGAACAATTAAAATCCGATTCTTGAATTTCAACTTTCATAACCTTACAGCATAATTGACGATATTTCTGATGATTTGAAATTCTCTTAGTCCATTAATTCTTTAAGCCCAAAAAATGTTACATTAGTTTCTCATTACAAATTTCTATCATACTCTGAAATTCCCTTATTACTTCCTTCAAGTTTGAATTTTCCTTTCTTAGAGTACAAACTTACATTAATCTACTCTGAAAATAATATTGCAAGAGAATCTACCTCCTTGTTTAAAATCTTTTTGACTTACTCCAGTACTTTGCTTTGACCTCTCAAAGTGCTGTACAAATTTTCCATGTTTATGGCTATGTCTATATCAATATAAGAATTATTTTACTTAACTGTGCAAAATAACCACACTTCATCATTATGATTGTAATAGTACACATCAACAAAATGTTTAAGAGGAGTATTACCAAATTTATTCTGAAATATTAACATATGACAAATTTTCCGTCAATAATAATTCTTGTCACCTACACAAAGTACTCAACAATACAGCACCTCATAAAAGATCTCTCAACTTCATCACAACAAGCATAAAATTACCAAGATAAGAAATTACAATTTCCAAGCCAAAATATTTAGGAAAAAAATAATGAAACATCAATACATGTCTTTATAAGTTTCTTATCCAAATACTAGGTTTAAATATAAAAAATTAAATATTGAACAGTCTACAGGAAATAGTCATTCACCATTACGCTCAATATTTATCAGCTCTCTGATTTTTTATAACTATTTACTTGTTTAACTTATTCTAAAAGATTTTTCTTTTTAATTATTTTTTGTTAATTATATAATTAGATATAGATCAATAATCATTCTTAAAGTAATTAGCAATAAGATAAAGTTAATAATCATTTTCAAATTTATCACTAAAAAAGAATTAAATTCTAAACTCTTTCCAAATCCTGGGAAAATTCATCACCATCATTGCCAGCTTTATATTTACACATAATCATATTTATTTTTACTCTGTCTATGATCATTTAGAATAAAATCAAGTGACTAGGATAAAATGAGAAAATAGCACAATATGGCTGACAAAAAAATAACTATGCCTGAATATTACTGAAAATAAACTATTTAATTTTAGTAACAATAAATTCTTACAACACTTAAAAATGAATAAATAAAATTAATTTTCAGCTTGGAAAAAGCTTTTTTACTATTAACTTTCAAATGTAAAACAATTTCTAATATACTAATAATTAAAAATTAAATTATAAAAAGCATAAATTAATACTTAAATATTGATGGTTTGTTACAATCGAAACAATATATTATACCATAGTTTCTTTTACAGTCATGACACACCCAGTTTCTTGTATACACGGAAGTGATTTAATAATTGCATAATACAGAGATGTACACCTTCCTTTTTGCAGGGCACCACCTATTTAATGAATACTTAATCTATCTATTATATATGTTAAACTATGCAATGCTTGTTATACATAATGTAATTGTTGTAACATGCAGCCTACAAGCATTATAAAAATATAAGTGTCATGAATACATTAATTTATTAGAGAAAATGTAAACAAATAAATAATTATGCACCTATCTATAATTTAAATAAAATGAATTGGCATACCTTTTTTTATTTTTTCAGTTGTTTTGATATAAATTAAACAGAAATTTTGTTAAGAAATTATCCCCACTGTGTTTTTTTTTAAATCTCTTTATGTATAAAGAACTCCCATAGTCAAAAAATCCCAAAATCTAGATGAAAAAATCTACACATTGTGTGTGTGTGTGTGTGTGTTTTCCTCTATCCAGCTTCATATCTCAAGAATAGTTTAATGTATGATAATAAGAGTTTTACCACTCTGCCCTTTGTAGCAGAATGGTGTCTCAGCTTCTCAACTGGAAGATCCCAGGGTTGAATACAATCAGGTTTGGCATTTTTCATATGCTACACAATTCTCATATCATATTTCAGTCTGTACACTTCGAATGTATTATCCATAAAGAAATACAGTGACAAAACACTGTTTTCAAATTTTATCATAAAAGTGGGCAAACAATTTCTTTCTAAATGTCTTTAAAGATTTTTTTTATGCAAATATCTCAAATAACTGTTATTATTTGAGATATTTTAATTTTAATTTAAGCTGCTGAAGTCTGCTTCAGTATATAATTAAATTTATGCTAATTTTACAAACAGTTCATTACAATCATTACAGAGAGTTAGTTTTATTAAAATCATTAAAAAATATGCAACTTGCTTTCAATTTATTGTAATTCTTTCTTCCAAGAACTTTTTAGAGTTAATTAGAACTCTCTTAAGGCTGAAGAATATTAATAATTTTAAAGTTTTAATGTGAATAAGTAAGAAATTAAAGTTAAAGAAATAAAATAAAGTAGTACATACATTAATCATTTTCAATTCATCACTGGATGACAGTAAAATTTTACATTAAACATATATAATAATTAATATGATATAAATTACATATTACCCTCAATAATGTATTTGACTGATTTATACTTGTTAACAGGACAACGTGGAGGTCTATTAATCAGTCATTTGTACTTTTTAGTAGACTGATGGATTTAGTAATGTATGTTAGTAATATACTGCTGGCTGAGAAGGAAATTTTTCCAAGAACTCTTGCTCAAGGACATTTTTTTAATGCCATTCAGGCTTTGTATAACAGCTAATAGTATCAGTGGATAGATGAAATAAGATTTCAGTCTGATTACCATATGTATAAGTATATACATCATCTGTATCAAGTTTATTAGGTTAAATGAAAAGTACAACATACTAACAATTCAAACTCTATTAGAAAATGTTTAGAAAAAGTTTATTCTATTACTTTTTAAGTTGTAAAAGATGTAATTTTGATTGCGCATATAACATTAAACTAAATGACATAAATTAGCTTCTGTTTCATTCTATTAGCAGGGAATGAAAATTTAATTATTTATTTTAATAATTAAAACAATGTTAACATGATGAGTCATATCGACTAAAGCTGGTGCATTGGTCATAGAACTGTTCACATTAAGGTAGTATAATTTATAGTATTCTACCATAAATATAAACAAAAGTAAAAAATTAATTTAAAGACCATTTTCCTTTATTTTATTATATAATTACAAATATGAAATAAATCATGTACTTTACTGGATAACTTTCTAGTTATCCAGTAAATACCACTTTATGGTAAATTTATAATTTTATATGGATTACCGAATGTATATTATACATGTTTATTTAATTATAATAGATTTATTTTAAATTGTTTTAGATGGTTGTATAAAGTCAAATTTAAAAAAAATAGTACTGGCAATTTTATTAACAAAGCTGTTTAATAACCAGAAGTTTTTAAATATTATTTCAAAATTTAATGAAAATATTTAATTGATATTAAATATTATTACAGTATCATATCATTTCTGTTGAGAATTACTCAATAATGGAATAGCTGTTCAAGTGATGATCAATGAAATGGCTTAGTAGTAACATATTTAAAAAATAAAATACAAAGAGGATGATTGCT
This sequence comes from Lycorma delicatula, assembly GCF_047948215.1. NCBI lineage: Eukaryota > Metazoa > Arthropoda > Insecta > Hemiptera > Fulgoridae > Lycorma > Lycorma delicatula. The sequence goes on from NC_134458.1 coordinate 169,813,059, forward strand.
ATGTTTGTTCATTTCAGTCGGCAATGAAAATTGAGCAACAAACTAAATTAAAATTTTTGTTTTTTAAAAGTAACGTCATGGAAGCTTCAGTAGCTTTTGTTACCATTTTCAGTCACATAATTGATAGAGTTAAATAAATTTTGTCCATTGAATACTATAACCTAATTGTTGTAGATGATCTGGTATGAGACGCAACTGAGTAATAAAAATGTCATAGCTGTTCCTAAGAATAACAAGCACACTATCCCAAGCTTACTACAGAGAATAAGATATAAAATTATTTCCCACCGCCTTCCTCACTGAACCAAATACTGCTGCAAATCAGCACAAGGCCTCTAAAATACAGGCAAAATTCATCCCTACAAGTACCATCTTTACTCAGTTTACCAAAAGCAATTGCCTGTACAGTGAACATCATTATTCTCAAAGAAAGCAGCTCTGACTAGAACCTCTTCATCACAGATAACTGAAACATATGAAATGCAATACGAAAAGCCGGGTCATATAATTAACTGACTCATACAGAATTCTGGAAGTCTCCAGACATATAAAGCTTCCTTGATTTGGGGATCCCTTAGACAATTGCATCTCTTGTACCTGTAACTTATGATATTAATGAATCACTAGATCAGAAAGTATTTTTTATTAGAATCAAGCAATATAATGGCAACTGGAGACAATGTAAAAGATCAATTATTTTTAAAACATAAAGAAAGGAAATTTAATTTAAAACAAATTAAATATAAAAATATTGTTTCCCCTACCAAAAGGAGATAATTTATATAAACATTATGTATCCTAAAAAGCAGCACATTAATTTACAAAATGTAATTCTCAATTAAATATAATGTACCTCTTTCTAGGTACTGAATGCATGACATAAACTGTCTCTACTCAGAGATGACAATGTTAGCTATACAATAAAAGAAGACAATAATCAGTTTAATAGTGGAATGTTTAGTTAACAGCAGCTTTCAAGTGGGATAATCAAAATTGGCAGTTTAAAATTTAAAATGTTTTTTAAAAGTAAAGAACAAGTAGAAAGTTTAAAAAAAAGAAAAACACTGATGAAGCCTAGCAAAAGTAGTTAAGACGTAAACGGATATGGGGTGATAAAATTCAAGGTCTAGTAACTTGAACTGAAACCACATCAAAGAAAATACAGGCACTGATTATAAATTGCACTACATAATCTACATATGACAAAGGTAAAAGCTATTAAAAACTATTTTATTAAAGCAAGTAACTCATACAGTTGAAGAAAATTGAATCACAAGTTTCAGTAATATTGTAAGGAACACTTCCAAAAAGCATGGAGGCAAAAATAGCTTAAATTAGTTTCTGCCACTAATTTTTTTTTTTTTTTTTTTTTTTGATAAATCACAAATTTTCTCACAATCAAAATTTATCAAAACAAGATCTCTTGTTATAAAATAAGTTTTTTCATCAATCAACCTAAATAAAATCAAAATTAAACTCATTTAGAACTGAAATCAGTAATACAGAACTAAAGAAATTGGTCATATATGGGTAGCAATGTTACTGTTATATGCTGAAAATATCATGAATTGATTTCTTTATTCAGTCCAGAAACTTCAGCCAGATGCCTGTTTCCTTTTTCATGGTGAGGAAATTAATTTTTAAGTTTGTGAAAAATTCCAAGCCATTTAACGAGTTTGACTGAGATTAACAATCAGAACCTTCCAATTGAAAATCAGACACTATTACTCTGCTGCAGAGGCTGATGTTTGTCATGTTAACAGCTAAACACAATTGCATAGGTTGGTAAAGAATGATATATAGTAAATATTTTAAAAGAAAGAAGGATTAAGTAATTTGGATACATCATAAAAAATAAAAATTCCTTGTGCATGAAGTAATTCTACAGAAACTGAGGGATTGAAAGAGCAGTCTTGTCTCAAAAATTTTCAGCAGGAACAAGATATGATGTCAGTCGTATAGCAGCTGTTAATAAACAAGCAAATACGCATAAAATATCAAATGATTAACTTCACCGTTCTCTGTTCTAGTCTGAAAGTAATTAGTATTTAACAAAGTTTAATTCATACATTTTTAAAAATAATAAAATATACTGACATAATATTGTTTTCTTTTTCAGTCATTTTAGACTATAAACTATTAAATATTTTTTCAGTATAGTTACATATTTTTTCAATGTGTAATAAATAGTTTTCAAAAACTATGAATTGTTACTAATGAAGTACCCAGTATGAAAGCATTTCAACAATAAATAAAAATAACAATAATAAGGTAAGAACTTTTCACCATAAAAATTTTAATTTACTATAATTTATTATAAACTAGCTAGTTGGGGCTTAATTCGCTAGCTTGACCATTTAACCAGTGGGCTCCACCTCCTGGACTCCCATGTTCCAGGTCAGCACAGATAAGCCCTAGAGCCAACCCAAGTGTTCCCCAGGGCTAGGCCTGTTTCTCCTGGGGCTATAGGGCCAACCCTAGGGCCGCACAGCTTGCTTTGCTTACCATTCCCATCTAACCAGGACTCCCTACTGTGTTCATTACCCTCACAGTTGTGAGAATAATACTGATAAATAATAGTTAAAACATTCAGGCTCTATAGAAATCTGAAAAAGAAACTAAACTAGTAAAGTAAAGTATGCAGACCTTTGCTGAGGAAAATCTCACAACTTATTTCCATGGCCATGGTGACAGAAATTAGTTTAAATTTAAATTATTAATCTTTTCCTTATTTAATGAACATCTTTAATTGACAAGTTCACCCCCAAGGGGGCTAGGGCTTTGGTATATGGCTTAAAACCTTCCCTGGGATAACACAAATGCATCCTGCAAATTTGAAAGCAAGCAGTCAGTTAGAACAGACAAACAAACAAACTTTATATATAAGATAATAATTGAAATATAATTGTACTATCATTTTTGCAATTTTTTTTATGGTTGTAATAACTCTGGTAACACTCTAAAGGAAATTAGAAATGAATTATAGTAAATTACCATTTAAATATTACACAACCTTATACTACTTCTAAGAAATATTCCTGGCTAAATATTAATATAACAAATATATAAATATATAATTTTAGCTTTATGATTTAATTATTTTTTTCATAATTTTTTGGTGCTTATTTCTGTTTTTGATCAGAACCACCAGTTCTTGATCACCAAATAATTATCAGTCCATAACTACTAAGATAATATAATAAAATTTTAATAAACATTTTTGACATAAATTTACATAAGTGTGTATAAATAAATATATAATGAAACTCACCACAAATATATTCGATCGTAATCTGTACAGTAATTCGTTGTGTTATCGAAATAAGAGATGCACCACCCATGCATGAGCATGGAAAATGTGACACCTCTCTGTCGTACTCGAGTCGGCTAGACAAATATAATTAAGAAATGATAAATTGGGTAAAATTTAAGTAGATAAGACTTTAAATATATACACATACACACACTGTAAAAACTGTATAAATTTTATATAAAAATTAAATATAACTGATATTTTACATAAGTAATTTATTAAAATAAACATAATTAATAAATAACTATGTTTAAAACAAAACAAATAGCTAGCTATTTTTGAAACAGAATTATATTTGAAGAACAAAAAAAATAAACTGATTTTATAACCTCCATGACACTAAAAAAAACAACATACTTTTTAACATTAAATTTACTAAAATTGACTGATTAAATTTAATATGATTCATACATTTTAATTTGTACTTACAATTCATATTTAATGTACAATATATGGGTTCATAATTTAGTGTTACATTTTTATTATTAGATGCAATATTTTTTAATTATAGCATTGTAATATTATCTACTAGATAAAATATTTTATACAGTGAAAATGATAGAATATGAAGTAGATTTCTTTAATATAAGAACATGTATTTACAATGTAAGAAAATAAAAGCAGTGAATATAGTAACCACATGTATTTTTTTTACATTAATTGTAAATTCTTTTCTTATTGCATTTAAATTTTATGATAAATTCCTGTATACTTATTCATTTGTTAACATACCATGAATGAGTAGATGAATTAATGAAGTTTTATTTAAACATTTTCATATGATTTCACATGATTTTGAAATATGTTATAACAGAATCTTCTGAAACTCAATTAGAGCAATAAGTTGAGTGGGAGTTCAGGGTTTGTCATCTTTTAGAAGTTAATTTTAGAACATTACAATAATAAAAATAAACATAATATAAGATTGACATTTAATAACTAGTATATTTTGTTATAATGTATTTTAACCACAACAGTTTGCTTACCAGGAAATGTGAAATGATGATTAATGAATTAATTTTATTATGTGTAAATAACTTTTATACTAATAAATTACTTCACATCCTCCATTTCGAATAGAATGGTAACAAAGTATAGTAGAGTGCAGCACTTGACGAAGCATACTTTTATAATTTTGGTCAAATCGCATTCCATTCCTTATTGAATGAGAGTGCGTAGACGATACAGAAATCATAACAGATTTATATACAACTTCTTAATTTAAGCTATTTTGTATTTAAAAATAAAAAACTTTATGAAATATGCACACCCACTAATGTCCAATTTATAGCTATTTTATCAGTTATTAGGAATTTTCATGAATTATATTTTCTTCGTTAAACATGTCTTTATATCAAGATGGCAGTGTTACAGCCAGTTGAATTTAGGGTTATGTTTCTTGTCAACTTGTGAAGTGGTGTAAGTTGTTTGCATAGTGTTTATCTGGAGCTGATTAATTCATGAAATCGGATATATTAAAATATTTTGCTGTATTTTCACCAAAGTATTAGATTTTTAAGGTTTAAAAAAATGCCATAATGACTGAAAGAACACAGCTAACCTTAAATAATTTTTTCATTTACAATGAAACTTTTGGACGTAAAGAAGGAGAGGTAATTTAAATGTTTTTGTCGTTAAAACATCGTATCACACTTTTTCATTTACTGTAACGTCATTGTTAAAATTGCTGTTATTTTCAGGAGGAGGATAAAGTTATGTACTACTTTCCGTTACGAAGTAACCCAGACACGATTATGAAAAGTGTAGGGCTTAGTGAAGCAATTATTAAATTTACTGAGTGAGTATGATTATTATTAATTATTTAATCGTACTTTCGCAAGTCTTTTGCTTTAATTGCTAGTCGTAAGAAGTTTTTTCTGTTATTTTACTTTTAATTAGAGGATTCTAGTGGTTAAGAGTGTTAGCTGCACAATGTGTTTGCTATGATTACTCTGTCTGAAATTTGCGTTTTAGAAGATTTTTTGCATTATTAATTTGAAAAATATTATGTTAATTACATGAAGAAAATATGGTAAATCCCTTAGATCAGATGCATGTTCACTTTTATAAATTTAGTAATGAGGTTTCATTTTTAAATTAAAACCATGTTTGTCCTTTACTAGACAAGGATTAGGAAAATACTAATGATCTGTAAAAGAAAGTTTTACAGTTATTAATAATCAAAATTCCCTCCATATTGGCAGAGACTTGTTTGTCATGTTATGTTAATTTAAAATTTAAACAGGTTGGTATTTTTTAAAAAATACACTCTGATTTTCAACATTACATAACCGAATTTCAAATACATGGACCTGTGCTTTCATAAGATCTTATTGTAACAACTTTCTGTCCCTTCATCTGTGGTATAGTAGGAATACTATTCTCAAACATTCCTGTACCTTCATAACGTTTACGAAACCTTGTAGGAGTTCAAATAAATTTTTGATCTATATTTATGAACAACATGCTAAGTGTCAAACATGTGAGATTAAATATATTTTCTTCCAAATCTAGGTTGAGTTTACTATCCATTGTAAGACTCTCATGACGTACAATCAATTTGACCATTATCTTTGTAAATATTATCATTATCAAATACTATATCGTGATGTATTAAATTACATTGTTAATTTTTGTGCACTGTAATCTGGTACATAATAACTTGGTTAGTTGAATGCATTAAAATATTTTATTGAATTTTGTCTTATTTTCCAGAACATTTAATACTAGTCAGCCATGTGAAGTACTACATACTGAAAAAACTAGACAGTATTACTATCAACCTGAAGAAAATTTTTGGATGGTCATGGTATTATTATTTTACCTCTTTAATTTTAATTATTTTATAAATTAACTTTAAAATTTAATATCCAATACAGTAATCTCTTTGATATTTGAGGGGATGTATATTATCTGAAAGCACCACAAGTAACAAGATTATAATTGTATGTTTATAAGGTTGTTTGTACTTCATTTTATTTTATATTACAGATTATTGTTTAAATTGATGAAGTACACACTTAGCTTTTGTATCTAAAAAAACAAAATTTATTGTCTATTTATTATTCAAAGTTGTTTAAAGTTTGGAGGAAAAATTATATGCAACTGATTTTCGTTGTTCAAAAATAACTTTATTTTTTATTTTTTTTATAAATTCCATATAATCTCTTTCAGCCTAGAATTTCAGTTTCCGTATGATAAAATTTTTTGTTCAATGCATGATTATATTCCACAATTTGTTTTTATATAATCAAAATAAAGATGTCTGTAATGACATCAAAATAGTTCTAGTTTAATTTGCTGCCCTTGGATTTTCTAAACAGTTTCAAATTCTCTGATTTCAACCTGGGAGTTGCAGCCCCCCAAGGGGGTTGCGAAATTAGCCTACAACTTTACATGTAAATAATAATGAAATCATTGTATGAGAAAAAAATAGTTTATTATAAACATTTTACTTACATTTATAAGTAGTAGTACACATATAAAGAAAATAAACTAATTAGATGGTTGAGTTTGTTTTTCATTTAAAAGTTTTTTTATACTTTGATCTATGTTAGAAACACACAAAAGCAAATTGTTTTCAATTGATAAAAGACAATTCCTATATTAGTTTTTAACGCAACCGTAAATAAAAAACCCTTTTGCAGAAGTAAGACATGCTGAAAGGAATTAATATTTTCAATGCTTCTATGACCAAATTATCTTATTCACTTATATCAGTAAGCCAAAACGTATCTAAATCTTCATATGTGAATTGTAGTTGTAATATTTGATTGGCAGTGATTTCGATGAGCTGTCATGAATCTCACCTTGTAACTTAGCAGCTGCAACAATGTTATCACTAAGTGGATTCAGTACCCATCTTTTTGAGAAATCATTTTTATCTTTGAGGAAATACTCTGACCACTGAATTTTTAGATTAAGAATGGTGTTTTTTTATCTTGGAGAAATATTATTCATCTCGCAATTCCAATAATCAGATTAACACTTTCCCCCGCAGTAACCATCTGATTTCTGTATGAAAAAGAAGAATTTTTTTCTTTTCACCCATCTCATCGCATAGTTTAGTAGACAGCCTTTTTGTTATGGCTGAATTTTAATCAAATTAACCATTTTTAATTAAACCATATTTTTTATTAAAATTAATCATTTTTTTTTAAATTGTTAATTTAATTTAATTTTAATTTTTTTTTTTATTAAAAATTAATTGTTTCAGCAATCCACTTTTCCTGTTATCTCTTTTGCACCATCACTATGTAGTGCAATATTTTTGTCAAGTCTATGTTATAGTTTTCAGTAGCTTCATAAAAAACATCAAAAAGACATTGCCCTGTTGCTTAACCAGGTTTTGATTTACAAAAAAAAAACACGTTTTCTTTGATTGATCTTCAGATCCCTATTGTCTTCAGATCTCACAAAACATAAAAATTGAGAAATATTTGCCACATCTGTTGATTCATAAAATATTCACTTGAACTCACTTATACTTGAATTATCTGATTGCGAATATTGGCAGCCATTGATTGATATGCCTTGATAATGAATTGTTAGAAAGCAGAATGTTTTCAATTTGTTTGCTTCTTCCACCCTTATTAAAACACCTACCATATCAATTGTAGTAGGCATATGAGGTTTCTGAGATTGTAAGGGGGTTGGACATCAGCTACTGTTAATGCTACAAAATAAGACACTTCAAATAATTCACACTTCGTATTTGAAACTAAATTGATGTTCAGCAGTCCCTTACACCCCTTTTATACTGCTGAGAGCACGTCGTGTTCAAGCATATAATATGCATGTTCAAACATGATGCTTTTACAGCAAATATTATGCAAGGAGACCAAATTAAAAATGCACTTACATATCAAGTTGGAACCTGTAAATTGCTCATGTTTGTAAACTGTATTCATGCATGTTCATAGTCGTCGTTATCAACACAGCTAAATAGTTTTTAACTAGGTTTCATTGGGTTGTGGTTAAGGGGGGGTTGTGAAATATTCATTATAATTTTTATTTCCTTTTTGGGGTTCATGGAGCTAAATAGATTGAGAATCACTGATCTAGATCTTTCTCTGTTAATTCATCTGTTTGTAATTTTTTACAATCTGCTCCCTCAGAGAACTGGATTTCTCAAAATTCCTCTCCGTTAATTATTATATGCTAAAATAGATTACCATTTCATTGAATCTATGTAGCTTACATTGTTGTACAACAGCAACCTTCTATAATTTTTTCCAAAACTACATTGTAGTGGATGATTTTATTTTTTAAATGAAATATGCTATGATGTAATTTTTTCAGTAATTTGTGATAATGGGCAAATTTTATTAATTTTCCACTAATCAAATTCCTATAAATCCACTACATATTATGCTTTGAAAGCAGATACTTTTGGTATATGCTGAGATAGGGTAACTATACCTTGTTGTACCAATTGGTAAAATACTTTGTGGATGCAATAGCCGTCTAGTCTAACTGATTAAACAACATTAATGACTGGTTAGAAACATTAATTGTGATAAGTGACACCGGTTTCACAAAATTATTTGGCATTTGTTGTGGTAGAATATAGATCTAATGCTTCATCGTTTTGGGTAGGTTTTGGAGAGACTGTGATAATTGACCAAATTCTTTTTGTTCACATTACTGTAGTCTTATTTTTGTAAGATATGATATATTACCATTTTATCAAAAATGGATTATTACATATTTCTTTAATTATCATCTATTGTTTTTTAGCAATTCAGTCATCTTACATCATATAAAATTTTCTTATAGGCAGTGATTGTATATGATGCAACATTAGTAATAATTTTATATGAGCAGTTTCTTATAACAGTATTAAATTTTAATTTTTTCACTTGGTACAGTATTTGCTTTTATGCAACTTATGTTTCTATTTATTGATGTCTATGTAAATTATATTTCCTAGAAACATTACCCTGTTTTAAAATTCATTTTGTATATGAGGTAAGTAAAATTTAATCATTTTTATGCAGTTGAAGATAAAGTAGACTTTAATAATGAAATAAATATATTGTCGTAATCTAATAATTTAATTACAATATTTCATGTTCCTGTTAGATTCTTTAGATAGCTGTAAATTTTTTCTGTAGATTGCTATTTTTAATAAGTCATTTCCTTCAACTGTTAAAATATAACGAACAAATGTGACATCCAGCTTGAAATTACAGAATTCCTCTCCCAAGCTCATACAATCAATGCATATCATTTAAGTTAACCATTGTTTACTGTAAGCCAGAAGTATTTAACACTGAATTAAGAGAATAAATGATTTTTTTTAAGTTTTAGATCACTTAATCTTCAGATTACTAAAAATCTCAGACTACAAAACCCTTTGAGACTAATTCATAGAATTTTTTTTTAGATTTAGCTGCTTTCTGTAGGGAATAACTCATTACATTTGCAGTAATTCTAAATGCGTGTATTTTTGTTCAAATAGAATTTTGAAGTCAAGGGTAGTCAATTTTACAATCTCTTAATTTACATACAGATAACAGAAAATTAAATTAGAATAATATCAAGGTGAAAGAAGAGGCTTGGTGTCATAGATTACTCTGATGGGTAATTTAGGGCAGAGGTCTTCAGACATTTTTCACTTTTGGGCCAGTATTTCTAACCTGTACTGGCTGAGGGTTGCAGTACAATACAGTAATTTTATTTATTTATTTTACATAGTTACAATAGGCTTATGCCCTCTTGCTATTACAATGAATGGTAAATGAATTTTTTAGTGTGTGAAAAATGCCATGCCTGACCGGGGTTTGAACCCAGGACCTCCGGATGAAAGGCAGAGACAATACTGCTCCACCATGGAGATAAGTGGTAATAGAAGTTACTAATATTTATGTTGTTTTATAAGCCTATCTGTCACCTTATACCAAAATACCACCTCACAATGTACACTACTTTTGAGTTATGGAACATTTTCTATATTTTTTTAATATGGTTGTATTTCAATTATTTATTGTGTAATAATTTACATGAAAAGTATACTATTATACAATAATACTATAATTAATTCAATTATACTATTTATTTAAAAAATTAGGTTGCTAACAGTTTTATTTCAGAAGAAAACAGATATGCCCATATGATCAGGAAATTCTTAAACTGTTATATATTTACTAAATTTAGTTTTGTGCATTCACTGCTGCAGTTTATTACAAACTATAAATAATGAATGAAATTAAATAAGTCAAAATATTGATATTCATTGTTTTATATTTTAATTCTTTTGGGGTTATTTTATAGTTATAGCAGTATTTAATAAAATTAAATGGCTTTTTATAACTCATTTTTTTATTTTACGGGCCACAAAAATGTTTGAAACACGCCACGGACTGATTATTAGTTACTTTGTGGATGATAGAATCAGATCTACAAAGGTTACACATAGCCAAACTGAAATTGTTGAACACAGTTTTCTTATATGTTGAAAAGTTATGATGAATTTTATTTTACAAATTTTTATTTATCAAATGAAATGGTGTGTGCTTGTGTGTATATATTTTTTTCTGGTGAGCCATAATTAAGTTTTGAGTAAAATCTATTAATCGGGGTTTGGTTCATTCTGAAAGTTACGCTGTAGTACACTGTTCTAAGTTTTTGTCGGTTTGATTTCAGTCTTGTGAATTATAGTTTTTCTTTTTCCTACTGAATATTTTTTCTGTTAGTCCTATATTTTTTTTCAGAAAGTCCTTCTGTCCTTTTTGAGTTTGTTCAAGTTTTATAAATATATGTAATCTTTTCGTTTTTAACTTAATAATTATTCTAAATTGCTTATTAAAATATGAAATGGAAATTGAGTATTGGTTAAGTACATGTCAAACTAAAATAAAACCTAATTATTTGTATTTTTATATTACACAATCCAGCACTGTAATAATTAAATATGTTTACCAAGCTGTTTGTAACTTGTTTACACTTGTGTGATATGTAAGATGGTTGAAGATGGAAACAAGAAGAATAGATCTCCCAGTTGTCCAGAAAACAGTACAGTATGGCGTAATAAAGCATAACTTAGATTACTTTAGCCATCTTTATAACTCAGTATATTTTAATATGGTTCTGGTCATGATAATAAACTATCTCAGTCTACCCAGATGGGAAGATCTTTCTTTCTCACCACCCACTAATGTTTATTTTTTCTGGACCCTTTCCCAAAATTGGATTTGTGGATGTTGTACTTACCCTACGGGATCTCCATGCTGAAGATTCTAGGACCTTGATTACAGTGTTTATCCACCCTCAGTGCTGTTTAAGATAGGCTGCTTATAGATCAAAGAATGGGTGGTTGAAATACCTGTTTGGTAAAGTTGGGTATGTAATCCCCTTGGAAATAAATATGTGACCCTCTTTTTCTCAAAACAGTTTAAAGACTAGCTTACACAAAAAGATTTGTTCTTCCAAGTCATAATTTGTAATTTTTTTGTGTGAATGAAAGTGTGACATTGTCATATTGTTACCTTTTTTACAGAGTATTACATCAAATATAGTTTTATCTATTATTTTATAAGTCAAATATATCATATTTCATAATAACAAATTTTCTTTCCTTGCTTTAAAATTTACTCTTAGTGTAACTTTAATGTGTTGTGTACTTAAATCAATTTTTATAATGATTTAGAGCACTCAGAATTTCTTAATTAATTTTAGTTCATTTATATATAATTTTATAATTGTTGTGCTTTTATTGCTTAATATAATACTCACTTTCAAAATTTGATTTTGTGATCTTGAAATTAGATTTTATTTTCAGCAAAAGTAGTACTACATTTCAATGTAAATTGACCATATAAAACTTAATGCAGCTTTAGTAACCAAGAAAACATTATATTGGGCATAAGCTTGTAATACTGTTAAGGTAAAAAAATTTAAAGAAAAAATTATATGTTGGCATTTTTTTAAAGTTCTCTACATAAAGATGCAGAGGTCCTTTACACCACTAATTTCTCCATCCATCCTTGGCCAAGCCTTTCTCTTTGTCCCCTTGAACCTCACTAGTCTTCACTCCACCTATTAACTCCATCATTTTTCTTCTTTGCATCCTTTCTCCTTCTACTAACCCTTAAATATAGTTGTCAAAATTCCACTTCCTCAAACTACATGTACTAATCAGTTTTCCTTTTTTATACCTCACATGTAAGTGCTCTTTTTTTTAATCCTGTTCACTATTTCATGAATATAGATTCATATTTTTAGGAATGTATTTTTCCTTGATCATCGTGGTTCACATGAAAATTCAGATAATTCCAATTTAAATTGGGGGAGTTATACATTTGGCATTTATAATAGACCATCAGTGTAAAATGTAATCAACTTTATGTTTATTATAAATAAATGTTATTTCAGTTGGTAGAAATACTAGCTCTCGTGCAGGAGGTCTATGTATATTTCTTGATTGATAGTTCGGTTGTTTTTTGTTCAATTAGGGATTTGAAAATAGTCCTTAAAACTTCAGAATCTTATCTTCTAATGATGATGGAATGACAAATTTAGCTTTTTAGATGTACTTTGTTAGTGCTGATAGACTATATTATGTGATCATTTGTATTTTTTACATATAATTACTATTTAAAAATGTATATATTTTTCATTTTAAGTCAGTTTTTCTGTTGTTCCTTTTATTCTACTGTATGAGAAAAAGAATGTGTTTAATTAACATCTTGTTGAAATGTTATATTTATTTTTGCTTATTAGTTGTTCACTTTATTTTATTTTTTTAAAAGTTATATATTTTTTGTACTACTAGGCATTGTAGTTATCTTTTGTTATTTTATTATTTATTTAATATTTAATTATTCTTTGTTTCAGACTGTTAATGTGCCATACAGATCTGGTATTGAAGGTAGAGAATATTTAGGGTCTGAAGTCCATGATTCTGTATGCCATGCCGTTCTTCGGCAAGCGTATGCTATGGCTAGATTATTTATCGGTCCGTTTAATGATTTATTAACAAATGGTGATAATGCAAAAGATTCAACTTCTGTGATAAAAACAAAACTTGACAATTTTTATAATAGGGTGAGCTTTTCAAATAAATTTTTTAAAAGTTAGTATTTTTTATTTTAAACAATTTGCACTTTATTATCTCCATGAAATGTTTTAAATTTTCACCATAAAGTTTTATTTCTCGTAGTTTAGTGAAAACATTGTTGTAGTTTAGCTACAAGCTGGATATTTATAATCAAAAAGAGTATTGATTAATAGTGGTCAAGAAAGTGCTCTAGGGGCTTGTACAAGAGTAAATCAAATAAATGGGATTTTTGTTCCTGAGCATCTACGGTTAGTAGGACTGAGTCCGTGCTTCTAGTATGCTTGAGTGGGGTCATTAGGAATGGGTAAAGCCGGCCATTTCACACTCACAACCAATTCTTCAGTAACACTCATGATGTCGGGGCAACAGGTGCACCTCTTCACTGTGCAATGCATGATTATAAAATTTCTTGCTTGTGAAGGAGTACAAGTGATGAAAATTTTACGGAGATTGACTGCACAGTTCAGGGACCGTACATTGTCTAGGACTCATGTGTTTGCCTGGCATAAAGAGTTCAAGGAAGGACAAGAATGAGTGGAAAATCAGGAATATGATCGCCATCCTCAGACCAGCATTGCAGACGATAGACACATTATTGGACCATGGGAATGGAAATGGGGGCTTTTAAAAAAAAAAGCAAAATATCGCTATAACTTTCTTATAAAGTAAAATATCAGATTTGTTGTTCCTACTATTCTTTGGATAGGGGCCTAAAACTTATGTAAGTAACGTTTTTTGATATCACCAACCATTAGCCCAGGGGTTGGAAAAAATGGGGTTTTGAAGACAAAAAATCATACATCCCTTAATAGGCACACTATCAAATCTGTTTGAAGTGGTCATCATTAGTCCTCTAAACATTACCTAAAATTTTTGTCTGAAATAATTTTTGATATGACCAACCCTTACAGCAAGGGATGACCAAAATGTTGTTGAAATTGTAAGATGGGGCTTGTTGTATGCTAAAAATGTGAAACTTTTTTTCACATGCAACTGTTGTCGTATTGAGTAAATTTGAAGTTTTTCTTAACTTTAAGATGGAAATATCTTTTATCCTCTACTTTTTTCCCTGTTTAGCCTCTGGCAATCACCGTCAGGTATTACTGCAGAGGATGTTATGTATGAGTATAAGTGAAGTGTAGTCTAATATGGTCTTAGGTCGATTATTTCTGAGATGTGTGGTTAATTGAAACCCAACCACCAAAGAACACCGGAATCCATGATCTAGTATTCAAATCCTCTACTTAGCACCAGTGAAATCTACCTCCGCCTTCCGGCATGCCGAAAGGGATTTTTTGGAAAGGATATGATATATTTGTTTATTTAAAAGTTATTGTGTCTTGAAAATGAGTGAAACTAAACAAGAAATTTGATACATTTTGAAATTTTATTACATAAAAGGGAAGAGTGCGATTCAAGCTAAAAAAATTGTGTTGCTTATGAACATTATACTATCAGTATGTGTTGGCGCAAGCTGGTTTAGGCATTTTCAATCAGAAAAATTTTATGTCAGTGATGCACTTTGCTCAGGTCAGCCAATGACTGAAAAAGTCTTTGAAATCAGGGAAAAGATTGAGCAAGAACATTAACAGTCATTATATCAGTAATAAATTATAATATGAAACTATATTATTATTAATGTCAAATATTATAATATCAAACTAAATATTGACCACAAAACAGTTTTAAGCTGTTTGAAGAAGGCTAGGTACAAGAAAAAACTGGTTGGTTGCCTTATGATTTAACTGAAAAATTTAATGAATTGGATTTCCATCTGCAAATTGTTGTTAAAACTTCCTTTCAAATAGAACCATTTTTGAAATGGCTCATTACAGGCAATGAAAAATGGATCGTGTATGACAATAATGCATAGAAAAGATTGTGGTCAAAACAAGGTGAAGTTTTGTAGATTGTGTGAAGATTAGTTCTGTAGATTACTACTAAAAAACGTTGCTATGTGTATTTGTGGAATCAGAAAGGAATTGCTCGTTATGAGTTGCTGTCACCTTATCAAACAATGTATTTTAATATCCTCTAATGTCAACAATTGGAAAGAGTATGCCAAGTAGCTGAGGTAAAACAATGAGAATTGATCAGTAGAAAAGGTGTTATTTTCAATCACAATAGTGTCAGACCTCGCACATCTTTGGTGACCCACAAAAAATTGGGAGAGCTTATCCGAGAAGTTTTGATCCATTCACTATATAGTCCTGTCATTGCACCATTAGAGTACCATTTATTTCAGTTTCTTAAGAATTTTCTTAATGATATATAAAGCTTCAAAAGAGGCTTATAAAAATCACTTACCACAGTTTTTCATCCAGAAATACAGAAGTTCTATGGTGATAAGATTATAATTTTACCTCAAAAATGGCAAAAGGTGGTCAAAACTGCACATATTTGGTTTAATAAACCTCATTTGAAATTCTTGTTTTAATTTTGCATTAAAATACAAAGAAACGTTTTCCCCACCCTATTATATAATATGATCATAACTGTTCAGAAATGTAATGATTTATTTAATAAATAATTTTTTTTTAATTTACCCATATTAAATACTATAACTGTTGTAATGGTTGTAGGCAACCTAACATGTAATAACTGTCAGCCTCATAAATGACATGTTCTCAAGAATAACAACCTTCCCATGTTATGCAAAGAATTAACTGATTTTCTTGTTCATTGAGTTGTATATATTGTTGCATATTAAGTATGCCTCGCTCGCTGAAATGAAAGTTACGTTTAGCTCTATAAGTAATATCTTCATTCTCTTTATCACAGATTGGTTATGTGAACAGCATCATTGCTTTCAAAGAAAGCTAATGCTGCTTATATCTTAGATACTTTATACGTGTTACAGCCATAAGAAAGATTAGGACTGATAATGTAAAGAATGAATGTATTCCTTATCGTGAAAACAATATGTTATATATAAATATTAACTCCACTTAGTATTTTTTTTAATAATTAGCCGAATTGTTATTTGGATCTAGAAAGATTTTTTTTGCATGGTATAAGGGGAAAAAGTTTTAGCATAGGATTTAAGTCACATAATTTTTCTGTCTTGTAATTGATGGTTTAGAAATTACAGAGATAAGAAATAAAAAATATTATTTGAACTAATATGTCGTTTACTAGCTAAAGTTTGTATTTTGTACCTGATTTTCTAACTGCTAAGTTATTGTGTCATATAATGAATACTAATAGCTATATAAAGCTTACCTGCACAGAACTCATTTATGAGAAGTAATTGTTTCCATTTTGTACCATTCATATAAATGTTTAGCTGATTGAGGTGTTCTAGGAAAATTGTTCTTTAAAATATTAGCAAAACATTTTAAAGCTTTGTAATCTGTAGAAGTTGAGGATATAGAAATGTTTGTACATTTAAAAATTATAAAAAAAAAATGAAGAAGGAGATCTTATATTGTCTTAACACAACAAAAACAACTGACTCGACACTTAAAAAAGAGGCTTCTGATATTTTACATAAAACATTTAATATGGATACTAAGTCAATGAAAATTGTAATTTTTATATAACTATAAGAAAGAATCAACATTTAACTAATCCTAATTGTTCTTAAGAACGTAGAGGAATAGGGAAAATATTTCAAGTATATTAAATTTTATTTGCGGAAAACTTAATATTTATCCTCGGTATATTGTGTAAAGATCTGAAATTATTATTTAACTTCTTTTTTTCTAATAATTAATATTTCATGTTATCATTTGTTTCAGTATCTACACAATATGCTCCATCTTGAACATTGTGATATCCTAGATGTATTTCAAGGAGTGCAGTTTTTACCATTGGATAAAAATACATTCCTTCATGTACAGTGTTTTGTAAATCAAGTTGAATCGACATTCTCTGCTAATGTTGAATTTAGTATTTTTCTTTACAATGAGCAACTCATTTGGTTAGTATTCATGTTCATAAATAATATTTTTAAAAAAAGTTTTTAATTAAGGCATTGATTTTTGTACGTGAATGTGTGTTTGTATGTATACAATTTAATGAATGTATTGTTTCTTTAGATGTTGTCATGTCTATAAATTGTAGTAATCAAGGTGATTGTTATTCTAATGATGTGCAATTATTTATGTTTTTTCACATAAATAATTACTTTGGGATGTATGTTACAGCTAGAATTATTTATTTAAATTTTTAGAATAAACACAAATTTATTTAACTAATAATAATTTATTTATATAATGGCCTTGCTGTCACAAAACAAAATGTTATTTATTTTGTCATTATAATGTCTGGTTATAAAAAAAATGTAATAGATCTATAAAGAAAGATAATTATTTCAGTTATTAATTTGTAAGTAAAACATCAAAATAACAAGATTGTTAAGCAATAAAACAATTTAGACTATCTTCATTTTGCTATTAGATAAGATAATTGGATATTAAGTAAAATTTTTTGTATTAGATTTGTCATTAATTTTCTGTTGTGTTAAGTTTTGTTACGAAGAAATTGCTGCAGAGCATGGTTGCTAAGAATCTCAGATTGTCTGAAATTCAGGAATAGGATAGGTGGATAAAAAAATAAGTTACACCCTTGTCATGTTCTTCAGCTGAAAGGGATATATTAATATCTTGTAGTGGCAGCACTAGTTGTGTTGTCTTCACGCTCTCCCAGCAACAGTTCTGTATGATATTCATTGCATGTATAGTGTCGTTGTCAATATGGCGTGTCCTGTAGGGGTTTCATCCAGATTAGAAGTGCATTCAGCAGTCTGATTTTTGTGGGCAAAAAATTACAATTGTTGTGAAATTCATCGCCAAGTTGTTGCGGTATATGGTGAGAATGCAGTGTTATGTCTCATGATCAGAAAATAGTGCCAAATGTTCAGAAACTGAAAAACAAATGTGAGTGCTGGGCGTCCTTCAACTGCAAACACAACAGGTAAGCTAAACCCGTCAATGAAATGATCTAGAGTGATTGCAAGTGAACTTAACATCAGTTATGGTAGTTTGTTAGTGATTATTTACGATCAGCTTGGTTACCGTAAGGTGTGTGCACGATGGGTGCCACATCTATTGACTCACAGTCACAAACATCAACGTTTTGCCTCTGCTCTTTTTTTCTTCAATGTTATTTGAGGACTGGTCCACAGTTTTTGAAACAAATCATCACAGGAGATACAAGCTGGGCGCTTCATTACACTCCTGAGACTAAATGAGCATCACATAAATGGAGACACAAAAATTTGTCAGCCAAAAAAAGTGAAAACATTCCCACATGTTCAAAAGGTTACACTGACAGTCTTTTTCAGTTCTGAGGGAGTTGTTTTTACTGTGAATTTATGCCTTGAGGAACAACAATCAATGCCGAATCTTATTGTGACACTTTAAAAAAAATTGCATAAAGCCATTAAAGATCGAAGAGCCAGAAGAGTAAGCGATGGGGTCGTTTTCCTTCACGACAATACTATTTCTGATTCAGCTCATGTGACAAAGGAGTTACTGCAAAAATTCAAGTGGGAAGTGTGGTCTCATCCTCCTTACAGCCCTGACCTAGCACCCCTGTGACTACCACCTGTTTGGTCTTGGGAGGGGAGTGTTTCACTAATGATGAACCGAAGGAAGCATTTCTTAAATGGCATTCATCCTTAAATGGTTGAAAGAAATTGTACAAAATTTTTATGAGAGTGGAACTGAAAAATTTGTCACAAGTTATGAAAACTGTTTAGAAAAACTTGGTGATTATGTCGAAAAATAGATAAAAATATGTAGTTTTTGTTTAAAAAAAAAATGTCTTATAAATAAGCGTTTGTTTCATAGAGTGGGTGTAACTTACTTTCTGATCGTCCCTTATATATATTGCATTTTTACTCTTATGTTTCCATCCAGTTTTCTTGAATTTGTTTTACATAAAAACACTAAATATCAGAATTACAGCATGCTCAAAGCAATTACTTCAGCAATTATGCAAAGCAATATTGATGATGAATAATAAAAAATATCATCAAATTGTCTTATAGAGAATGTTATCTTAAGTCATCCAAAAAAAAGTTATGATAGGACTATCACCAGAGAAACTATACCTCTACAAAATAAGAAAAGGATTATAAAAATTATTGAATTTGGTAAAGAGTAAAACTTGAACATACTACCTGGTTATAATGAAAACTTTTTCCTTTACTTCCTTGTTCAAAGTAAAGGAAGTATTGTGATCACAAAAAATTTCAGATTTCAACAGAATTATCCATTTTGATCATCCCTGAATCCATTTTGACTAGTTTTGGCATGATATCTGTACGCATGTACATACTGTTGCCAAATGGCTTCAACGGCATGTAATTCATAACCTTGTGGTGGCCCTGAAAAGAGCCGTTTTTTGCGTTAGCTCTGAGAAGAGCTGTTGAGTCTGGATGCTGCTCTCCGGCGAAGTCAGGGAGTTGCGGCTCGTCCATTGAAGTCTGACCGGATTTTCCCTCAGCGGTAGTTGGGTCCCCACTACAGCATGGTAGTGGTGGTCCCCAGAGCCCCGCAGTATCAGGTTGGCGTCATTCATCCTTCGCCGGCGTGGCCGAAGTGGTTCAAAAAAGTGTCCAAAAAACCCCAAAATCCAAAAAAAAAATTGGATTTCGGACTTTTTAACTGCAGTAATAAGCCCTCATTGAGAGCTTTTCAACGGTTGTCATAAGTGGTGCGTATTTTCATTGGTTCCAGAGTTATAACCAAATGAAATTTCAATTAATGAAATATTTAGATCTTATAACGGAAAGGCGCATTGGTTCGAATCAGACTTCATCTCCTTTTTTTTAATTTAAATGATTTATTTATAATTATTAACTTCTGATTGTAAAAAAAATCTTACGATAAATAATAATTCAATTACAATAAAAAAAGTTTAAAAAAATGAAAAAATATCAGAAGTTATTAATGAAATAAAATTTTATGTACTTTAATAGGTGTATAAGTAAGTCATGATGTAGTGCATACATCAAATTTGGTGAAATATCTGATACTTCGTTTTTTTTTTTTCATTTTGTTGATGGTCACATCATAATAATTTTAAAAAATGTAGTATTAGATAGGTATAAGACATGCATTTATATAAAGAGTAATAAAAGGACTTTTACTCTATCCTAATATTTCAGGTAAGGTTGCTGAATCTTAAGAATTGTATAAGTATTTGATGTTAATAACTAATATTTCAGCAATTGCATTACTGTCAACTTTATTAAAGAATTGGAGGATCATATCTCACTTTCAAATGAAATAAGTTTAAATGAAGGCAGCAAAAAATGTGTATATGTAATTTAATAGGCGTACAAGGAAGTCTTGTGGTGTCCTCATCAGATTTTTGGAATGTATTATAATTCTCAAAATGAATAAAAATTTATTGTTTGACAAATCTTTGTTTGTATATATTTATATTTTATATTTGTTCACATTATTTATATATATATATATATATATATATATATATATAAATATATTTTTCTTTATTATGAGTTTGTATCTGTTATTCGTTTGCTATATAAATAATCACTGCTGTTTCACAAATTTATATAATATAAAAATCTAAAACTCAGTTGAATTGTTATTTAAAAGCTCAGTGGAAAACAAATTAAAATATATATGTTTATTCTAAATTATTAAAATAATACAATCAGTAGGAATTGGAATTAAGAAAATTTAAGAGGTTACTCATGTGAAATTAATAGTTAATATTGAAACTATGTGAACTGTTTGGTTTCAATAAAAAGTTAAGTAACATCAGATGGTTTATAATGATCAATATAGACTAAAATTTTTATTAAAGTTTGTTCAATGGCCGATGTGCCCATGTAAATGAAATAACTGTAATCAGAAACAAAATCATAAAGATAAACTTGCTTATAAATGATTTATTAGGTATAAACCTGCTGGATATATGTCATATCCCACCCCTAGAATCCAAGAGCCGTGAAAAGTATAGTAGATTTTATCTTTATTTTCTTTTTACAATAAATAATATATTTATTAGTGAATAGTATAATTGAAGATTTATCCTTAATCTCAAAAACTTATATCTTAGTTTATTAAATTTGAAATTATGATCATTTTCACCATTCTCAATTCGAAAAATTGATTTTGTTTTTAATTTCCTTATATCTTTTCTCTTAATCAATCCTAAAAATTAAGCTAATGAAATGATTTCATAATATTTAAAAAAAAAAAATTAAAATGATAGTTCTTGACTTTGGGATTTAAATTAAGATTATTTATTCTCCTTAAATTACACAGGGCAACAAATATAGAATTTGAAAGTTATTTGTAATCTGATAATTGATTTTTATGTTATTTTGTATGCTGATTTCAAATATAGCCACCATTTTTCTCTGTCATGTAAGAATTTTTCACAATACTAAAAAAAATAAAATGGAAAAATGGCGTATTGTATATGTATTCATTTTGAAAAACCAAAAAAAGTAATAGGACTTAACCTTTTCCCATCACAATGATCCGCGGTTGATTAGCGCTCTGCGAAAATATGTTGGTATCTGATTGCCTCCCTTCATAGTCTTATGCTACCCTCTTGTGAAAAAAATTTCAAAAAATTACAGTATATTAAAAAGATTTAACAGATTCTGACAAAAAAGCCGTTACGATTGGATATTTTTTATGCCTGTAACAACAAAAAAATTGAAACAGTACAAAAATTACGATAATTTAATTGCAGATTTTTTTGCGCATTTCTACCGTGTTTTTTATTAGCGAAATCGTTTTTTTGTGCTTTGTGTTTATGAAACATAGTTTGCTGATTTTAAAAATAATACTTTCAAGCAAATTGGTTGAAAATTGGGCAAAATATGATGAAAAACCCGTGTCATAAATCACAGATTAGTAACATATGTTAGTATAAGTAAAAGTAGATTCAGAAAACTACATTTTATAAAAATTCCCATCACTCAAAAGGCTATTCAGATTGACAAAAAACCATTTTTACTGTATACTGTTATTCATTACGAATCGATATGTGTTACATGTTTGCCAATATCATTTGTCAGAAAAGATATTTATAGACCTCAAGTAAAAGTGGCGTATTTATGATCACAAATTCCTTCTTTTTTTTTGTGTGCCGTATATCATAATTTATTATGTGTTGCAATACATCGATATGTTGCTAGTAAGATAAGCTATTTTTTTAAATAATAAATAAATCCATAATCCTCATAAATTAGGATTTTGGATTAATTATAATACACAAGTCACACAAACACACAAGCACATTTCTGAGAAAAAAATGGTCATATTCTTTCTAGTCTAAATAAAACATTTTACATCGTATAAACGTCGTTCAAATTGTGTAATAAAACTGTTTCGTTTGTGAATATAAAAAAAAATAAGTGACTTAGATGCCATATAAAATGATTTGTAACAGCGTTTTAAAACTGACGCTGTACATAACCAGTTCCAAGGCTACATGATCTGAAAAGGTTAAAAAAAGAATTTTTGCACAATTTTTTACCTCTTCGAAGACTTGTACTGACTTTTTCTTTTTCTTTCAATGCTTCTCAAGCCACATTTTCTGTTATAGTAAGCTTGCAGAATACACTATGGATGCAAGCTTTTCTCTATGGATGCACTAACAGTAGTCTGCAATCATGCTCACATTCCACCTTCCCTGATACCTGCATTCCATTTCCTTTATTATCTTGGGTGAAATCTTTCACCCTGTTCTTCACTTACAGCACCAAGATTTTTGGGGAAGTAATCAGTATGAAAATGCAAAAAATGTAGTTTCAAGCCCAACCCAACTCTTGGAATTTCAGTAGCATGTTTTCCACTATACACTTAAAATTTACGTCCTTATTGTTCCCAAGAAATTTCTGTATGACTTCTTTAAATGCTTTCCATGCTTCTTTTTCAATGTCCTCCATTTTGGTTTGAAAGACTTCATCTTTAAAAAGTTTACAAATATCTGGATCAGTGAAAACGCCTTCTTTCACTTTGGCTTCTGACAGTTGAATAAAAAAATATGGCATATGTATTTAAAACATTCTCCTTCTTCAGATAGAGCCTTTACAAATCATTTCATCAATCCCAGTTTGATGTGAAGAGGAGGTAGAAGGTCTTTCTGTGAATCAACCAAACATTTCCATATTGCATTTTTGGTCCCAGGTTCTAATAATACCCTATGTGGCCATTCTTTTCTGGTGCAATATTTTTTCTTGTCCTGGCTGTCCCATTCACACAAGAAGCAGGGTGGATATTTGGTGTTTCTCCCTGCTGCCCAAGAAGCATACTTTTAGGCTACCACATATTATCCATTCATGATCGCAATATTTCAGTTTAGACAGAACTAATTCTAAATTCTCATAGCATTCTTTCAGATGCAGGGAGTGCCCTACCGGCACTGAAGCATATTCATTGCCATTATAATAAATAATAGCTTTGAGGCTTCTTTTGGACGAGTCGATAAACAGCTTCCATTCATTCACATCATACTTTATGTTCAGCTGCTTCATCACACCAGGAACTTTGTTACAATAAATTAATTTTCCATCTTCAGAAAAGTACGGAGTAAAGAAGTCTTCATTTCTGTACCATGAGAAAGAAGTGCCAGGAACCACTATGTGTTTCTTATCTAGATCCTAAAAGTTCTGCTGAATTTTTAGGAAGATATAAATCTCTGACCAAGTCATTCAGTTCGTACTGTGAAAAAAACGTTGTGGTTCAGAACTACCAAAAATAAAATCAACATCATCGTCGTCATCCTGTGATTCTGTTTTGGAGTTGTTCAGTATATCTTCTACTTTTTCCGGAACTGAAGATACAGGTATACCAGGAACGTGAGATACAAGGCATATTGCCAAATAACAATTTGAATACACAATCTCTTTTTTATTTTTTAGATTGAACCCTTGTACATTACAAGAACAAAATTAGCAATCATCACTGTGATTTTGTGGTTCTCTCCAGTTCATTGGTTCTCCCAATCGAAAAAACTTTTTCTTACCTTTTGTCCATTTGCATAGCTCTTCCACACAAGTAAAACAAACTGTACGAGTAGCCCACATTTTATCTTGGTCACAAAGTTTTACCCCAAAATAGGCACAGTACACTTTTTTAACAAAGTCTGTTGTACTTCTTTGCTGTTTCTGCACCACAAACTCCCCACAGAAGGTACAGGTGAATTAACACAACTCCTTGAAGCAATTTTGAAATATAAAAACACAAGGACAGCACAAATAAAATAACTTCAAAAAAAAGAAAGAAAATTAAAACACTATAGAAGGTCTAGAAAACTATTTAACACTAGCAAAACCTTTCAACACAATGTTCTAATTGTAACTGATCTATTTTTATTTCAGTAGAGTGAAGAGGAGTAAGAATGAGTGAGTCATCGCCTTATCTAGTAGCTTGACAAAAATGAGTCATGAACTCACTCTAATTAATCATATTACATCATCTTATTAGTCCTTCATCTTACTGTATCAAACCCAAAATATGAACTCTACTTGTATTCATTCCATATAATTGTAGTAAAGTATCAAAAAAATTAACACAGGCCTAATTTTTTTATTCAATGTTTTATAAATAAGATATATTGATTATCAATTTTGAGAATATTAAAAAAATTATTTAGTGAAAAAATGGTACATGATGATAGAATTTTTTGACTATTTTTGCTGAAACCAGCACACAAAAATCTGTAATAATCAGTTATTAGTTCTCACACAACTTTTCCATTGTTGACCTGTGTTATTGTTTTACAGTCTCAATTCAATATTTTCTTGTTTAGAAAACGTAAATATTAAATATAAAATAATTTTGTTTAAAAACTTCTATGATTTCATAAAATTTTATTTTACACTGTGTTTTCCTTTATTAAATACAGGCAATGTACATAACTGATTATTTCATATGAGAAATGAGTACATTTATTTTAATGTTACTCATGCACACACACACACACACACACTTTGTCATAGGTTTTTTCTTCCTTGTATGAAGTAAGGAAGTCTTGTGATCACAAAAAAGTTTGGTTTTCAGATTTCAACAGAAATATCCATTTTGACTAGTTTCAGCATGACATATGTACATTGTAATAAGGATAAAATCAAAACCTAAACCGACAACGATTGTTAACGTTTATATGCCTACAAGCGCCCATGATGATGATGAGGTAGAGTGTGTATACGAAGAGATTGATGAAGCAATTAAACACGTAAAAGGAGATGAAAATTTAATAATAGTTGGAGATTGGAATGCAAGCATTGGAAAAGGCAAGGAAGGAAATATAGTGGGTGAATACGGGCTGGGCAAAAGGAATGAAAGAGGGGACCGACTTATAGAGTTTTGCACGAAGTATAATTTAGTAATTGCCAACACCCAATTTAAAAATCATAATAGAAGAATATACACTTGGAAAAAGCCAGGCGATACTGCAAGGTATCAGATAGATTTTATCATGGTTAAGCAAAGATTTAGAAATCAACTCGTTGACTGCAAAACTTACCCTGGAGCAGACATTGATAGCGACCATAATTTGGTGATAATGAAATGTAGATTGGGGTTTAAAAACCTGAAGAAAAGGTGTCAGATGAATCGGTGGAATTTAGAGAAGCTTGAGGAAGAGGAGGTAAAGAAGATTTTTGAGGAGGACATCGCAAGAGGTCTGAGTAAAAAAGATAAGGTAGAAAATGTAGAAGAAGAATGGGAGAATGTTAAAAAGGAAATTCTTAAATCAGCAGAAGCAAACTTAGGCGGAATAAAGAGAACTGGTAGAAAACCTTGGGTTTCAGACGATATATTGCAGCTGATGGATGAACGTAGAAAATATAAGAATGCTAGTGATGAAGAAAGTAAAAGGAACTATCGGCAATTAAGAAATGCTATAAACAGGAAGTGCAAACTGGCGAAAGAAGAGTGGATTAAAGAAAAGTGTTCAGAAGTGGAAAGAGAAATGAACATTGGTAAAATAGACGGAGCATACAGGAAAGTTAAGGAAAATTTTGGGGTACATAAATTAAAATGTAATAATGTGTTAAACAAAGATGGTACACCAATATATAATACGAAAGGTAAAGTCGATAGATGGGTGGAATATATTGAAGAGTTATACGGAGGAAATGAATTAGAAAATGGTGTTATAGAGGAAGAAGAGGAAGTTGAGGAGGATGAAATGGGAGAAACAATACTGAGATCTGAATTTAAGAGAGCATTAAAAGATTTAAATGGCAGAAAGGCTCCTGGAATAGACGGAATACCTGTAGAATTACTGCGCAGTGCAGGTGAGGAAGCGATTGATAGATTATACAAACTGGTGTGTAATATTTATGAAAATGGGGAATTTCCATCAGACTTCAAAAAAAGTGTTATAGTTATGATACCAAAGAAAGCAGGGGCAGATAAATGTGAAGAATACAGAACAATTAGTTTAACTAGTCATGCATCAAAAATCTTAACTAGAATTTTATACAGAAGAATTGAGAGGAGAGTGGAAGAAGTGTTAGGAGAAGACCAATTTGGTTTCAGGAAAAGTATAGGGACAAGGGAAGCAATTTTAGGCCTCAGATTAATAGTAGAAGGAAGATTAAAGAAAAACAAACCAACATACTTGGCGTTTATAGACCTAGAAAAGGCTTTCGATAACGTAGACTGGAATAAAATGTTCAGCATTTTAAAAAAATTAGGGTTCAAATACAGAGATAGAAGAACAATTGCTAACATGTACAGGAACCAAACAGCAACAATAACAATTGAAGAACATAAGAAAGAAGCCCTAATAAGAAAGGGAGTCCGACAAGGATGTTCCCTATCGCCGTTACTTTTTAATCTTTACATGGAACTAGCAGTTAATGATGTTAAAGAACAATTTAGATTCGGAGTAACAGTACAAGGTGAAAAGATAAAGATGCTACGATTTGCTGATGATATAGTAATTCTAGCCGAGAGTAAAAAGGATTTAGAAGAAACAATGAACGGCATAGATGAAGTCCTACGCAAAAACTATTGCATGAAAATAAACAAGAACAAAACAAAAGTAATGAAATGTAGTAGAAATAACAATGATGGACCACTGAATGTGAAAATAGGAGGAGAAAAGATTATGGAGGTAGAAGAATTTTGTTATTTGGGAAGTAAAATTACTAAAGATGGACGAAGCAGGAGCGATATAAAATGACGAATAGCACAAGCTAAACGAGCCTTCAGTAAGAAATATAATTTGTTTACATCAAAAATGAATTTAAATGTCAGGAAAAGATTTTTGAAAGTGTATGTTTGGAGTGTCGCTTTATATGGAAGTGAAACTTGGACAATCGGAGTATCTGAGAAGAAAAGATTAGAAGCTTTTGAAATGTGGTGCTATAGGAGAATGTTAAAAATCAGATGGGTGGATAAAGTGACAAATGAAGAGGTATTGCGGCAAATAGATGAAGAAAGTAGCATTTGGAAAAATATAGTTAAAAGAAGAAACAGACTTATAGGCCACATACTAAGGCATCCTGGAATAGTCGCTTTAATATTGGAAGGACAGGTAGAAGGGAAAAATTGTGTAGGCAGGCCACGTTTGGAGTATGTAAAACAAATTGTTGGGGATGTAGGATGTAGAGGGTATACTGAAATGAAACGACTAGCACTAGATAGGGAATCTTGGAGAGCTGCATCAAACCAGTCGAATGACTGAAGACAAAAAAAAAAAAAATATGTACATATGTGTGTATCTTGTATAACTCAAAAACAATTAGCCAAAGAATGTTGAAATTTTGGATTTAGGACTATTTTACATCTAGTTGTGCACCTCTCCTTTTGATTGCAATCGACTGGACCAAAGTTTCCAAAAAACTGGATTTTGGACTTTTTCTTAACTGCAGTAATAAGCCCTCATTGAGAGCTTTTCAACGATGTATCATAAGTGGTACTTACTTTTATTGGTTCCATTGTTATAGCCAAATAAAATTTTATTTAATGAAATATTTGGATCTTACAAGGGGAAGGCACATCGGTTCGAATCTGACTTCATCTCCTTTTTTTTAACTTTTTTTTTAATTTAAATGATTTATTAATAATTATTAACTTCTGATTGTAAAAAAAATTTACGATAAATAATAATTCAATAACAATAAAAAATATCAGAAGTTATTAATGAAATAAAATTTTATGTATTTTTCATTTTAAAAAAAATGTGTACATGTAATTTAAAAGGCATACAAGGAAGTCATGTGGCATCCAAATCAGATTTTTTTATTAAATAATGAAGTAAAGAATTTTATTTGTATTTATTATTATTATTATTTGAAGATAATATTTTTGCAAATATTTATATTATCTTATGCTGAATTTATTTTTTCTAAAAGTGATTATTCCATTTAAAGTGCTTTATATTATCAACTTTCATTTTAAAAATTTGGACAGAAAGTGCTTCATATTAATGTAATTTTCTCCTTTTTTATGGCAGCACTATTCACACCTTTATAATATTTAAACAGAACAATACTGTACTGAGGATACTTTCCGACCAAGTCTTGTTAAGGCAAATCATACTAAATGAATTAATTACCCTCTATCGATCATTATCCATCAATAATATCTTAGAAAGCCCTTTTATATTCCAGTAGAACACACTAAACTTTCGGAGTGGATAACCTGAATCAAGGATGTATGTGTTGTCACTAAGTCTGGGGCTTGTGGAATACTGCAGATGTGCTAAAAATGATACAAAGGATCCTGACTTACTCTTAATCTTCTCTTTTTCCTCACCACTGTGGATGCCGTAGTACTCCCTGAAGCATCTGTTTTCTAAGTTATCATAATCTTCAACTTCCTCTTGAGATGGCTCAGGTACATTTTCCGATCTTGATTTGAATTGAAATAAGTCATTTTCACTCCTTATAATTACGGATGGCAATTTTTCATTGCCAGTAATGTTGTTCAAAAAAAATGTTGTTTCTAACCCAAACATGAAGTAGTAAATTGACTCAACTTTCAAGTGCTTAGTTGCTTGAAATAATTTATATTTGTATGGTGACTGATATTCAGATATTTTAACAACTAGATTCATTTCAGAAAAATTTAACTCCAAGCTATTTATTGGTTTTTAGTTCTTTCTAACTTAAGGAATTTCTTATTACAGTTGGAAAAACGCTAAAATGATAGGTGGATTGGTGGACACATTTTATACTTTTATTCTATAACAGTTATTAATATCTTGCTTATTTAAATAAAAATCAGTCACATTACAGATAACACCAATTACATAATAAATATATGATATATATTTTTATTTCATCTGTAAGTAACTGTGAGTAAATTACTGATGGAGAATACAAATAAAATTTATTATTCTTGCTATAATCCTCTTTATAGTTACTGTGAGTAATGTTTTGGTAGAGAGCTGTATTACTTCACATATCAGGTTGAAAAAGAAGAGAATTATTAGCGTTAATAATTTGAATTCATTAACTTTGTATTATGAGGGGGTTGGACACACATGGAGTTCTGAATAGGATTGCCAGGTGTGTAATAGTAATCAAAATTATTTGAATCATTTTCTGATTAACTGCCCAGTTTACAAGGAGTTGCCTGAGTGTTTATATGAAAATTGATGGATATTGGAATATCATTATCTGTTAAAAGTAGATATTTCTGGTAAAATTAATAATTTATTCAAGTTTATAGATAGAGCACTAAGAAGAGGCACTTTGATCTATCAAAGTATCTCCAACTCTGTGTCTTGTATTAATTTATTTAAAGTAACAGTGATACTTTTTATTTTAAGTATTCTAAGATACAGGTATGTTAAAGTACGTCTTCTATATGCTTGCTCATTGATCTGATGCATATTAGTATATACTGGTAAGTTTGAAGATGTATTTTGAGTGTAATTTTAGTCTAATTGATGTTTCCATATGATGAAAATTGTTTTTATTTTGTTCATCAAACTCTACCACATAAGTTGTTAACTTGTAAACAGGCAGTAAACAATAATAGATTATTTTTTTATTACTAATGTAATGAAATGTCAACTTTTTGTTACAGTTCAATGGTAAAAATCAAAGTAAGTGAAAAAGTAATACAACATAAATATATGAATAGTGTATGTTTTCCTTATAGAACCCAAGAATAATCTTAGATTACCCAAAATTATTTCTACTTTTTAAAAATGAACCATTTTTAAGAATTTCAGTTTGATTATTTTAAGATTACAAGGCACTCTTCCTGAATAATAGGAATACATTATACCTAAAGAAAAGTTTACTTTTCCTTTTTTATAATCATACTGTATTGTTTTAATTTACTATTTCTAGGAGTGGGTTGGAACCAGAAGATTTACAAGTAGTATTTAGATATTTGGTAAATAGTCTTATACCTTCATATATTGAGAATCAGACTTCTAAGACCGTTTCACATTCTGTTTCATCTAGATCATTCAGCAGGTTAGTGAATGTTTTATTAAATCTTTGTGTTTATTCTATTTACTGTAAATACTTTGGATATAGTATTAAGTAATATATGTAAATATTTAAATTCTATTAAATAAGCCTCCTAGTACAGAATGTTGAGATAAGCCTTATTTTGCCTTAATTTTCATGAAAGTACTTTCACAGGATCCTGCGTCATGATTGAAATAATTCCCTTATTGCAAAATAAAAATATTAAAATATTGAAATATGAAAATTGCATATTAATTTAAATGAATGCTGCTATCTGCTGCAGTTTTCATAAGACAGTCCGTCTCAAATGTTGTGCGATGGTTTATCAAATTGAAATTTTGTTTGTATTTATATATGTAATATTTTTCTAATATATTTAATTTTATTGAAAGTTCAGCATA
This sequence comes from Lycorma delicatula, assembly GCF_047948215.1. Lineage (NCBI taxonomy): Eukaryota > Metazoa > Arthropoda > Insecta > Hemiptera > Fulgoridae > Lycorma > Lycorma delicatula. The sequence continues at coordinate 169,844,219 of NC_134458.1, forward strand.
TGGTAAACCTGCATCTAATAATATAACAGTTTATAAAAATCAAATCACCCTTGGTCTTGTAAAATGAACACTTTTACAAATATGATTAATAGAATAATCAAATACTTACATAAAAACAAAGAAAAGTTAAATAATGAAATAAACATCATAGAACATATAACAACTGAAAATGAATATGATACTACGTTAATTAATAATATTTATAAAAAAAAAAAAATTATCAAAACACAATACCAAAACAATTACCTTACAATCAATACATAATAAGATACAAAAGAGTGAAAAAAATATACATAAAGTATTGAAAACATTACTAAAACTTTACAATAAAGGAATATTCAAACCAGCTTACAAACCTGATAACAACATAATAGAATATTTAAAAAACAAAAATAATAAAATAAACAATCTGAATGGAATTTATAAAATTAAATGTAATGATTGTGATGGTATTTATATAAGAAAAACAATAGATCCTTTAAAACTAGATTTCTTGAATATTATAGAAATTACAAAAATAACAAATTAGGTTTATCAAATAAGGTTGACCATCTAATAAACAATAAATGTTGTATTTTTGATATTAATACAAATTTAAAAATATTAGAAATCAATAAAATATGACATAAAATGATATATATTAGAAAAATATTGCATATATAAATTCAAACAAAATTTCAATTTTATAAACCATCAGACAGTGTTTGAGGAAGACTGTCTTATAAAAACTGCAACAGAAAACAGCACTTGTATAAATTAGTACGCAATCTTAATTATTCTAGTATTTTATTTTTAAATTTCTATTTTGCGATAACAAAATTATTTCAATCAATAAACTGTATCCCTTATAATCTGTTGGTTCCCTTAAAACGTAGTTTATAAATAAAGACTTACAGTTTTGAAAGAATGATATAAAGTAAGATAAAATGCTAACAGTTGATTTTTAAAAACTAATTCATTCATTGTAAGATTTCATTAGTACTACAAACTTCACAGAGGAGTATATTCACCATATAAGTTGTTCTGTTGTAGAGTAGCACTTAAATATAAAAAATATATTTCAGTTTTACTAATTTCTCTGTTTTATTAATGTTTATTTTAAAAGTGTGAATGACTGTTTATTATTCATAACAAAACTACTCAGTAAGAAAAAATAAAGTTTGCCAATTAGTTACAATATGTGACAGTATTGTATTAATAATGATACATATTATTATTAAAAAGGAAAAAACAAAAAGAATTCATAATTTTTCAAATTACATTTTTAATTTTAATTATACAGAAAATCCATATTTCAATGACAATGCAAATTCATTGTGTCATCCTAAGTGTGGGCAACAAGCATTTATCAGTTTCTTGATAGAATCAGATCATATCTAGATACATAATCTTGTTTTAGGCCTTCTCATCATTAAAAAAAGTAATGTTAATTTTGTTTTCTTTTACAGTTTGTTATTAGTCAAATTTAAATAAAATATATTTCTGGTTTTTGCAGATAAAATTAATAAATAAACTGTCATATTTATTATAAATGGTTGTGCTAATGAATTTTTGAACTATGACACTAAGTGCCTTGAAAATAAAAAATAAAAGTTTTATTTCTATACTGTAATAATACTTAAAGTATTTGAACAAGAAAGCTGAAACTTTGGTTAGTAGTCAACAGAAATAAATAAAAATTATGAAATATCTTTTATGAAGTAAATAAACTTGGTATGCTTGAAGTGTGATGCTTGGTCTAAAAGATGACCTACTTAAAATGGACAAAAATTCAGGTACTTAATCCCTTTATTGAGTGATGTAAATTTTTACTTTCCTACTTACATCTACATTGCTGCAACAGCATAGATATGAAGAAAACATATAGCGATCGGCCAAAACGTTTTGGTGAGAATTTTTACAAATATTGTCATTTCAAGACCCCTTTAGTACAAAAAAATACAAAATGACTTATATAAATTTCCAGAAGATGTATTTATATATGTAAGTCTGTTGGACTGAATTTTAATTAATATCACCTTTACATAATTTTTTTTGAAAATGGCTCAAAAACTGTCTACATATGTGGCACTGATGACATTAAATTTTGGACAAAATTAAAAAGAGGAGGGGTAATTTCTGCCCTATGGAATTTTTTATTTTTTTGTTTAGTGTTCATAGAAAACTGAGCTTTTAGTATGGCGAAAGTGTTTAATAAATTACTTCAGATTCCAAAGTCAAGTGGATTTAGTTGGAAGGTTATTCAATATTATTTTTAAACATTTTTTGCCTCATATCTTGAAAACCTTCTTGTTGACAAAAAATTTTGAAGTATTTGTACCAATATTTTGGTACAAATATTTGTGTAATAATATACATAAACCAGCTTTAGCCAGATTTTTTACTATCATTGGACAAGATGCCATCACAGTACCCAAATTGTTTTTATAGTAAACAATAATTTTAAAAAAAAATTCATTAACATCGCAGCAATTTGGGCCAGTTTATTAAAGTAAGGAATTACCCCAATAAATAAACTTTTATCCCCAAAAAAAACAAGAAAAGAATAATGATAATAATAATTAATATGTGCCTTAATAGTGTATGATAGCATTTGTAGACTTACAAAGTAGTCTTGCCTGCAAATCATTTCTAACAGATACTTCAGCACAATAACAGATCCCATCAATACCAGCCTCAAGCAGATATATCATTTATTCAGGTCTGTCATATTGTACAACTATATTAGAAGTGTGCATGTATGTAGAGAATGCCATTTGGATTCATATTTAAGAGTTTTGATGAAAGTAGCATGTTATGAACAGTCCTTTTTTATGAAGATTCTGCTTGTTGTTAGTTACTTCTGATGATTTCATTCAAATAGTAACATCAGTAACAGAAGTCTATTTAGTTTGCACCTATAGAATATGGTAGCACTCGTGTAATACATTGTAAGAAAAAACCGACTTGCTTCCATTGCATGTGTAAGTAACTTATAATAAGTTTGTTATCAACAACTTTTCTACATTTCTTGCTGTTTATAGTGCATTTCATGTAAAATTTGTAGTTCTGTAGGTACTGTTTTTCTATTGTGTTCACTTCTGATTTTTAATAATTTTATGAGCATACATGTCCAGTAGTGGAATTTTTGTAATTTCTATAATGTTCAAGAAATAATAAAATAAACTGAAAATTAATAAAATTAAATGTAATGATTATGATTGTACCTTTATTGGGAAAACAATAGATCCTTTAAAACTAGATTACTTGAACATTATAGAAATTACAAAAATAACAAATTAGGTTTATCAAATAGGATAGTCCTCTTACCTAGTAGACAATAAGCATTTTATTTTTGATATTAACCGAATTTAGAAATATTAGAAATTAATAAAGATGTTATAAAATTAAATATATTAGAAAAATATTTCATATATAAACACAAACAAAATTTCAATTCAATAAACCATCAGACAGTATTTAAGAGACACAGTCTTATAAACACTGCAACAGATAGCATCACTCATATAATAAATTAATACAAAATTTCCTTTTTTATTTTTTTGTTTTTATTATGCAGTAACTAAATTATTTCAATCTTGACACACACACCTCGTACTGGATACAATGAATCCAGTTAATTTTTTCTTTATATTTTCCCCATGAATATATTGTTATATCAGGTTTCTTTGACCAATAAATCTGTGAAATGTATTCATTTGTGGTATAAAGAACCTTGGAACTACTGATATTTAATCCAGACTAATATTATTATGTTTTTCTTGTAAGTATTTTTATTAAATTTGAACTATTTTTTATTGTTTGTAAAATTATGTTTTTAATTAATTATTAACATTAACTGATAATTAATTATCATTAATTGTGGTATTTATTTTTTAGGTTTATCACTGGACCAAAAGATTTAAATGACATCCATTGTAGTATAATTAAAAAAGTTCCCACTGTTTATTTAAATCGATCAAATACTACACCTGACGTTTACCAGATGGTTGTATATAGAGTTAATAATGCTACTATATGTCTTTTTGTGAAGAGTAAGTAAAATTTCTTTTTTAGCTTTTATACCTTAAGGGATTAATATCTTGTGACCAAATTTATGTTATTTGTTTTAAGTTTTGAAGCAAATTTTATTATTCACTCTTAATTGCTAGCAACAGTTAGCAGTTATAGCTGATCTTAGCTATTGCTTTTTCCCTTATATTTTCCTGAATTTTGTCTTCTTGACATTTTGAATAACTCTTATTGGTTACTTTAATTGTCAGTTTTAGTAATTATTCTAAATAAATTAGAGTTAGTGGCTAGTGACTAATTAGCTGAAGCTGTACTGAAAGTAATGCCTGTTAAATCAATCTATTTATTAATAGAAGTTGAGAGGTGAAATTAAACATATATACAATGAAACATTTGTCAGAATGTGGCTATTCAAACTGGATATCTTTTTATCCAGTTCTGGAAAGCACTTTTGAAAAGGTCTGTAGAGCACTCTGATCCTGTTGTAATAGCATGTTTCACTTCTGTATTACTGAACCTGTTATCACAAAGGATATCTGTTATTGCACTAAAGAGGTGAAAGTCTGATATTGCAAGATCAAGGTTGTAGGGCGGATTGGGAAGAAGCACTGTATTTCATTTGTACTAGGCGTTGGTTTATCCCTAGAAATGTTTGAATCCTAGCATAATCATAATGCATTTTAATAGCATGAAAATTTTTCTCAGGTCCTTTTCTTTCTGATGGTTTCTTAGTTTTTTTTATTTTTTATAACGTAATATAATGCTCACTGTTGATCCCTGTTCAAGAAAATCCAATATAATCTTCTCTGATACCAGAAAACAAGAACCATCACCTTGGCTGTGGACTTCTGATATTTGAATTTCTTAGGCTTCTTGTAAAGCTCCTCCACTGACTCCCTCTGTGTCTCAGGATCATATTGATAAACATAAGCTTCATCTTCAGTCACAACATTTAAAAAAAAGTATTGCTTCTTTGGTTTAAAACACGAACAGCAGTTCTGCACATACTTCTATCCTTGATCATTCAACAGGTGTCAATTGATGAAACATCCATTTGATACACACTTTCCTGTACTTTTGGTCCTCTAAATCCTTTCCAGTTTTATGTCCATAATTCAAGATTGCATCAATTTTGTATAATATGTTTCATTGATCTGCACTAATCTTGTCATTGAATCACTAGCACTTTTAATCAGTCACTGGCCTTCCACTTCATGCTTTGTTGTCAATGGAAGTTTCTCCTACCTTCAACTTATTGACCTACCCTTGCTTACATTCAACACAGATTTCCTGTACACACATGAAATCATGTAAAAATTTCTTCTTTGTTTAGAAAAGATTCCTGTAACCTTATAACTTATTATTCAATTAACAGATTATTTAATAAACATATTCTTCTTTTTTTTCATCAAAGAGATAACATGTTTCGGTTTTCATATTAGGACCCTAAATTTAATCAGTCTAATTCTTTTTATAATTAAATGATGTGTATCAAATTATTACAAAAGAAAGTTATATGATACAGACTCTAAAGTCATTTAAATAAATTTGTCAAATGGTTTTTTCACCAATTTGTTGATCAAAATGTATGCGAATATTTACACTATTCATTATTTATTAACTTACTAGAATCCTGAGTAAGATGATAACCTACTCCCTTTCTACCGTGATAAATTGCCTTTTCTCACCATTCCATTCTCTTTTCATTATACTTGATCCTTTTTTCATATTATTGATTTTGTGGGTACAGGCCTATTATGTTCTCCATACCAAGATTGCCAGCCCCCAAAAGCCAGTAAATCACTTGGGGTCTAGTACAGGATTATCTGTGGACTGACTCAAAGACTGTGTTTCCTGTCCGATGACTACTTGATAAAACAATCGTCTGAAATGCCTATTGCGTAAATCCAGGCCTCTTAATATCTTATCCCCTCAAAAAAAAAAAAACCATGCCAAAGCAATTTTACTTGGTTGTATTTGTATCATTATCTTACTTTTTATTAAATATTTATATATGTATATTATTTAAAAAATAATAAGTGACATAAGTTCTTGTAAGTCGCTTTTAATAATAAATAACTAAAAAGGATATATCATAATCTGAAGTTTGTTATAGAATTCATGCAACTGTAAAATATCTCCGAAAATTAACCTGGACGGCTAGTATATTAAACACGTAATGGATAAACTACAAATTACATTTAAAAAAAATAATAATAGTGAAGATTACGACTGGTGAGATTGAAGTTATGGAATTCTATTTACAAAACTTATGAGATTTAAATATGTCTTTCAAGAATGTTTAATCAGTTACTGAAGGTTTTTATTGCTGAGAACATAAAGTGATGTATAATGTAAAATCAGGAAGCCATGAAGTAGGGAAGACACTGTCCAAGGGTTGTCCGCAAGGCAGTGTGTTGAGTGGGTCCCTTAATGTGGGTGATGGAGTTAGAGTCACTTCTGCAGCTGAGGTTGCCCAGCGGGTGTCGCATCGTGGCTAATGTTGATGATGCTGGTTGAAGGAGTTTCACGAAGGTGGGTTGAATTCTGAGCCATTCAAGCATGCAGGATATTTGAGCTATGGGTTCATCAATATAAGATGATGTTTAGCCTGAAGAAGGCCACAATGGTGCTCCTCAAAGGCCGTTTGGCTGTAACGTGACGAGTCTATGTATCGATGTCAGGCCAACGTATTAGATATGTTCAGGTTCAGAAGTACCTCGGGGTGCTTCTTCGTGAAAAATTTTAGTTTAAGAAGCACCTTCAATATGTCGTGGGAAAGGCCTGTAATGCTTTCTTCAGAATTTGACATGTGGTCAATCCTGATTAGGGTGTTAATTTTAAGACTATGAGTATCTTGTATAAAAGCATCTGTGAGGCAATTATGCTAAATGCGACACCTGTTTGCGCAGATAGGCTAAATTTAAAAACTATCAGTATATTTTGTTACAGGCTCAACGCCGTATATTGCTAATGGTAATGGATAGTTACCATACAATTTCACGGGAGGCAATCATGGTGATCATAGGCATGACCAAAAGACTTGATTGTTTCTGAGAGGCAACAGTGTTATGTTGCTAAGAAGTCAGCTGAATTGACTTCGGAGAAAATAAAGGAGATAGAACAGCATGGTGTCGCCCTGTGTCAGGCTAGATGGTTTGAGAAGAGTGTGGGCGTTATATGCATGATCTTTTTCCTAATGTTGTTGATTTGCGGGATGCTGCTTGGGTACACCCGAACAAGTATGTGACACAGTTTCTTTCAGGGTATGACACTTTTCAGGACAGACTACAGAAATTCAGCCTGGCAGACTCTGGTATGGTCCACAGTGCGGATTATTGGACGATCCTTATCATGTGATATATGATTGTACTAGGTATTACTTAATGTACCTGCTGGGTTGGTCTAGTGGTTAATGCGTCTTCCCAAATCAGCTGATTTGGAAGTCGAGAGTTCCAGCGTTCAAGTCCTAGTAAAGCCAGTTATTTTTACACGGATTTGAATACTAGATCGTGGATACCGGTGTTCTTTGGTGGTTGGGTTTCAATTAACCACACATCTCAGGAATGGTCGAACTGAGAATGTACAAGACTACACTTCATTTACACTCATACATATCATCCTCATTCATCCTCTGAAGAATTATCTAAATGGTAGTTACCGGAAGCTAAACAGGAAAAAGAGAGGTATTACTTAATGTGCATGGAGACCATTTATCGGCTTGATATTGTCGGATTAACACTTTATCTTCGTGGAAAAGCCGAGCCGAATGAATGATCATAGAAAGTTTTATCACATATTTGGCAGAAGAAAGGATCGCTGAAGGGGTGTGATGCACCCCTTAGACTTTCCTTCTTTGTGTTTATGTTTGGTTTTCTTGTTATTTTGTTTTATGGTTTGCTATATGTCACATTATTTATTGTTGTTATTATGTCTTGTTAGTGTTTTTTTATTGTGTGTTGAAATTATTTTTACCTTTTGGGTAGATAGAATTCAGTTCCTTCATTTTTAGAAAGTCATTCAGTCTTGTTTAGACTTGGCTAGATGTGTTTTGTTTGAAGTTTATGTTAGTAGTACACTCACTGATGGGAATGCTGTTTGTGGTATTCACATCAATGGCATCCTGGCTGAGGCTAGACTGAAAGATATCACTGTGAAGGTACTGAAGGTAACCTCTGGTAAAGCCCTAAGGCTAGGTACAGAAGGAGTGGTGTAGCAACCGAAACCGTCACATGTAAGGTATCTTCTATGGGGTCAGCAAATTTTTATTATTTTTTTAACTTTTCGGTGGGTGTATGGTATTTTTACATTTATGTATGCTTATGGTTGTGTGCTCTGGTGGCAAAAATTAGTATTGGATTAGCTTGAAGGTATAAATGTTACAGTTGTATTTTGTCCTCCAAGTGAATAGGTCGAGAACGTGTTATTTGTTACAAATAGTTTATTTCCAGGCAACCATTTCTATTTTTACATTTGAATTGTAAAAAGACTATAAACTTTGCATTTCAAGACATTTTTATGTATTTTACATTTAGAGAATTTCAATTAATGTTAGTCATCCTGACCACCATAGTGTAAGACACCCTCCTCCACCCCCTCTGTTTCTAGCTCTTATGGGCTTTACCGGAGGTCATCTTCGAAACCTCAGCTTTTGACATATTCCAGTCCATCTCAGCCAGGTTGCCACTGCTGCAAATACCACAAGTGACATTCCCATCAGTGTTCTACTATTTAATGAACTCAAATTAATACACATCTTAAGACTTAAGTAAGAGTGAAAGGACCTAACCAAACAAAAGAAATGAACTACCTACTCATAGATGGTAAAAGTGAGTTCAACATAAAACACAAAATATAAAAATATTACACGGAACAATAACAACACAGTAACATTAAAGAAAACAATGCACAAAAACAACAACAAAAACATAATTAATAAAGCAATACATCAACAAAAACCGAATACAAGAGAAATCCAACGAGCTCTAGATCCTCCAGCAATCCTTTCTTTTGCTAAGTACATTATAAAACTCTCCACTATTGCCCATTTGGTTTGGCTCCTCCAGTTTACACAGAGATCCAATGCCAACCCGATAAGATCAAGCCGATAGATGGTCTCCATGTACATTAACTCGTACATCGAGCACTCACAAAGAACATGGTAGGTGTCATCCAATTGTGCACCCTGAGGACACATCCCAGAATCTACCAGACCAAAAACGCACCATGGCCAGAAAGAAATTGCATCACATATTTATTAGGGTGCATCCAAGAGGCGTCCCACAAACCTACAACATTTGGAAAGAGATCATGCATATAACGCCCACCCTCTGTGTCATCCCATCTGGCCTGCCACAAGACCACAAAAGCCTGCCATGTTGTTCAATTCTTGAACTCTATCCGAAGTCAACTCACTGGACTTCTTAGCAACATACCGCTGCTGCTTCTCAGACACATCAAAGTCTCTCAGTTTTGTGACTGCAATCATCAAGACTGCCTCCCATGAAATAGTACGGTAACCACCCGTTAACGTGAACAAAATTAGGTGTTGAGCCCTTAATAATATGTCCCGATAACTTTTATATTTTAGCCTGTCTTCCCAAACAGGCACCATGTATAGAATAATAGCCTCACACACATCTTTCTACAGGATTCTCTGGTCTTAAAGTTAAGACTCCAATCAGGATTGACCACACATCGAATACTGAAGAAGGCATTGCAGGCCCTCTGTGCGACATATTGAAGGTGCTTCTTAAATTGCAATTTCTGATCAAGAAACATCCAAGGCACTTTTGAACCTGAACATACTTTATACGCTGGCGGCCTGCCATCGAAACATGTACTTGACAACTCACTCCCAAACGGCCTTTGAGAAGGTGCATCATCATGGTCTTTTCTGGGCTAAATGTCATCTTGTGTTGATGACTCCACAGCGTTCAAGCATCCTGCAAACTCGAGTGGCTAGGAGTTCAACCTCCCTCCGTAAGCTTCCTTCAACCAGCAGGAGCCCATCGTCAGCATAAACCATGATGCAACACCCGCTGGGCAACTTCAGCCACAGGAGAGAATCAAACTCCACCACCCACAATAAAGGACCCAACATGCTGCCCTGGAGACATCCCTTAGACAGCATCTTGCCAACCTCATGGCTATTATTACTTCCTGTTTAGCCTTCGGGAATCACCATTCAGTTGTTATTTCAGAAGATGAATGAGGATGATATGTATGAGAGTAAATGAAGTGTAGTCTTGTACTGTCTCAGTTCGACCACTCCTGATATGTGTGGTTAATTGAAACCCAACCACCAAAGAACACCGGCATCCACGATCTAGAATTCAAATCTGTATAAAATAACTGACTTCACTAGGATTTGAAAGCTGGAACTCTAGACTCCCAAATCAGCTGATTTGGGAAGACGCGTTCACCACTAGACCAACCCAGAGGGTTGCCAACCTTATGGCTGCCCTCGCGAAGCAGCACATCTCAGTGACTGAAGTAACATTTGCATAACTTGCAATTCACTTACAGTACATGTTCTTTTCTGGAGTTGGTAAATAGTCGAAGGTTACCATAGGTTATTATTAAATTTTCCAGAAATATCCAGGAAAATCCCCAGGACATATTCTGTCTCGCTGGTCGGTACCACACTCATCACACAGAGTATGGTGTCCTCAGTACCCTTTCCAGGACAAACCCCGTACTAATTCTCCATTAACAATCGTTGCGAGGTTAACCTCTCATTTATACATAGATACGAAACCTTTTCAAAGACCTTGCCAATAACTGGAAGTAACATCAGAAGCCTATACATGAACTAACAGCAGGATCCTTGTCCCCACCTATAAACAGCAATTACACAATCCCCTTCTTCCAACACATAGGGAAGTATCCTCCAAACAACAATTAATATTAAATACATGTGTGACAACTCTCACACTCACCCCAACCAAGCAAACAAGAAGTTCCGCCATTACTCTATCAAAGCCTGGGGCCTTACCCCTACCTAAACTACAGATACTTGACACACCTCATTCTCAGTAACCTCCAAGAACACAGTACCTCAGCAGAACTGGGCGACATCTCACCGCACTCACAGATGGTATGTAGTCTCTCCAGCTTCATTATGTATAAAATCTCAGTAGTATCCAAAATTACACCAAACCTTGTCGAGAGAGAAGACAGAAGAACGTCCTTTCATCATTTGTGTCCCAAGACCTTATATACTATGCCCCAGGGATCCCTGTTCCCCTGCTCATGAACAAAGTAACACCAGGAGTCCCTTTTCACATTCCAGACTTTATGAAAGTAATGAGATCTCAGATTTCTGTATTCAGCAGCAAGGGCTGTCCATCGTTCTGGATTGCCCTCGCGTTGAGAAGCTCTCTGCAAACGACAAACAACCCTCTCATGCCGGACAGATCCCTATTCCACCATGATGCAATCCTCTCTCAATTCCCTGCAGTTCAGGGAATTGAACACTCTGTGGCATCAAGAAAAATCGCCGACAAACCAATTGCCAGATCTTCCAATTCCAGATTCCGATCCAAAACTCAAAGCCTGGTCGAAAGTAAATCAACAAATTTCTTCCAGTCTGCACACCTGTGCAGGAAACGACTCTGCTGAACTGGAACGTTACATTGGTAGCACTCACTCAAGCCACCAGCAGTCTCATAGAGAACCAATCGATGATCACTCTAGCAACCATCAACTACCTTCCAATTACAAACATTGGCAGGAATAAACCTACCAACAATAACATCAATGTTTCTTCCACCAAACAATCGACACCCATCTACCATACCTATGTAGGTGGGCAACTCACCAGGTACATTATATACCTATAGATCATGCTGGGCTAAAAAGCCCTCTCTATTCACTGCCAACATCGGTGAAACCGCTATGCCACAAGAGTGACTTAGCATTCACATCTGCACCTATAAGGATTGGACTAGTGCCAAAGAATCATAGGATTTTATCCCAGACCTCAAGATAACAATCAGCAGGATCTCTATAATGGAAATATGAACCAGCAACATACAGATGCAAGTTCTGAACATCCACACAGACAAAAACATGATTATTTGAGAGCTGTCGAATTAAGACACAATCAAGTTCCCTTCTGCACAAAACAGTGGACTGGCTTCCAGAACCACAATAGAAACTATTCTAATGAGAAAAACCTGGCAGATCACTGGGCACAATATATGGATGCTGCAACAAAACAACATCCAGTCCTCTACATAATACAATCTCTCTAAACTCAACCTAAACAATTCAAGCACCCTGTGCATTTAACTGACCAAATCTAATCATTTAATGAAATAGAATTATAGTATATATCGAGAGCTGTCCGATAACACCCACAGTCTTTACTGTTTACAGAGTAGATTTAAGTAATTTTAGATTAATTTAAGCATCTTACATTATAATAAACATTTATATTATACATCCAGTATTTCATTGAACTAGCCGCGTAGAAAAGGATATACGGTTCACTTAGAAATATTTTTTTTTCTGATCAGATCTGACAATATTAATATTTCAGAAGAATTAAACAATTTCTTTTTCTGCTCTATTGGAAATAGAAAATGCTATCGGTTATTATACTATTGTAGCAAATTGCACCGTTACTTTAAAAAAACTGTAGCATAAAGATGATTTAAAACATAATTATTTTACTAATGATGTTCAGGGAGAACAGCATAAAAGCTGTTTACAAACAGTAAGATATCACCATAACTAAAAAAAATCATTTTGTATATTTTAATCTGAATTTTGCCCAATATATTTGTTGGGTTTACTTAATTTTATTTCATTTTCAGATTCTGTTTTATTAACAATGGATATTTACAGACAGTTTGATGAATATTTAGAGTCACGTATGAACAAAATTGCTAAAGAAGTTGCAGAATATAATTCAAGACAAACAGCCGCTTCTGTTATAAATGAAGGTACTTCCAGGTTTGTTTATTTCAACAGGATGAATTTAGCGACAAAAAGTACAGTACATTTGGATAATAGAAAGTCAGGAAATATTACGGTCACCAAAGATGTATTAAGGATATTAGCCGACATAAATACTGAACATTGGAAGTTAGTACAAGTATTTTTTAATTTATATTTTTAAATATTTGGTTTATATATCTGTTCAGTATTATTTTGATAAAAAATTAATAAATACTTCAAAAAATTTTTTTTCAAGTTTTTAACAAAGAGTAATTAATTAATCTTTGCTTATCCTTATGCTTCTCTCTTCATTATTTCTCTTATTCTATTATTTCATTAATTATATAAAATTGGAGATGGGTGGTATTTTTTTTCTATTAAAGGTTAAAGAATCACTAACAGTATCATTTAAAATTGACCAATACTTTTGTTAGCGTCATGCAGGATCTTTTTCAAAAAAATTACTAAAAATTTAATTTTCATTCTTCATTGTATTTAATCTAACAACTTCATTATAATTAGCAGTAATCTTGAAATTTTTTTTTTGGCGTTTCTTTTGTATTTTCATAAAACAAAATATATATTTTCAACTAATTTAAAAAATACATCAAAGGATGCATAACTTTCTACCACTGACAGATTTTTATTTCAAGTGCACTATAGGATTTTTTAAATATTAATGAATTAATCATGAAATATTTAGAATATAACTTCAATGAAGAAAAAATTACCAGTAAAAAAATTTAGGTTCAGTTTGACCCCCTTGATCAAATGACATTTTTACCTTAAAAATTATGCAATGTTATAGTGTAATTGAGAGAAAAAAATTATACTGTATTTAGAATGTTTTTGCAAAAACAAAATCAAAATTCTAGTACCCAAAATGTTTGTCAATCACTATACTTTTCCTTTGTAGTGGTGCTGCTGCAGCAGCAATAGATTTGTAGCTGAGAAAGTACATATTTATGTATATCACTAATACTAATTTGATTATTTACAAATTGTTTTATATTTTTAGAAAAGCTAAAAGTCCATTGTGTCGTATGGAAAAAGAATTAGAAATGTTGACATTAGGCCCATCAGCCCAGGTTCTCTTCTTCCCTCAACCACTATTAAGCTTATGCGGATCAGACTGTTGGAGTGGTGAAGTAACTCAACAAATTTGTATCATTTTTACATCCTAGTGCATAATTACCACTTGCTAATTTAGTCAACTCTTGTAGTTAATATATTCAGTACTATTTTATCTTGATTTAGATGGGGTTATTGTAAATTTATGGGTTTTTACTACTCATAATTATATTTACATTATTATTTTTATTTTTTTTACTAGTATTTTAATTTAACATTATAAATTATTGTTCTTCGTGAAAAATAGTGATATTAGTACAGTGAGAATTTTTGCACTCTTCTGCCTCCAACAAGATGAAGAATTGAGATTCGGTAAAAGATATCTTGAGAAACAAACTTAAGAGCATCATTTCTAATATTTATCATTTTTTTCAAAGTCTAGCAAATGATCCGCATAAAGTAATAAGTTAAATCCTCAAAAATTTTAAGAGCTTATCGTCCATGCTTTGGAGGGAGTAGAATCATGATATATTAAAAGAGACATGGATAAATCAAAGGGAAATCACTGAAATTTGATATTCAGAGAAAGCATTTTTAGAAAAATCCATAAACTGATTTTGAAGAGTGATCTCAAATTGTAATGGAGATAAATTTTGAAGGTGGTCAAATTTTTTAATCATTTAGCAGAGCATTTTAGAAAAGATTGGAAAGTGCAATGACAAGCAGAAGTTCTTTATGGAAAGAAATTATGTTTCTGCCTGGGCCATTATCCTCTTAAAAATGTGTACAACTAAGAGTGATAATTTTATTAGATCAGTATTTTATATAGATGAAACAGTGGTCAACCACAGCCATAATAAATCAATGATATGACAAGATATTGAAGAAAACTGTGATCAGTTAATTTTTGACAAGAAAAGGTTGGTCAGTTGGTAAAGGAGGCATATTGATTGTATATTGAGAGTCAGAAAAAAAAACAGATTTATAAAAGAATGTAAATTAATTTTTCAGTTACAGAAATATACCTTAAATTCATATTATCATTCTAACATGAATTCTGAACTTTTTAAAGAATGGTTCATCAGCTTTATATATTTACTGGAAAAAAGTTTCATATTTTTCATGGATAATACGAATTATCATTTTACAATTTTAGATAAAATTCACATTGTAACTGACAGAAAACAGACATCCAAGAACAGCTGAAAATTAATAATTTACCATTTTCTTGAGAAGAAACAAGAGCTGAATTGTTAAAAAGAAAAGAATAAATTTTTCCCCAAAAATTCTTGGAATTGACAATTTAGCTAATGAAATGTGATAATGCTTCTTCCACCACATCATGGCCATTACAATGCAATTGAGTCGCTATGGACACAGGTTAAAGGAGACTTAGCCAGATGCAACAAAACTTTAAAATTTCAGACATTTAAGGACTTTTCCTCCCTCTATGAATGGTGAGGGGTCCTGAGTGTTCAGTGATAGTTAGTAGCTGAACCAAAGGTGCAACCATATCAGAGAGATATCTGTTGAGAGCCAGACTGTGGAATTATTCCTGAAAGAAGGCAGCAGCTTTTTCAGTAGTTGTTAAGGGCATAGGTCAGGATACTCTTAAACGGCCATATCAACATCATTCAATCTTCAGAGTACTGCACAACTGAAAGCAATGAAAAACTACAGCTATTTCTTTTTCCAAGAAGATGTAGCTCTCTACATTTTCATGTAACAAAGATGGAGGCACCTTCCTTGGTAAAATATTCTGGAGGTAAACTAGTACCCCATTCAGATCTCCGATTAGGAACTACTAAGTAAGGAGTCACCAGAAAATTAAAAAGTAACATTCTATAAGTCCGAGCGTGGAGTGTTAGAATTCTAAAAAAGGTTAGTAGATTAGAAAATTTAAAGAGGGAAATGGATGGGTTAAATGTAAATGTGTAGGAATTAGTGAGGTTTGATGGGAAGAGGTAAACAACTTTTGGTCAGGTGATTTTAGAATAATTAAATCAGCGTGAAATAAAGGGCAGGCAGGAGTAGGTTTCGTAATGAACAAGAATATACGGAAGAGAGTAGAGTATTTCAAAATGCATAGCTGTAGAACCATTGTAATAAGGATAAAATCAAGACCTAAGCCGACAACGATTGTTAATGTCTATGCCTACAAGTGTCCATGATGATGATGATGTGTGTATACGAAGAAATTGAAGAAGCAATTGAACACATAAAAGGGGATGAAAATTTAATAATAGTTGGCGATTGGAATGCAAGCATTGGAAAAGGCAAGGAAGGAAATATTGTGGGTGAATATGGGCTGGGCAAAAGGAATGAAGAGGAGACCAACTTATTGAGTTTTGCACAAAGTTATTTAGTTGCTAACACCCAGTTTAAAAATCATAATAGAAGAATATACACATGGAAAAAGCCAGGTGATACTGCAAGGTATCATGGTTAAGCAAAGATTTAGAAATCAACTCGTCGACTGCAAAGCTTAACCTGGAGCAGACATTGATAGCGACCATAATTTAGTGATTATGAAATATAGATTGGGGTTTAAAAACCTGAAGAAAGGTGTCAGATGAATCAGTAGAATTTAGAGAAGCTTGAGGAGGAGGAGAAGGTAAAGATAGCAAATGTAGAAGAAGAATGGGAGAATTTTAAAAAGGAAATTCTTAAATCAGCAGAAGCAAACTTAGGCGGAACAAAGAGAACTAGTTTTCCAAGAAAACCTTGGAAGTCAGAGGATATATTGCAGCTGATTGATGAACGTAGAAAATATAAGAATGCTAGTGTTGATGAAAGTAAAAGGAACTATCGATAATTAAAAAATAGTATAAACAGGAAGTGCAAATTAGCGAAAGAAGAGTGTTAAAGAAAAGTGTTCTGAAGTGGAAAGAGAAATGATCATTGGTAAAATAGATGGAGCATACTGGAAAGTTCAGGAGAATTTTGTGGTACATAAATTAAAATTTAATAATGTGTTAAACAAAGATGATGTACCGATTTATAATGTAAAAGAAAATGTTGATAGGTTGGTGGAATATATTGAAGAATTATACGGAGGAAATGAATTAGAAACTGGTGTTATAGAGGAAGAAGAGGAGGTTGAAGAGGATGAAAAGGGAGATACAATACTGAGATCTTAATTTAAGAGAGCATTAAAAGATTTGAATGGCGGAAAGGCTCCTGGAATAGACGGAATACCTGCAGAATTACTGCTATTCTGCAGGTGTGGAAGCGATAGATTATACAAACTGGTATGTAATACTTACGAAAAAGGGGAAGTTCTGTCAGACTTCAAAAAAAGTGTTATTGTCATGATACCAAAGAAAGCAGGAGCAGATAAATGTGAAGAATACAGAACAGTTATTTTAACTACTCATGCATAAAAAATTCTTAGCAAGAACTGTGTACAGAAGAATTAAGAGGAGACAGGAAGAAGTGTTAGGAGAAGACCAGTTTGATTTCAGGAAAAGTATAGGGACAAGGAAAGCAATTTTAGCACTCAGATTAATAGTAGAAAGAATATTAAAGAAAAAGAAACCAGCATACATAGCATTTATAGACTTAGAAAAGGCATTTGAAACATAAACTGGAATAAAATGTCCAGCATTTTAAAAAATTTAGGGTTCAAGTATAGAGATAGAACAGTTGCTAACATTTACAGGAATCAAACTGCAACAGTAGTAATCGAAGAACATTAGAAAGAAGCCATAATAAGAAAGGAGTATGTCAAGGATGTTCCCTATCCCCGTTACTTTGTATCTTTACATAGAACTAGTAGTTAATGATGTTAAAGAACAAATTAGATCTGGAGTAATAGTGGAAGGTGATACTGTGATTTGCTGATATAGTAATTCTAGCTGAGAGTAAAAAATATGATGTGGGCACCACATAACTTCCTTTTACACCTATTAAATTACATTTACACATATTTTTTTTAAATGAAAAGTACATAAAATTTTATTTCATTAAAAACTTCTGATATTTTTTTCATATTTTTTTTTGTTATTATTGTATTATTATTCATCGTAAAACTTTTTTTACAATGAGAGGTTATAATTATTAATAAATCTATATATTTAAATTAAAAAAAAAAAAAAGTTTAGAAAAAGGAGATTAAGTGTGATTCGAACTGATCTTAGAGGAAGGCACCTCTAAGATCCAAATATTTCATTAATTAAAATTTAATTTTGCTATAACTCTGGAACCAGTGAAAATAATTAGCACTTATCATATATCATTGAAAAGTTCTTAATGAGGGCGTATTACTGCAGTTAAGAAAAAGTCCAAAATCCAAATTTTTTGACACTTTGGTCAGTCGATTGCAATCAAAAACGGAGGTGCACAACTAGATGTTGCAATAGTCCTAAATCCAAAATTTCAACATCCTATGGCTAATTGTTTTTGAGTTATGCAAGATACATACGTATGTACACACAGATGTCACATCGAAACTAATTAAAATGGATTCAGGGATGGTCAAATTGGTATTTTCATAGAAAATCTGAAAACTGAAATTTCACAATACTTCCTTTACTTTACACAAGGAAGTAAAAAGATTTAGAAGAAACAATGAATGGCATGGATGAAATCCTATGCAAAAACTACCGCATGAAAATAAACAAAAGTAATGAAATGTAGTAGAAATAATGTAGATGGACCACTGAATATAAAAATAGGAAAAGATTATGGAGGTAGAAGAATTCTGTTATTTGGAAGTAGAAGTACTAAAGATGGATGAAGCAGGAGCAATATAAAATTCTAAATAGCACAAGCAAAATGAGCTTTCAGTCAGAAATGTAATTTACTTACATCAAACATTAATTTAAATGTCAGGAAAACATTTTTGAAAGTATATGTTTGGAGTGTAGCTTTATGTGGAAGTGAAACTTGGACTATGGAGTACCTGAGAAGAAAAGATTAGAAGCTTTTAAAATGCGGTGCTACAGGAGAATGTTAAAAATCAGATGGATTGTTAAAGTGATAAATGAAGAGGTGTTGCGGCAAATCGATTAAGAAAGAAGCATTTGGGAAAATATAGTTAAAAGAAGAGACAGACTTATAGGCCACTTGTTAAGGAATCCTGGAATAGTCACTTTGATATAGGAGGGACAGGTAGTTGGGAAAAATTGTGCAGGCAGACAACTTTAACATTTGTAAAACAAATTGTTAGGGATCTAGGATGTAGGAGGTATACTGAAATGAAATGACTGGCACTAGATACGGAATCTTAGAGAGCTGCATCAAATTAGTCAAATGACAGAAGACAAAAAAAAGGACTTTTCAATAAATTAATCGATAAACCATAGAAAGTAAATAAAAGTGCAACCGACATATAGAAATCTACAAGAAGATTACCTGAAACAGTGTTCTCAAGATTTTCCCATTGTCAGTAATCAGTAGGGTGACAGAAGACAGTTCAAAGGATAAGTAACTAGTAAAATAGATTAGTAATTAAGACTATAACTTCAAATAAAAACGCTGTAAATTATATTTTTAAATATAAATTGTTAAAAGTAAAATGAATGTAGGTTAATAAGATAAGTAAATACTATAATTATCCTACTAAAATAAAAATAAAGTATTGATAAAAAAGAAAAAAGCAATGAACAGTAAAATTAAACAATAACTGACAGAGTATGTGAGGGTATGAGCTTGCGTGCGCATATGGTGAAAATATGTGCTTATTGGTAAAGTTACAGTGTTACAACACTAATGGCTAAACTGACCTTGATGCTCAGTTTTGCTGCTGTAGCTAATATAATGTAATTTTTCTGTTTATTATCAATAATATCATTTTTGACTCATTTTCACATACTATATGTTATACACTGTACATAATATATGCCATTCTTCACAAGAAAAAAAAAAAAAAAGTTAAATTTTATTCAAAACTACTTATGAAAAATGCTGAAATGAGCTCTAAAAAAGTAAACCTTCAGCACCCCAAGAAAGGTAAACCTGACATCAAAATCTCAATTTGTCATTTTTAAAGCTTTTTAAAAGTGTTTTTTAATTATATATAAATAATCTAATAGGGAAATTAATTTAGTCATATTAATACAAATATGTGATACATACATACTCTTATTAATATAAACTAAATTTTGCATTGCAATGTTTGTCATTATTTAGATAATAACAATAATTAAAAAAGAAAAAGACAGTATAAAGAAGACTTATTGGATGTCTTCAGAACTGTATTTTGATTAAAAAGAAAGAAAAATGAATAAAAATAAATAAAAATTAAAAAAATGTTTTCTCTTAAACTATAATTTCAAAACTACTGAAGAAAATTTATAAGAGTACAACTAATAATATGTATACAAATAATTATTGTTCCAAATTGCTCGTTTTGTCTGATATTATGAACTTTATTATCAGTTTTAAAACAGGAATACCGATTTTTTTTCCTTATTTTTTTGAATGAAATGAATATAAAACTTCTGGGGATGAGTTGATATTTTAATGAAGAAAAATTTCAATATTGTTATCTTTAAAGTTATTTGGTAAATAGGAAAAATTTAGGGTTAAATGAATTTTGATTTTTTTCATTGAAAAATATACAGTTTAAACAAATATAGTCCTATTTAACAAAATTAATTTATATTAAGTGACCTTGAAAATGCTCAGATTGAATATTAATATCGTCATTTTCTTTCCCTCTCGGAATGAAAGAAGTTTTGTTAACATTTTTTTCTGAAACCTATGTATAATTTTTGTTCCATATCTAAGTTGAAAATATTGAAAAACCTAGTGTAGGTACTGGAAATTTGCCAGAATTTGTTGTTATTATTGTTACTGCCCATAACGAAGTTCTGATTTTGATTTATTTTTATAGAATGGTAGAAGCTGGTAACCCAACTTGTGAGACGATCATTAAAACTGTTAATGATTATTGGATTGTTGGAAGGCTATCAAATGCTCGTGAATTTTATGTCATTACTCAACACAAAAATGCAAACATCGTAGAAATTAATGGTAATATATATTTATTTTAGTTTCCCTTTTAATTTATTGATAGAAATGTTATGAAACAAAAATAAATTGTTAGTCTCAATGTGTTAGAAAGTCCTGGACTAGGTCTAAAAATATATATATAAGTTTAATTATTTAAAAATGGGCACATCCTCTTTGAAATAGTCTACTTGGGAATGTGCACAATGATCCCAACACTTCTCCATGTCAAGTTGCAATGAAGCCTTTACCTGAAGGCTTCCCACTATGGCCTGTGATTTTTGCTTAGATGTCTTCTATGTGTCAAAGTGATGGCATTTCATATCCTGCTTCATTAGAAAGTACAAAACAAAGTCACATGGTGGGAGATTATGAAGGATGTGGAATGACTGCCACATTGTTTTCTATTAAATGATGTCATCTTGAAGAAGATTTGAGCAGAGGTGAAATGTCATAGTGTAACAGCCAAGCTAATTGTTTTGTGGCAATTCTGATATTTTTATCAGATATCCTCTTCAATTGCCTCAAAATATTGCAATTAAAATCAAAATTCATTTAACTCCAAGACGAACAAACTCTTGGTGAATGAAACTCTTGATGTCAAAAAAACCCTATGAACACATACTGTCATACTTATATGGCTTTTGCCATACTACAGTAATCTGGAAATGTATCTGTGTATTTCGCTTTTTTGTGAAATCCCTTTAAAATGCTTCTGTCTTTCTGTTAAATGTACAAGATACCAGTAAGGTTACATTTTACAAAAATCAAAAATTGGATACTTATTAATGAAACTTATTTGACATATTACACAAATATACCACTATTTTTTCTATATATTCGCCATTCAGTTTCAAACACTTGTTCATCTGGGGTATCAACTTTCATATTTCTATCTCACGTGTCCCTGCTGCCATCACCTTTGACTATTCACACAGCATTCTTCACCTCTTTGTCATTTGAAAAATATTTTCCCCTCATATGGTCTTTCAAAAGGATGAAAAGAAAAAAGTAACTTGGTCCCAGGTCAGGACTATGGGCAGAATGGTTCACAGTATCCCGACCCAAACTTTTGAAGAGATTGATCATATTGCGTGCAGTGTGGGACCAAGTGTTATTATGCAGTAGATACTTCCCTTTGACAACTGCTCTCTTCTTTAGTTTTGAAAGGCTCAATGAAGCTTTTGTAGGGTCTCACAGTATCTGTCTGCATTTATGGATTGGCCTGGAGTCAAGAAAAAAACTATAAGCAAAATTCTTTTTCAATCCTACAAAAATGTCACGCATGATTTTTTTGCAGACTATTGCATTTTGAATTTTTTTTCCAGCTGTGAATCAGTATGCACTGCTGCATATTGCCTTTGGGTTTTGGTATGTAGCAAGCCACCCAGCTTTCATCCCCAGTCATAATAGAGTTGAATAATTCGTTATCCTCTAGCTCATAACAGTCGAGAAACTATAGAACACGATTAACTAATTTGTTTTTTGTTCTTCTATCAACAGTTTTGGTTCCCACTGCACGTACAGTTTTAAAAAATTCAGCCGGTTGGCTACCATTTCATACAGTACAGTTAAGCCAACTTCTGAACACATTTCATGAAGTTTATCCACAGTCAAATGGCAATCTTTGTAAATGAGTTGTTCAAATTCATCAGTAAACTTATCTGTCACAATTGACAGTCTTCTACTCCTCTGTTCATCATAAACATTTGTTTTATCATCTTTAAACTTTATATACTACTTTTTACTTTATCATGTGACATCACATTGTCATAAACAGAAACAATTTCACAGTGGATGTTGGTGGCTTTTTATTATTAGTGATAGTGAGATTCATATGAGGTTTCAAACTTCACAGTTGGCACGGTTAGGAATTGTCGGATTCATGTTAAGACATGGTTGTGAGTAACTCTTCAAGCTACTAACCTCCACCTAGCCTTGTTCTCTTCATTTGGACCTCCATTTCACATAGGAGTGCCAACTTTGAAATGAAAAATTTCCCTCAGAGCTACAGACACATTTTAACCTTATTTTCTGAATGTAACTAGTATTTGTGGTACAATATAGTTGCCTACTTTAAGGCAGAAAAGGTGTTCATTATATCTTTTGATTACTTATGTTTTGTGTTATATTCACATTAATAAATGGTACAGGTAATTGAAAATAAAATTATACAAAGCCGTATACAAATAGATACATAAGTATAAAACTTAAGTCTGTTCTTTGGTGGTTGGGTTTCAATTAACCACACATCTCAGGAATAGTCGACCTGAGACTGTACAAGATTACACTTCATTTACATTTATACATATCATCCTCATTCATCCTCTGCAGTAATACCTTACAGTGGTTCCAGAGGCTAAACAGAAAAAGAAAGGATCATTCAGAAAGTTTTTGGCCTGATGCAGAGATGGTGAAGTTTCACCAAATGACTGTCTTTTGTCAAATGTGATCCTTTAGATGGTGTGCTGTGAATTTTCAGACGAGCGCAGTTGTTGCTTGTTTGTAAGATTAAATAAAGCAAATAAATTTTTACAAGGGTTATGTTTTTTCAAAGTCCAATCGGTCGCGAAATAAAAACCTGTGCAAAAATCAGATGAACCTTTGTGCATATGTGTTGCACAGAGTCTCTAGTATGGCCTTCAATCACACCGCGTCACTTCGTTTAGTTCTTGCACGTAAACATGTCTACAACAATACCATCTCCCGCCAAGTGTGAAGTGCGTGCAGTAATTCAATTTCTTCAGACTGAGGGCTGTAATGCAGCTGAAATTCATCGATGAATAAGTAATGTGTATGGTGAAACTTCAATGAGTGACAGCAAAGTGCGACAATGGTGCAGGAACTTTAAAGCAGGACATGCAGATGATGCAGGCGGTCAGGGAAGGAAGCGAGTGTCAACCAATGATCTCGTTGAGCAAATGGATGAAACAATTCGAGCAAATTGTCAATTTCTGTATTAAGTGATTCGTTTTCTGAAATTTCAAGGTCAGTTGTCTACACCATTGTGAGTGAGAGACTTCAGTACTGTAAACTGTGTGCGAGATGGGTTCCCAAGATGCTGTCCGACCATCACAAAACAATGAGAATGGACTCCTCCCTAACGTTTCTCTCCAGTGCTACCACAATGAAGGAGAAGATTTTTTGAACAAAATTATCACAGGGAACGAGACATGGGTCCATTTCAAAACTGAAGAAACAAGAGAACAATCCAAACAGTGGATGCATTCTCATTCTCCCAGTAAACCAAAGAAGTTCAAACGAACCTTCTCCAACAGAAAGTGTATGGCTACTGTGTTCTGGGACTGGAATGGAGATCTCTCGGTGGAATTCATGGAACGTGGCACGACATCACTGCAGCCTCATACTGCGTGACTCTTCAACGTCTACGAAAGGCAATTCAGAATAAGCGGAGAGGAATGTTGTCATCAGGAACTGTCTTTCTCCATGACAATGCTCAGCCGCACACTGCAGCTGTAACAAAAAAGCTCCTGCAGCGTTTTTGTTGGGAAGTGTTTGATCACCCACCATACAGCCCGGACTTGGCTCCATCTGATTTTCACGTCTTTGCTCACATGAAATGCTGGCTAGGAGGACAACATTTTGGCACAGACATCGAGCTGCAGACCAGCATAGAAACATGGCTGAAAACACAGGCGGCTCCGTTCTATGACGAGGGTATTGGAAAGTTGGTACCACGCTATGACAAATGTCTAAATCGGAGTGGTGGCTATGTAGAGAAATAACGTAACTATGTAAATACTTGTTACAAATAAAAATTTTTTTATTTTCATTGTGGTTTTAATTTCGTGACTGATTGGACCTTGAAAAAAAATAACCCTCATACATTTTCTGAAGATTGGATAAAATTGAAGTTCAAATTTTTATAAAATATTTTGTTTATAAAGCTTTAACCCTGACAGATAAAATGAGTTAGATTCCACTTTGAAGAATTCTTCCCCTTCATCTTCAATGGTAGTAAAGTGAATGGGCTGTTTAATATGAATGTGGTTGGAGGTCCATTCAAGATGAACATTAGGGATGCTCAGAAATTGTTACTACTGACAAAATCAAAACAAAAATCCATAATGCTGTATTAAATGATTGCTGACTGAAGGTACACAAGCTTGCTGACATTCCAAACATCTCAATAGAACAGGTCCTTTACATTTTATAGGATATTTTGGATATAAAAAACTTTTCACTCGATAGGTGCTGTATTTGTTAATAGTTGACCAAAATTGCATTTTACTAAATATTTTTGCAAGGGTTTTTAACTTTTTAAATATGATTCTGCTGAGTTTCTTCAAAATTTTATAACAGTAGATAAAATATGGATTCACCATCACACACCAGGGACCAAACAGTGGGTGATAATAGGTGAACGTGAACTAATTCCATATTAGAAAAAGTCTTTTTGCAATTCTAGTGGTGTTCATAAACTATCTGTAAAAAGGCAGGACCAACACTAGGGAGTATTACGCTTCATTACAGGTATCTTTTTGGACATATCAGGGGCTTTTAATAATTTGTGGTGGTCCTCTGCCTTATTTCAGCTGCAGAATCATGATTGTACACAGAATGAGTATTTCAGGAATCTAAACAGCATCTCAGAAGTAGGAAAAATGCTATCTAAAGATTGTTCACAGGATGTTTTAGGACCCTTGCTCTGTGTTGTTGAATTCGATTTTTGATGCAGTTGAGGTTACCCAGTGGATGCTGTGTCATCGCGGATGTGAATTATGGGCTTTTTCAGGTTAAAGGAGATTCAAGGAATGGGATCAAATTCAGGGCAGCCAAGGCTTGTAAGGTATTTAACCCAGATGGTATTTAGCCCAGAGACAACAACAATGATGTTGCTCAAGGGCAGACTAGCTGGTTAGACCTTATGTATCAATAGAAGGTCATCGAACAAGGTATGTCCTGCTGCAGAAATATCTAGGTTTTATCCTTGATGATAATCTTTTGACTCAAAGAGCACTTTCAGTATGCTGCCAAAAAGACTTGTTCTGCTTTCTTTGGTGTTTGGAGAGCAGTTTATCCTAATTGGGGTCTTAACTTCAGAACCATGAGTATTCTATATAAGAACACATGTGAAGCTAAAATGCCATATGCTGCACCTGTCTGGGCTTACCATCAGATGTGGTACAAATGTTATAGGAATATTTTGTTGATTGCCCAGCGACTAATATGTTATCTGTGATTGGTGCCTATAGGACTGTTTCTCGAGTGGCAATCATTGTTATTTCTGGTATTAAGCCCAGGTGTATCCTTGTGACTGAGCGCCAATTACATTTTGATGCCAAGAAGGTTTGCCAACTTATAAAAGATAGACAACCAAGGTTTCTATTTATGGGAGGTCAAGTGACTAAATCGTCCAATGGCCATTACACACATGATATTTTCCCTGATGTGAGAAGTATGCAAGTAGTTAGGTGGATTTCCCCCACCTGACATATCACACAGTTTCTTTCTGGACATAGTGCTTTTCAAGATAGGTTGGCCAGATTTGGCTTGATTAATCCATGCTTATATCCAGAGTGTTGGCCCATTGATGATGTGTGCAAAGTCTTATATGTCTGCCCCAGGTAGGAAGCTGAATATACTAAAGTAGTTAGAGAGCTTGCGAGGATCAATTCTGGTTTTGATTTGCAAGTAAATTGTAAAACCAAAAGGGAATGGAACATTGTTGCTGGCTTCCTTAAATTCTTAGCCCTGCAGAAGATGGGCAAGGGAGTCTGTTGCTGTTATAGGTGTATAGATAAAATAGCAACCCAGATAGCTAGGGCCCATCTGGGTGCTTACTTTGCCAAGATAGGCGTTTTGGCATGAAGCCCCGGTTAGCTGAGATATTCACTGTTAGGATGAGAATGGATGTGTGGAGAACTCTGTGATGGAGCTGCACTCTGTGAGGGTGTAGGCATTGACCTCGCTTGTGAAAGCAGATGAGAGCAATGAAATTTGTTTCTTCATTTTTAAGTAAATCAAGAGGACTTTGAATAAGATGGATTGTAGGACAAAACTGTTGTTGTGATCAACAAATGTTTTGTTGGTGTAAGGATAGTATTTTTGGTGTTTAAAGACTCGATAAATTAATAATCTGAGTGCATAGTCTAATTGAAGTTAGGTATGGGAAGAGTTTTTGTATAAAATCTTCAGTGTTAGAGAAAGGTGCAGGGATCACACTTCTGCAAATCAGTGAATTTGTTAGTTGAGGATTGTAAGTTATAGTTGGTAGTTGTGGTTGGAAGAGACCATACAAAAGTGATAGTAAGTAGTGTAAATATATTGATGGAAATGTGCGCCGAGGCTTTTGCCTCGTAGCATTCTGACTGAGGCCAAACTGATGACTGTAATGTGTTATCAGGTTTAGAAGGTCTAAAAGATGACCTCTGATAAAACCCATCAGGGCTCGGAACAGAGGGGATGGCATAGTGACCGTATTGTCACAAGGCAGGTGTATTTCACTATGGGAGTCAGGATGGACCAATTGAAGGGTGCTATTCTCCCTAAACATCCACATCTGGTCAAACAGAAAGTACTCTTTCACAATTATAATGTGTCTGTGCCCTCACATCTTGAGTTATTGCTGCAAAACTCTGTGACCTACTCTTTGAAGTGCTTTCACTTGCACCAGATTTGCTTCGGTGATTACTTTCCCTTCCCAAATCTGAAGAAAAGGCTTGTTGAATGGCTTTGTTGTTGTCAAATGATAAGGTCAAAACTGACTTCTTTTGCAGATTTGAACAAATTGCATTATTCTGAAGGTAGCAAAAAGTTGGAAAGTCATTGGTCTAATTGTATTGTATTTCATTGAAAAATAACAAAAAAAGATTTCTTAAAAATCTTGTGTTTTCTTTGTCAGACCAAGAACTTTCCAAATGACCTTCATAAGGCTAATGCAGAAAAAACAAAGTTTACTGAATCTTAAGAAAAATGAATCAATCTGACCGATTTAATCAGAATTATAAATATGTAATTATGTAGGTAATAATGAGTTTATATGTAATAATGAATATAGATTTATTATTATGATTCTATAAGTACTGTTTAATAAAGATCTATTAGTTTATTTCACACATGACATGCTCAGTTTATTTCTCTCTTTGTTAACTCCATCTCATTCATTTGTTAGTATATTCTAATATATTGAAGAAATCATTTGAATTGTAATTGTTTATATTCCAATATATGTTTAGCAAAATTAGAACAGTCCCTATTTCCATTATTTATGCAGTTAATATGTTCTTTTATCCTAACTGAAAATGATCGATTAGTCATATTGATATGTTTTAGATCACAGTTTTCACATTTTATATACTCCTTGTTTGTCTAAATTATATTTGTTATTATATTTTATTGAATTGGAAAGATCTTTATTATTTATAAGGGTTGTCTGAAAAAATTTGAACCTCAACATGAAGATGGCATCACTTGTCAACAAATGTTAGGGAATGTATTCGCACATGCGTTGAAAGGTACTCACTAAAATTTCAACCATTTCGGATGCGTAGCTATTGTTTGATAATCATTTAAGTAAGTCATTGTGAGTGTTTTTGTGAAAATGGAAAAAATTGAATATTGTGCCGTGATTAAATACTTGCATTTGAAAGGCAATGCACCTACGCAAATTAAAACCAAGTTGTACGCTGTGTACAGGGACTCTGTCCTGTCATTTGCCATCGTGAAAAGACGGACAGCTGAATTTAAACATGGTCATAGCATCTTGGTTGATGATGAGCATTTGGGAAGGCCAAAAACTGCAACCACCATCGATATCATCGAAAAAGTTCACCAAATGGTACTGGACAACTGACGAATTAAGGTTAGAGATATAGCTGAGGCTATGGGCATATCGAAAGAATGTGTTTTTTCATATATTAACTGAAGAATTGGTTATGCATAAGATATCCGTGCGTTGGATGACACGTTTGCTCACTTTGGACCAAAAACGCATTCAAATGAACATTTCCAAGGTCCTGCTGGAGAAGTTTAAGCAAAACGAGTCATATTTTTTTGCGTCAATTCATAACTGTAGATGAAACGTGGATCCACCACTATATTCCTGAGACGAACAACAGTCAAAACAGTGGACTGTAAAGGGTGAATCTGCTCTGAAAAAGGCTATGACGGTTCCATCGGCTGGGTAGGTGATGGCAACTGTTTTTCGGGATAGTAATTTTGTTTATCGATTATCTTCAAAAAGGTAAAACAATAAGAAGCAGTATTATGCATCATTAGTTGACAAGCCAAAGGTAAAAATTGCAAAAAAACGACCACTTTTGAAGAAGAAGAAGAAAGTGATTTTCCATCAGGACAACGTGCCTGCTCACACTTCGACAGTAGTCGTCATGGCTAAAATCCACGAATTGCACTTTGAATTGGTTGACCACTCACCGTATTCACCAGATCTGGCCCCAAGCAACTTTTTCTTGTTTTCTAATCCTAAAGTTTTGCTTGGAGGAAAGGGATTTTCATTGGACAAGGAGGTTATCGCATATGTAAACGCCTGTTTTGCAGAGAAAAACGCCAGCTACTATTTGGAAGGGTTGAAGAGGTTAGAGCATCACTGGAAAAAGTGTATTGACCTGAAAGGAGACTTTGTTGAAAAATAAAACTATATTTGACAGAAAAAATACATCTTTTTATGTTAAGATCAAAAATTTTCAGACATCCCTCATAAATCTTTTAGGATGTAAATATTTTATTGTTGTATAAATTGTGTGTTACAGATGAAGTTAAGAGGATATGTGATAAACAACTTAAAAGCATCTTTTTTCATGTATAAGATTGTTTATAAAAAAGAAAAAATGAGAATCGACTTAGAACAACATTCCAGTACAATTTAGTACCTTCATTCATTAATAGTTGTATTTTTCAGTAATTTACAAGTTGTTATTAATATATTATAACCAAAGTTTTTAAGTTTTATCATTTTTGATTTACTCTTTTCCAGTAATTTCTTATGAGTTGTATTTTCCTTTTAAAATTAATGTTTAAATATTATGTGGTTGAATATTCTCAACTATTTATTGTTATTGTTGTTCAATTTGATTTATGTATCGATTACGTTATCTATAACAGAGTCAAAATTTCTTTATCTACAAATGTTCATAAATAATTAATATTCATTCAATTATTATATTACTCATAGTTCACATGAAAGATTAAGATAAATCTTTGTTCCATGGTAAAAATATTAGGTTGTTAAAATTATTCATTACATTTCATCAGACGGTATATATAGGGTCCGGCATATAAACCTGATGATTTTTGAGGGATAATAATTAAACTGTGTTTCGTACTATTAGAACATTTAATATATCATATTAAAGATCAATTTTTGCAATTTCTAGTGAATTGCTTACATAGATTTTTTTTTAATTTGAATATTATGTCGTCCAAATGTTTTCCATTACTCCTCACACACTCACATAACCTCATTCTAAAATTTGGCATTGCTCGCTCAATCATCACTTGTGGAACTGCTTCAATTTCGTTGAATGGACTCCTTGAGTTCTGCAATTGACTGTGGTTGATTACTGAAGACTTTATGTTGAGATACCCCCACAGAAAAAATCATAAGATTTTTTGTGAGATGTTACTGTTACTCTGCAATTTAACTCCTCAAAAAAATATGGCCCAGTTATGCCAAACTTTGAAACCACACACCATATTGTAACATATTGACTGTGAAGTGGTTTTTCAAGAATTTGCAGTGGATTATGCGAAGCCCAATAACGGTAATTTTGTTTATTCACAAATCCTGACAGATGAAAATGTGCCTCATCACTTAAAAGAGTAATGGCATCCTGGTGGACATTTTCGAGGATGACCACGCAAGCTGCTTTGCGAGATGCCCAATCATTTGCATTAAGTTGCTGCACTAACATCATCTTATACAGATGGAATTTCAGGTCGGCATGAAGAATTCGTTGTACACTTCGATCAGAAATGGCTTGCGCAGCAGCATGTCTTGCTGCTGAACGTCGTGGAGACCGCATAACAGCTAACCTTACAGCGTTAATGTTTTCAGGCGTTCTCACAGTCCATTTTTGTCCTGTTGGTTTCATTTTTAAAGCAGATGTATTCCTAAAATTCTTCACCCACAACAATATCGTATTCCTACTAGGAACAGACGCGTGTCGATTTAAATTGAAATGTCTGCGAAATAAACGCTGTTACAATAACAGAGTCATTATTTTTAAAATAGGCTTCAATCACAAACGCTCGTTCACCCGACCACGACATACTGGCTACTGAAATTGCATGAATAGACCTGTCGATGTACAACACTCCTGCCTTCTCATTGACAGTGGTGCCAACATAACAATTACTACAAAATCGTCAGATTTATATGCCGGATCCTATATGAAGATCCATTTAAAAATGTTATTTAAGTTGTACAATTGTGTAAAAAGAAAAGAAGGAAGAAAAAATTTGATATCAGTTATTCAGTTAGTATTTTTTTTACAACAGTTTTTAATAATTCATAGATATTTACAACTGCGTATGTTTATAAGCATCTATTAATTTATCGTGTTAAAATTAAATTTTCTGCATGGCTCAGTATACACTTCTAACCTTTCTTGAAGAGAGTTATTTAGAATTTATAAAATTAATATTTTTCTTATTTTATTTATTGAACTGATTCAGAATATATTTAAAACTGATTATAAGCATAATAAAATTTAAAAATGGATAAAATTTATATACACTCACTAAGTAGGTATTTTGATATTTCCTCAATCCCAAGATGTGTGATTTTGTGATTCAGACTTCAGAAACTATTGAAAAAGGAGAGAATAATATTAATAACATACAAAGGACTACTTTATTAAAAAAGAAAAACAAAAAAAATAACTCCTCATTTATTTAAATCTGGAACATTTCATTTCTGTTGCGTTATTTAATTAGATTTTAGTGATATCAAATAAACAGTGTTATAACTATTAACATGTTCATTAAATCTTAAGCTGATATTTTCTGTTGGGGTAATGCAGTTTGGAAATTTTGGTTTTACCTCATGAGGAATTTTTAATTAAGTGATTTAGAATTCATTGTGTGCTACACCATAAAATGTTGAACTCAGCACTTGCCTTTCATTCAAGTTATGTTAAGCTTTGAACGATTGCTTGAGCAAAAGTTTTTGTACTAACAAAAATTAATGTTGTTTAAGGTTCAATTTTTAGTAAGTTATTAACACTTGGAGTAACCTTAAATCTTTTGATCAATTTTTGGTAGTTTGAGCAGTTGGAATTCAGATATCAGGGAATTTTCTTTGAAATAATTGATATTCTTTTCTCTTTAATTGTTTCTGATTCATGTTTACCATTCATAAAATTCAGCAAATAAATACAACATCGTAGCAATAACCATTGAATATTGATAATAGTTCAGCACTCAGAAAGTATCATACCCTTTTAGATGTTAAAGTAATTTCTTTATTTTACTAAATAAAATGACTTGGAATGTTCAGTAGTTTTTAAATTTAGGGCTACATTTTAATACTTGATGCAGAGTATGAAATAGTATTTTTTATTGTTTATTTTAGTTGTAGGATATATATTTTTTCATCATTTTAATTACTTTGAATGATTACATTGATTACTATAGATTGCTCATAGAAGAAATCACCACCAGTTTTGTATATAGGCAACATCTGTTTCATGAAATTTTAGTGTAATTGACAGTGTTGTGATGACAGTAATTTAATTCCATTTGCTGAATGCATATAATAACAGCTTCCTGCAACTAATATATGTTTCAACAAAATTAAATTTTTGTTATAATATTTTAATCAATAGCTATCATTTTCAAAAATATCATTATCATATTTTTCAACTATATATGATTGTATTCAGATTTCAGATATTTATTTGTTTGTTAATCCTGATCATTTACTATATTCTCTCATATTTCATTATCTTCTATAACTACCATCCTATTTTTTTTAATCTTCATGGAATTTTTTTTTAAAGGAGAATGGTTCAATATTGCAATATTTCAGTTGTTAATTGATTGCACTAGAGTATTGCAGAATATTGATTCTCAAACTATGTGAACTTCTCACAAATGCTAAAACTGTGATTATGTAACCCTTTCCTTTATGGAAAAAAGTGGGTTACATTCTTAAATCATGCAATAAATGCTTACCAGAAATATATGCAAGTTAAATAAATATTTTAGTTACACTAATCTTTGAACCAACTTTATTGTGAAACATTGAAATATGTTCTGTAACACTAACTTCAAAAAAATTTCTCTACTAACTAAAAAACCAAACTCCCATTTTTTTGTTAAAAATATCTGTTATTTTTGTCAGTTTATTATTTTTTTCATAATCTTTATGATATGATACCAATGCCATGTCAACTTGATGTAATGGAACATTCTAGAAAAGATCAATTTGAGTAAATTTAGTTACTATCTACCTAAACTAAAGAATTCATTCAGTGATTTGAGGATAATAGGCGTAATTATAACTTTGTCATCATCATCCTCTTCCATGTGGATAGTTGAGGGCTTCATTATCAGTTCTTCTAATTATTTTTCTGGGAGTTCTTAATTTTTAGTTTACAGAAGTTCTTGAATATCTGATGTTTCAGTTTCATTGAAACATTCATCTTTAATTTCATGTGCGAGTGACACAATTTCTAACACTAGAGTCCTTGACTCTGATGACATAAGTTCTGTCTTCTAAATCACAGTCTGGCCATAATTTCTGCCAAAAAGCATTGATCATCAATATTTTAATTTCACATACTGATTCCTATACTTTGACAGAGCATTCAGTGATATCACAATTTTCCCAGCATTGAATGATTGACAAAGATGTATCATATTTCATTGCCCATAACAATCTCTTGAAAGTATGCCTTAGGTAAAAAGCTTTGAAAACAGTGATGATCCTGTAATCTAATGGTTGAAACAGGGCTGTTGCGCTTGATGGCAGAAATAACTCTTCTATATTAGCATATAAAAATGTTATCTGTTCTGGATGTCCAGGAGTGTTGTGTATTAAGAGTAGCACATTAAAAGACAGTGACTTTGACTTCAAATGAAGTTCAACTTCTATTATAAAAAAAATTAAAAGGGCTACTATTACCCTATCATTTTAAGTGGATTTCCATTAAATAATTATCCTTCCCTTCAAAGCCCTTGGATTTAAAGATTCATAAGCAAGCATTGGTAAATGAAATATATGTAGAGTACATATTTTTTTTAAAATTTCATTATTGAAAGATTTTTTTTTAATTCTGTGACCATGAATACCGAACCTGTAAAAGATTTATATTTCAGTGTTTGTTATTAAAAGGAAAACAGAAGTTACCATTTCTGTGGTTTATTTAGCAGACAACATTTTCATAAATGTATAAAATAGTAAGTTGAGTTTTTTTTACCTTACTATCATTTTCCTTAAGTAATTGATAAATAAATTTATTTATAATAAAAACATTACATTGGATTTCTTTTTAATCTACTTGAAACTCCCTTCAAAAATGAGGTTCATTATTTATATCAGATTTTATAATGTATTATAACACATTTTACTAAAATGCTAATTGAAATTTTTCTAAAACTTCTAGCTCAAGCATTTTGAAAACTATTTAAAAATAATGAATGATACAACCTTTATAATTTTAGTTGAAGTGTTAATCAGAAACAGGTATGTTTGTTATTTTGTAACAATATATGTTTACCAACATATCAAATAACTAAACGATTGATCATTCTACATAAAATTGCCCTATGTACATGGGCAGCACATTTGACCATGTTCCTGGCAACTCTTGTTAGATGTATCCTGTCTATTTCCTGGATGGCATTGCTAATATTTATCCTAATTCTGCAGGATGTGGATTGCGTGTATGAACAATTTCTTTTAAGTAACCCCACAGAACAGAAGTCTAGACTAGTCATATTAGGGGATTTTGATGGCCTCAGTTCTTTAGAAATGATTCTTCCCCTGAAAAAACAAGTAGAACAAGCTGTATGGCAAGTAGCACTGTCCTGTTGCAATCAGCAGTCACGCTCATCCTCTTGCACTAAGGCTATGAACTGTTGGATAATTTCTTAGTAGACACCATCATCCACAGTTTTTTCAAAAAATTAGGGTCCTATTATTCATCGCCTTGAAACTGCACACCGTACACTTACTTTTTGTTAGGTGTAGGAGAGATTCAAAGAAAGTATTGGACCCTAGGTCCAATACTTCTGACTATTAACATATCTACGAAGGTAAAACCACACTTCATCTATGAAAAACACTTGATCTAAAATTCTATTGTTGCCTATAATGAAGTTTTTAAACCATTGACAGTAGTGAACCCTTTTAGATTGAACCAGGGGCATTACCCAACTCCCATGTCATTTGTCATATGAAGAAGGAATTAAAGGTTAATGAAATGGGAGCAAAGAGAAAGTGAACGATCAAAGATTCCTGTAGATCTGAATTTGTTTGGCAGTTTACTGTACCACTCAGGACCAGTGATAAGAGGTTTATTAATTTCTATGTTTTTGTCCACCCATTGATTAGTTATCATGCTTCTTAAGAATGAAGTGAATAGTTATAGGACCAGTTAGTTTTTTAACTGTAGACTGTTCTCCGTATCAGTGCTGCCAAGCTTGATCAGAGCTGATTGTAGCTCTGTTGAGGCTCAAACTAGCCTTAAGGTTTAAGTTTTATAAATAAACAAATATAATCTTGTATAAATTTACAGTCTGAAGTTTCTTTGTTGTTTCAGTTCCATTTGAATTTTGTTAGTGGTTGTAATTAAAAGTAAAATTCATTAAATTTGTTATTTACTTATAAAATAATCATGAGTATTACCTATGTAGATTTGTTTACATCTCTCCATCTTATTATAATAGGTGGATTCGTTAGTTATGTGTATTTTTTTTAAACGTGCAAATTCATCAACTTGTTTAATTCATAAAAAAAATGCATATATATTTTTTTCTATATATACTTTATTTTCATTACTAAGTTAAACATATTTTATAACTACCAATGAGGTAGGATAATATGTTTTATTTATTTTTATGATAGATCTCAGTAACAATAGATTTTATGACCTAAACTTGATAAAGTTTTTTTTGTACTTAAGATTACTATAAATTATTTTAATTTAGTGTGGTATAAAAATAATTATCGAGTATTTATTGTGTTTTACAATCATTACATAAATTATGAAATGAGTGGATAGAATTAACATATACATTTTACTCCTATGTTAGTATGTTATTAAACGTAATTATGTACAATGTAAATGTTTTTTCTTAACTAGTTTTAAGATAAATTTATTTCAGTTAGGTTAAAAGTAATAATAATAATTGAAATATATGTTTTATATTTTTTAACACTGAAAATCTGCATTTAGCTAGAATATTACATAGAATCTATATTAATTATATTACATAGAACATTTTGCCAATAAATTCAACATAATCTTATTCTGAAAATTAACATGTTAATCACTGCTAAGAATTACTTTTTTTTAGCATTGACTATTTTGGTCATTTGCCATCAAAAAATGTCAAAAACATGCAATGAACTGCACCTTGGATTCTTAACTTTGTTACTTACAGGAACTGGTTCACTGAATGTAGCTTTAACCATTGAAATTTACCTTACTTTTTCAATTTGCTACTCCCTGAGACAATATAAGTGTT
The DNA here is from genome assembly GCF_047948215.1 of Lycorma delicatula. NCBI lineage: Eukaryota > Metazoa > Arthropoda > Insecta > Hemiptera > Fulgoridae > Lycorma > Lycorma delicatula. The sequence continues at coordinate 169,880,876 of NC_134458.1, forward strand.
GTAGAACTATCAGATTGAAAAAGAAATAGTTTAACAACTTATTCAGGGCTCAAAAAGAAATCTTTTATTTCATATATATTAGAATAATAATTATTAGTAAAAATTTAATCTCATAGTTCTTTACAAATTTTACAGTGGCACTATACCATTTAGTATAGTTGTTTATTATCTATTAGTATAGGTTGCAATGACACGTATTCTCTGTCACAAGTTTAAAAATTAAACAAGGACATATTACAAATCAATTTCTTATGTACGTTATATGTTTTTTGATTTAGGCCGTCTGAGAACCTTGTAAAACAACATTTTGCATTCATTTTCTTTCTTTTCAGTGTTTTTCAGTTTCATTATGTTTATAAAGATCTTTTACTTCTGTATCTGTATTTGTTCTTCAACTATTTTTATTAATCCAAGGATTTTTCCTAAGATTTACCTTTTTTTACTGTATTTATTTCACCTGATTTCAAACTAAAGATGCATTCTGCTGTGTACAGACCTTCTGTTTGATTACCATATTGTAATGTCTAATTTTAACTTAAATGAATTTTTTTTTTTGTTTCTTTTGTTAGCTGGTAGGCGAATTCCATTTTTCCTGTTCTTGTTTGATAGGCTTCTTTATTTAAGCATTGATTTGAATTATTTATCCCAGTATTAAAGTTAATTGAGTTTATTGATTTTTTCATATTTTATATTTAGAGACTTGGGGAAATCTTTGATGTCAGTCATGAATTATATCTTTTTAAAGCGAATTTTTAGCCCTACTTTTCTGTGATTTCTTTTAGGTGTTCTGCTGCCATTTCAAGATTGTCCTTATTTTCTAAGGTTAAAAATTACTAATACTCTTTTTTGGTGCTGATCACTGTTCGTGAAATGTTTTTTTATAGTTTTATTCAGGTAATTTGTATATTTTACATGAATAATTAGTTATATAAAATGTTAAGGTACGATTCTATTTTTCTTAAAAGGAACAGTATAAATCTAGAGATTATTGTTAGAAAGATTATACATAGTTTTTGTGTTTTGTTTGATAGTGCCATAATCTAATCTCACTAAAAAAAAAGAATAAAATTTAATTATTTTATTACCAGGTAACTGAGAAAAGTGTTAGCTCCCTGTTAAATATATACTATTTTTTCTGGCGTAGATTCTTCTATCAATTTAACATGCAGTGGTGAATGTGTTAATATAAAAAAATGTTCACTTAGAAATGCAAATTGCTCATTGTTAACATCTATGATTCAATTTTTTAAATTATTAGTAATAAGTAAATGCAATATCTGAATGTACAATCGGTTAAAAATATATTTACTTAATATATAGCTGAAAAATATAAGTTAGCATCTAAGTTTTGAATTTTTCTTTTAATATTCATGTGTTAATCAATTATAATTTTTTTTTTTCTTTTAAGTAGAAAAATAACCTGGTTTGCTAAGGATTCACTGAACAGTACAGCATCTAAAAATTTTAAACCTTAGTAAGTGATTAGTCTGTAGATGAATACAGTATAACGGTAGTTAATGTGAATCATCACTTTTCTCTCACAACCATTAATCTTTTGGGGTATAAATTCTGAAGGTGATATTTTCATTAGTTTCAGACACCTCGAATTGTTTTTAGATGAACTTTGATCTGTAATTATAAATTGTTATTTGCATATATGTAAAATGTAAAATTCCTTTAGCCCAATAGCAAAGTTGTTTTTCATTATTACTTTCCATAATTAATTTCTGCTCTTCTTGGACAATCTTCCAGGTTATCATCGCCGGATTTTATGAAAAACTATCACTTAAACAGAAAGATTGTATTTTCCTTTTGCATTAACAACATATTAACTTTCTCTTATTAAAAAATGACAGCACTCTTGTACCTTTTTTTTTTTAATTTATGCAATTGCGAGGGCTTGAAAAAATCCTATTTTCCGGATGAAATAATTATTTATAGAAAAATGAGGAAGCTAAAAAGATCACATTTCCTTTTCTGTAAACAGTTCTGAAATGCATTTCTTTATGCATAATTAATCCATTTGAAGATTTTTCGTTTACTATATTATAACTGTTCTTTCAGTGTTAATTTCAGCTTGAAAAACCATGGATTGGCAACACTGCATTGAATTGTTATTGTTTATTATTAATTCATAATTAATATGTTTTCTCTGGGTCATTTTAACCACATCAAACAGTTTACCCTTGTCTTTCTTACAGAAATTCATGTTAATATTCTTCAATGTAAAAAATAAAAAATTCTGTCAACATGACTGATGGTTAACTGAACTTGACAGGAATTTCAAGATTATAAATGAACAAAGGTAAAAATAATATAAGGTATGTATTATATAATAGAGCTCATAAAATATTAACATTTATTACATACAATATTTAACTGTAAAAAATTTATTAAATATTAGTCCATATATACAACATATTCGGGCATCTTTACTTATAACATTACATACCTAGAAGTTGTTTACAATTTAGGACCTGGGAAGTATAAACTCCTTAAAATAAATTATGAATTTAAAAATTGTAAAACATCTGGAGTTTTAAATAGTGGATTTACTACATGTTGAACTGTTAGTGAAAAGTGGATTGTGTGAATGTCTTTTAATAAATTTAGTAACATTTTGTATCAGAAATTTTATATTAATAAATTGTCTAGTGTTTTGGAGATTTAATCAATTGTTCTTGAACTTGTTATACTGAGGTTGCTAACATGACAAAGGAAAATTTAAATTTTGTTGAGAAAAATTTAATGATTAACCCTAGATGAATCAAGGTAATTTTAGCAATGTGCAGGACCAAGGAGATTCAAAAAAGTTCACACTTCAAATACCTTTTGCCACATGTTTATTTTAATTAAGAAGCTTAATATTTACAGATTTGTTATAAAATATGATTTTTTTTAATAAAACAATTTTCTAGATTATGTTATGAGTACTAGATTTTCTTTAAAAAAAATAGTAATGTTATTTTATCATCAGGAATTTCAAAACTTTTTACTAAGCTATTCAGACTCTTCTGGTTCATTTTTACATTCAGAACAAATGCTTGATATTTCAGAATGTATTCCACATCCATATCTATTACACTTTGCACAGACAGTGGTTGTTTTACTCAGTTTGTTTTGTTTTTCTTTCTTTGAAGAAGCTTCACTACAGGAGATATGGTATTGGCCTTAACTCAGATAATTGCCATCTCAAAGTTGGTGTTATATCCTTTTTTTTTATTGGTTTTCATAAAAAATATTCTTTGATTGTTGTGTCACATTAGGTTTTATAAGCTGTAATCAAAGTTCCTGTAAAAAGATTTTACTTTTATTCCATTCTGGATAACTCTTAATATATATTTGATACTTTATATCAGAATTCATTTTTCCTTCATTAGATACATTATCATCATTATTTTGAGTTGACAAGATGAGGTTTTTAGGCTTTTCTTTTATTATGTATAACTATTGTTATGTAGATTCTGGAACTGTATTTACAGTGGTCAGTTTCCAATTTCTTTTAACCTGTTTGGAATTAACTTCTTGTTTATGCATGGCTCCTATTATTGTTAGATCCTGTTTTTTTATAAAGTTGTTCATTAAAGGAACAGACATATAAAACCAGTCAGTAGTTACGTTCCTCCCTGACTTTGTAATATAAATAACCAGATGTTTTACTACTGATATTGTATCTGTACGTATGCTCAGCCTTATTAGAATACCATACTATCCAGGTTTTTCTTTTAAAAATACTTTAAATAGACATCGACCTCTGAACTGCAACAATATTCCGTTAATAGCTGTATTTACTGATTGTGTATGATGTTTGGAAAGCTCATTATTGATAACTTTAAAGAGTTTCCTTACTGGAACAAATTTATTATTCTGTTGCCTAATCTCTTTAATTTGTTTATTTATCAAGTCATATGATTGTGAGCAAACTATGAAAACTACTATGACTCATAGGAGCGATGTATCTCTTCCAGATTTGTTTGAGTCCAAGTGATAATCTGTCTTATCATTATTTGTTCCAAATAAAAAAGTATTCCTAAAAATGCAAGCATTTCTGTTTCACTGGTTTTGTCTAAATTTCATATAACTATCTCTTCATTTGTATGTTTTACAATGAGTGACAATGCTTTTTCTGAAAAAGATTTTCTAAAAGATACTGCTTACTCTACCAGTATCCCTCAAATCTCGTTTTTCACTAATATTTATTATATATGCTATACTTATTTATAACTAAGCGATTTTCTCTTTTGTGTACTTCTCCCTGATTTAATGTTATTTATTTTGCATCAGGTTATTTATTCTGTATCAGCAGGGCTTCAGGTCAGGTTATTGTGATGTAGTGACTAATCTTATCCATCCTAGATATTCATTTTTTGTTTATACACACTTTACGAAGGCTTAGGCTTTTTGCATTTTGTTGATTCTAACGTTATTTGCTTTTTTCTAATCCATTTGGTTGAATGATTTTATCTAAGTACTTGAATGACTTTGTTTTTTTTGTTCTAGATATTTAGAAGCTTATTTTATGTGTTTATTTAATGTGTTGTTTTTTTTTCTCTAATATTGTGCATTTGGAAATTTCATACTAAGTTGTGTCAAAAAATTGGTTTTAGTATGCTACATGTAAAATTTACTTTTAGTTAATGTCCTAGTTATTTTAGTCTTTAGTTATGTACGTCCTAGTTCTTTGAGGTAATTTGCAAAATTTAGTGTTAGTATAATCTATTTTGTTCATTTCTGGATTACTGTCTGTGTCAACATGCATTCTGTAAATATTACATACTGGATGTTGTGTATTTTGTTTGTTGTTTTCAAAGCAACATACTAATCTTCTCACCTTAAAATGTTAGAAATTCCTTATGATAGTTTCTATTTTACTTTGTATTTTATGCAGTACATAGCCAATCTCCATGGAAGGTGGAAGTGAATCTACCTTTCATTTTGAAAATTCTGGGTTCAAAACCTTATCAGCCTTGGTGCTATAAATTCTTATCTTCATAAAAATATCAATAGTGATTGTATTTGGACCTGAACCTGTAATCACTAAAAACATTAATTAATTAATTAATGATTATAAGTGTCAGATGCTTTGTAGTATTGAATTCTACAGTGTAGTTGTCAGCCAAAAAAGGTATACTCTTATTTTATTAAGTTATATAGCTTGTGTAAGAATACAATGAATGATTAAAATGGTTTGATGTTTTGCCGATAAAAGTGTCAGATGTAGTAGGTTTTCTATATATTTTAAAAATATGTTTAGTATTTATTTTAAACAAGATGAACTCAATTACAGATGCCATTAACAGTGCTACTGTTCTCTCCTGTGAGGAAGGAGCCGATTGAAAACAAAGTTCCATTTTTTGAAAGTAATAAGTTTAACATTTAATCACTTTAAAATGTTATCAGGTTTCATTATCCCTCTTCAGCAGTTTAATATTTTTAGATAACTACTTCCACTTTATTTAATATTAGTTTTTCATTTTATAAAAGTCGTTTTAGAAAGAACCTTGTATCATTAGCCATGATTCAGACTAATGTAATATTAATACATAACATTTTAACTTATTCACTTTTAAACAGTAAGCTGTGAGGAGTTTTTTTTAGATTAACTACCAATATGTTTAGATCCATATCATATTAACATCTCTTTCATTTATATGTTTAACAGTTTATTAAGATTTATACATTCTACACTTTATAGAAGTTAATATTTTAGTCCATAACTTATTAAAATGTAAAGACTTTTCAGAATGCTCAAATATATATATATATATATATATGTAAAAGGCAATGTTTGTACGTGTGTCCGCTATACACTAAAAAACTACTGGTCAAATTTATGCATGGTTTTTTCAAAATGGTCCGTGTTATCCAGAGAAGGTTTAAAGCTATTGAAATCCTCGATCTGGAAGTAGAAAGAAAGTTAGGGATATTTTGAACAGACTACTGTGTTAAGAGTAATTTGAATTAAATCCAATTGGTAGTGCTGTTTTGACAATTTGATTTATTCTGACTTTATAAAGTGAAAGGTTAAATTTTGTGAAATTCTGTAATGTTTTATAAATCTCTTAATGTTCAATATTAGTTGTGATGATTTTGCACCCATATCTCTTTCCATTAAAAAGTTATTTTCCACCAACTACTGTGTTTAGAGAGTGGTTTGAATTAAATCAAACAGGTAATGCTGTTGTTTTAACAGTTGAATTTATGTACATTCTAAATTTTATAAGGTGAAAGGTTAAATTTTGTGAAGTTCCGTAATGTTTTATCAAACTTTCAATTGTGTTCATTTAATCTTTACATACTCAAATCTAGCAATAGCAAAGCATTGCCAGGTCAGTTAGTATGTATATATATATATATATATATATATATACAATAGCATTCAAATTAATCCAAACACAGATGTTATTTGATAAAAAGTAACTTCATTTAGAAAAAGAGTCATACCTGTACAATCTGTGAACATCTAGTAATTAATATATCCTCCTTTATCCTAATCACTTCACATACGTGATTTGGCATCGATTCAACAAATGTACTACACATCTTTTTGATTTCTTCATCATGAAGCCATACCGATATTATTGCTTTTTAATGAGGTCAATTTTTGTGTACAATTCATTTTTAAGAGTCATTTTTTTACTATTGGCCAAAGGTTTTCAATTGGGTTTAAGTCTGCGGAGTTGCCTGATTATAGGTACACTTTAATGTTTCATTCTTCAAAAAAAATTTCCACTTTTTTGGCAGTATGGCTTAGCACTAAATCGTGTTAGAACACTTTGTTGCCTTGTGGGAATTTGTTTTGAAGTTGTGTCAGACCCCTTTTCTTCAGAATCTTAAAATTTCAATATACCATCTACTGGAAGTAATGAACAGGGCCTTCAAATGTGAAACAACCCCAAACCATTTTTTCCTTTTTTTTACTTCCGGGATCACCGTTGAGAAGAATGACAAGTAGTGTATGAAAATGCCATGCCCGACCAGGATTCGAACCCGGGACCTCCAAATGAAAAACTGAGATGCTACCACTTGCACCACGAAGGCCGGCAAACCATTTTTTCCTGAAGATGTTTAACTTATTGTTGGATATGAGCTGGTGATGTATTATCTATCATCTGATGCTTTTTTAACGTACAAAACCCATTGCCCCTGAACATGAAAATGTTACTCGTTGAAAGCATTATATTTTCAAATCTTCTTTGCTCCAGTTAGTTTGTGCTTTGGCCCACAAATGCCATTTTTTTGCGCATTACTGGTGTTAAAAGCTGCTTTTTATCTGGCTGATGAGCTTTCCATCCAGCTTCAAGAAATCAGCGTCTAACAGTTGTCACATGTAAATCTGTTTCACTGGTTGCTAATTCTCGGTTTAAGTCCACAGCAAATTATTCTGGTTCAAGTTTATTTTTCTCACTAATAACCAATCCTGTGCTAGAGTAGTTTTTCTTTTACGACCAGATTTTCCTTTCCTTTAAGGTGAAAAGGAACCAATTACTTTAAAATCACATTCACTCACTGACCCTAGTCCCAACATCATACTCAAAAGCTCTTTGTCATTGTGTCATACTGGTATACTCAGGATAAGAAAAATTCAAGACATGGAACAGAAAACACAAAAATATGATTTTGTAATAAAAAAATAAATAAATTTTCACAAAACACTATATATAACATAAAAAAGCAAATTAACCAAAGAACAATAACCTCACATTACACAGAAAACTTAAAGAATGGGTGTGGTCAAGCAGTGTGGCCACAACATAGAATTAAATTAAAAAATTTCTTATGTTCAGAATAATTTGCTTATTACTGTGTGTGTGTATAATATAATATATATATATATATATATATATATATATATATATGTATATTTCCAATAACAACAGGCATACACCTGCTTACCAGGATTTGAACCTGGGACCTCGGATGAGAGGCTGAGATGCTACCTCTCCACTATGGAAACCAACATAATTATATAAATAGAAATTGTATACAGAAGGAAAAGCTAAAAACTGAATAACATCCAGCAACACTAATTTTTATTTAGTCATCTTCACTAATATTTTTATTTATTTCATGTTGTATTAATTGTTAATCTACCTTTTGTGGAAACTGACAAACCTTTTTTTAATATTTGTTAAAAGTTAAACTATCAATGACTTATTTATTTACTTCAAGGATAGTGTAATGACAGAAATGTTAATGTTTTAATAAATAAAATGCATTGTATGGTTTATGGTTTTTACTTTCATGGAAATTATGTTTTCATTGAATTGATTCTAGTATATACATTTTTTAGTTACGTTCAGCTTTTAATGAATTTGTGATTTTTAGATTGATTTTTGCTAAGTTAGGGGAAATAATTGTATTAAATATTTGTTATAACTAAATCTAACTAATAATATAGTTGTTGATGAAGTCAAATCTATGTATTTATGTAAATATTTTGATTATTTAACATTATTTAAATATCATTTACTGTCATAAAATGTATAAATCTGATTAAAGAAGTCTCAGTTTTCATAATTTCTTTCATTTTTAATTATTTGCAACACATTTTCTCTTTAAATATATTAATTCCATAGAAATGAACAGCTTTAAAAAAAAATAGTATTTCTCAACCCCTGCAACTGTTTTAAATATTAAATATGAGTATTTAGTACAGTTCACTTACAATTGTTGCATTCCTATTTACTAAGCAGAAAAATAGTATGAAAAAAATGTTTACTGAAATAACAGACATGGTTGTTTCACAAATAAATTATTTAATAATGTTGAAGGTTTTGCCACACACACTTGAAATACTAATTCGGGATATCAGATTAATAAAAAAATTCTTATGAACAAATACTCTGTCATGATTCATTTTCCCTCTTGCTTGCCATTTTGTGTTTTACAATAAAAATGTATATCTTAAGAATAAATTCAGTTATTTTAATGAAATTTAGGAGTGCATTTACCCAGCCACATCTACAGAATAAATAAGTTTGAATATTTTACATATGAAAATTCCAAAATGGCGGCTATGAAATTCTTTTAATCATTAAGTATTAGTTGTATCAAAGTATTATTTTATTAAATAAAATGTTAAGGATTTTATTATTAACAAAATGACATCTCATTTGTTAAAGTTGGTTGATATGGCATAACAGCTTTTATATAGCTGAAACTGTTAAAGTGTTTCGTAAAAATTAAGCATTCTGACAATTTTGTATGTGTTTTCACTTACTATCAATCTACTTACTTACTCAATCTACTTTCAACAAATTTAGCCAATCTCAGCTGTTTATCAACAAACCTTTTGAAAAAGTGAGGTGTCATTTTATTTGTGATAAAAGGTTTAACATTTTTTTGATAAAATTTATATTTACAAATCTATTAATAATTTAAAAATTGTAATGACCACCATTTTAGAATTTCTGAAAGTAAAATTTTCAAACCTATTTCATTATCTTAATCGATTTTTTAAGATGTAAGTTTTATTATAAAAATACAAAATTGTGAAGGAAAATGAAGTGAAGTAAGGCATATGTCCACATGAACCATTTTATTTATTTTGATGCCTTGAATCAGCCTCTTTAATGTAGCCAATACCTGGAACATATGTGTGTGTGTGCGCACGCACGCACGCACGCACGTTAGTATTGCTATATATAGAAGAGGAACAGTCTGCTTATATTTTAAACGTATCAGAAGTAATATGAGCTTATCGTAATAGTAAAATTATAAAGGTGATATACTGAAGGGAAAATAAGTGTCTTACTTGTTAAGTGTTTGTATAAAAAAATCACAGTAGATTCTATAATGATATCGAATTGATATTTGAGAATCATAATAGTTATGCATTTTTCCATCATGCCAACTTCATACTAAGTAATACCTGTGCTGTTTATGTCTTTTAATTTTGTTATAGCTGTCATCTTGATTTGAATATTATTGTTAACAAAATTAAGTATTATACATTTATATTAATTGTGTTAAAAAATGTTTTCTCTTATTCTTTGAATGGTATTTATTTTATTTTTTTGTCAATATTATTGAATAATTAACATTATTTAATGTAAAAATATTGTATTCTTTTTGTGTGTGTTTTAAACTTATTGTATGTAATTTCTTTGAATTTATTGTATTATGAGTGATGTATTATATAATTTTAAATAATTATTTACAAATCTGAATATTATGAATTAAAAATATGGAACTGTTAATTTTCTTTTTTCTTTTGTTCTTAAGACAAAAAAGACATGCAGTAAAATTTTTTCAGTATCCTTGAAGATATAGCTATTGATTATAAGACATTACCATGATTCTCCCTTCATTTCTTCTGTTGCAGCCTATCTGAAATAATTAGCTTATTCTGATACACCTATCGCTATTAGATATAGTAGTTACATATACAGTAATAAAGTTACTATATAGTTACAACTATAGTTAATAAAGTTACAACTATAGTTACAGTAATAAAACTGTTTGGAAAATTTTATTATTTTACTGTAAAGATGTCTAGATTTGTTGTGCTGAAATTAACCTTCACGATAAGATAATAATGAGGACTGTAGCCATGACATCAAACAAGAAATCTTAATTTAAATTAATGAAACATTAAAATAGTGAACACATTTTCTACAGAGCATAATGAGATTAATTAATTAACTGGCTTGTTTTTATTTTTACTGTTTAATCATCTAAAATATTAATAGGTAAAGTCTGCTTATACATACCCTACTGCCACTAGCTTGTAGAAAAAAAATGTATACAATTTTTTTACATCTACTTATGTTTTAGTTTAAAATCCACAAACATTACTAATCTTCAAGCCAGAATGAGTTGTTTTATGAAAAACATTCTTTTTTGTATAAAAATTTCCATAAAATTATTTTTTGTATTTATGGAGTGGGGGCTACAGAATTTTTTTTTGTGAAGTATTTTTAAAAATTGTATACTGTTGCATGGTGGGAGCTCATTAAATAGCCCAAATTTAGCTGTAGTTTGATTATTTACATTGATTTGTATATTGAATCTCAACCCCCAATTTTTATTTGGAGAACTTGAAAAAAAAAGTACCATATTCGTGTAAGAGTAAAGCAAAAAGAGTATAACAATGAGTGCAACATTGTTGAGTCAATAACAACATTTTTCTACTGAAAAATTAAATAGGCTTATTAGTATACAAAAATATTTAAAACTTTTTTCACCGGCTGGACCAATTCCATCCTTACACTACTAATCTCTTTAAAATGACTTTAATCAATATTTATTTGTAAGTACACAATATTTTATTTGTAAGTGCACAGTAATTTTATTTGATTTATTAGATACATTTGATCTTGAAAAGGCTAAAACAACCTGACAGTTTAAAAAGGATTGTGATTTAAAACAACCCTCTAGAATAAATACATGTTGAGACTGTGTAAAGTGCATGATAGTCTTTTATTAGCAATACTTGCCACTGACAGACAAAATAGGAAGAGATTACTTGAGTGTTATCAGTACATTATTACTGCATGGTTAAGCATTATCAACCCACCCATTTGTGGTAACCTAAAAGCAAATTTCTCACTTTGTGATTAATGAATTCAGGGTTCCGTAGCTTTTTGCTCACTCTGTAGAATATAATTAAAATTGGATTTCAGTGCCAATATTGTTTTATTTTCCAAGGAGTGCATTCATAGATATACAAGTATCAGACATTTCTGGACTTCTCCAGCATAAAACATGATCCCTTGCAAGGAATGACAATGATTAGGAAGTACTATGTAGACATGATTTGAAAAAGTATCAATAAATTCTACTTTAACCTTCTACCACTAATTTTTTGTGAAACCCCTTGCTAAGTGTGAAATTTTTGATTTGAAAAAAATGGCTTATTTATCAATCGTAGTTACAGAATAAGTTCAAGTATGTAATTTTTTTTTCTTTTGATATGCCCTTTGCAGTTCATTACTCTTTTTTCAGACAATTTTTTTTTTAATTACAGGAAGAACAAAAGAACTTTGGTCATTAAAATTAAAATTCTTCTCAAATATGGCAACCCTGAATAATTTTATATAATATGTGCAAATTTCTTAGAGAAATTTGGATGTTTGGTTGGAATCCAAGAAAGTAAACATTAAGCTAGACTAAAAAAGTAAGGGCTATGCCTATGACACAGGGAAGGGCATCATTAATTCAAATGTTGATGATTTCCCTCGAAGTAAGTTTATATTGGGTAAAAAAAAAATATAACTTTTTTTAAACCTAAACAAAAGCTCCTGGATCTTGATCAGTAATATACAATTTAACTTGTTTTTTTGATATTGTTAGCAGTGAAACTAATAGGTGACTGATTCTAACTGATATCCATGTTTCATTGCTGACAATACTTTTTATTTACATAACCACTGAAGCTTTTGTTTCCAGTGTGTGGCAATTGTTTTAACATTCAAAACTTTCATTTTTTTTCTTGAAAATGTGTTTCATTGTGATGATGGTGAGTATACAGAATAATTCATCAAAGGTTTCTGGACATCAGTGTTGTACATTGCATATTCAATGCAATGTACAACATGCTCTGTAGTATATACAGAGCACTGACTAAACGTTCAAAACTACATACTCGTACAAAATAACAGCACTGAATTGGTTACATGAGGCTGATTTTTGGATTTTATAAATGAAAAAGAAGGCATTCTCAAGGTAACAATTTGTTAGAGGAAACATGATTTCATTTAGGGCTGGCCATGTTAACAATCAGAACAGTTGGGTGTGGTTAATGGATAATCATTAATGATATCTTTGAATGACCATTACATGATGAAAAAATTGGAATTTAGTGTGGTATATCCACATCACCTACGTGGATAATCATTCAGTTTTTTCATGAATGCAGTAAATACAGAATATTATTGCAATGAAGTCATTTAACCTTTCATTGGCCAATTACATGAGGAAGAAATTGCTGGAATGTATGTCAAGTAATGTGGAGCTACAACACTAAGTACCAATGTTTTGCTACATGAAATTTTTACAATTGGCTCACTTCTGGCCACTGAGATCCCTAGATTGTACACCCTCAGATTTTCATTTATGGTAAGCAATGAAAATATCTGTTTACAAGAACAAGCCTCATACTTTGGATGAACTGAAAGATTGCCTAACTAAATTTGTAAGTGTAACCACTCCTTTGCAAGGAATGCTACAGCATATATTTTCATACACGTTGAAACATATTCAGGCATGCCTAGAGACGAATGGTGGCCATATTGAGCATTTCTGTAAATAAAATGCCATTGTAGTAAGTAATAATTCCTGTTTCTATGATTACTATTTCAATATAATAAATAAATTCTTTGGAAACATTAGTGCACAGTTTCATTTGGAAGCCCCAGTATATTAAATTATATGTTTCTAGATTTAAATATATAAAAAATTAGAAGTAAATATGTAAAGATTTTATTTAGAAAAAGGAAGTAAAAATATTAAAAACTGTAAATTGAATTTATCTTTATAAATGTGAATTTTTAATGTTATAAAATAAGCATAACGATAGAACCTGTATGTTATATAAGACTGCATGTTCAGGATATACAATATATGGGGAAACTATAAAAAAGATTGAAAGATATGTAAATGATTTTCTGGGCTTAAACAAGTTTCTGAAAGAGTAGGCATTTTAACCATTGGGATATGGAAGTGAAAAGAACTCAAATTGGAAGGTAAGAATCCATGGGACCAGATCAATAGATACAGAGTAGTTCAAAATTCTGGAGTAAAGTTAAAGAATACTGGTGATATAAAAGTTTTGGGAGCTCTCCATATATTAACAAATTTATGAGAAAAAGATAAGAGAACAAGCATTCTCTCTTAGGTATTTTTGTTGAAGTAAGCATAAAATATAATAGTTAAATACACATAATAAATAAAACAGATGATAAAGGTCTATGTCATTCACTTCATTTGCATAAGTTGGATAAATAGGGCTGATTCTGCTTACAGCTTCATGATTCTGTAGCATTTGCATTGTCTCAAGGGATGAATTTATATTTTCATCCCATAAATTGAAGAACGTGAAGTAAATAAAATGTCAATGATGGCCAAGGCTGTCTTCAATAAACTATTTCCTGTAGATCATTGAAGTTAATGCATGCTTTGGCATTTTTTTTTAGCAGTCTGTGCAACTTAAAAAATAAGATTGAATTTTTCAAGGATATAGCTTTGCTTTCAAAATACTAATGTTAAGAAGCTTACTTCTTATACACACATTTTTTAAATGTGTATGCACCTTTTAATAAGGTTTAATAATTTAAATAGTTATTTGGAATTTCCAAATATAAGTGAAATAGAAAAAATAATATATATTTAGGTTTATTCTTGGTGATAACTACATAATTTTTCACAATGTTACAAGAAATTCGGTGTATTTCAACATGTTCATTAAATTTTTTTTTCGATTAAGTATTGCTTTACAGCATCTTACCGTGGTTTATTTGTTATTGCTTTCAAATTTTTTGTTGTTTTTCTTTTCATTGTTTCTAAGAGATTAGTTAAACAATGTAGCAGAATTTTTTCTTTGTGTAGAGATGATAATAATGTCTCCAGTTGTTTTTTCTAAAAAAGTTAATTTGCTAAAATAAATGAAAATATTTTATGATTCTATGTATTTTTTTTACTCAAATGACAGGAGTAAGTGCTACCAAAATTCACAGGAAACAGTTCTGTTTTATTTTCTCAAAACAGATGATTTACCTTTTTACAAAGACAATGAAAGTCTGAATGATGATGAATTTTAAAATGATATAAAATATATCTGCCAAAAATTAACAATTTAAAAAACCTTTACAATATCATTCTTGAATTGGCAGTAATTTTCCAATTTAAATACTAAATATATCTTCAGTATTTGGTTTCAAATTTATAATTTTACTGTTACACATATGTGAATATATTTCTCTATTTATTATAATTCTGTTTCCTAAACTTTAAGATATTAAACAAAAATATCTCCCAAGTTAAAATTTTTTAATAAAACTGTACAATTCATTAGTAGCAGTCTAAAGGGCTCCGTAAGTGTAATGCTAAAGCAACTACTATCAATCCTGGGTAATCGAACAAGCTTTCTTTTTCCTGTTTAGCCTCCGGTAATTACCTTTTAGATAATACTTCAGAGGATGATATGTATGAGTGTAAATGAAGTGTAGTCTTTGTACATTCTCAGTTCGACCATTCTAGAGATGTCTGTTTAATTGAAACCCAACCCCCAAAGAACACCGGTATCCCACTGAAATATAGAAATACTGGAATGGGCACTGCCTATGTCCAACGTGAACGTAAAACAAACATGAGACAGATAGATATAGAGGTATAGTTTTCTTTGTCGCACAGTGCAGCGCATTGTACCTAACGTATCGTCCCTTCAGAAAGTGATTCCATTAAAAATCTTAATTGTAATTAATATTAAGTGATAAAATCCGTTAGAAATCCGCGCCAACAAAGATAGCTGATTTAGAGGTATACCACTCTTTGTCTACAGTCCGTTTAAAAGATTTGTGACGAACCCTATCATCACAAATCATAAGTTATCTTTTATAATTAAAGTTATTGTAGAAAGTTTTTAAAAACATTTATATGATACAATGATTAACACAACATTTATTTAATATTCATAAGCATTGAAATTTTTCTATTAATTAAATAGAATTATGAGATTTTATCACTATTAACTACAATTAAGAGTTATGGATTAACTTTTTGAAGGGACGGTACGTTAGGTACATTGCGCATGCGCAAAACTATAAATAAATGAACTATAAATGAAAACTATACCTCTAAATCTATCTGTCTCACGTTCGTTTTCCGCTCACGTTGGATATAGGCAGTGCCCATTCCACACGTCTTCCCAAATCAGCTGATTTGGAAGTCGAGAGTTCCAGCGTTCAAGTCCTAGTAAAACCAGCTATTTTTACACGGACTTGAATACTAGATCGTGGATACCGGTGTTCTTGGGAGGTTGGGTTTCAATTAACCACACATCTCAGGAATGGTCGAACTGAGAATGTACAAAGACTACACTTCATTTACACTCATACATATCATCCTCTGAAGTATTATCTAAACGGTAGTTACCGTTGGCTAAACAGGAAAAAGAAAGAAGTATTCAATCGAACAAGCTAGTCAGATCAATTCTCGCTAAAACATTAGAGAAAATTGTTTAATAAAATTATGTTATAAATAGTTTTCTTAAATGAATTATGTAGAAATGTATAAAAATCTGTGACGTAATTTAAATTATTTCTAATTAAAAGAATTGCCTATTTTTTAATTTATCTGGTGAAAATTATTCTGGTTACATTAGTATTAATTACCTAATATAGATAGCGCTACAAATAGTATATATAAGTACAAAAACATATATATATATATATATATATATATATATATATATAATGATAGAGTACGTATAAGGGATTTAAAAAAAAGTACATGATATTTTTTGCATTAATTTATTTTTATTGTTAATAAGTTTTGTTGTTATAAGTTAATAAAGCATACTTTTGAAATTTTCAAGTGATTTTTGTTTCAAGTAGGCAGATGCTGGAATTTGCGTTTAGTCATTGGTTCATACAATCAGGTGTTGTGAGCGTGTATTTTGTGTTTATACTAAGGTCTTAGAATAATCTGGATCTCTTGGATTTCCCATTATAAATTATAGTGAGTAGGATGATTTTATTATATTCTTTATTAATTATTTAGCATGTGCATTTTTTTATGGCAATAGTGTTTATTTATTTTATATTTTTTATTGGTCTAAGTTAGTGGAAAATATTTTATAACCTACAATCGGATAGCATGAAGTTTTTATGTTTGTTTACTACTTCCAAGCTACCCAAATTTATGATAACTGTTAAAAATATTGGAGAAAGGTTCCTGGAAGAATTTGAAAAAATAATGACTATTGCTAATTAATTAACCGAAATATTAACTTAATATGACCATATATGGTCATTTACTTGTTAAAAAATCGTGACTCCTTGCATTTCAACTTATTTTGCTTAAAATTTGCATTTAAAAACATAATCTTGTGGGTTGTGACTAATCGTTTTTACTTTATCCCACCAGAAAGGTAAGAACTATTTGTCTGGGCCAGATTTAATTTTCGTAGAATTATTTGATAAAGGGCTTGAACCATGTTATCTTAATTTTCCACCAATAATTACTCTGAAAAACTTCATTCTTATATTTGTTTGTTGGAATAAGTTGTTTTAAATGATAAACAATGTAGAAATTAAGTATGTTATGAAGTCATTCAACAGGAAGCAGATTGCCCGACTAGGTACAAAAAGCTGATATCTTATCAGTCACATATTCCTGTATGTCCTGGTATCTTGGAAATGGGAATGAAGGGGTCACGGAGAAAAGATAAAAAGGAGTGGATTGTGAGAAAAGCACTCTAGAAAGTAGGCACTCATCCTTTCCAAAAATCCTTGCATTTACTTTTATTGTAATTATTTTTCTTCAAGAAATTGAAGAGCCACCAGTGTACGTACAATTTATTCACTTATATATGTATGTTCTGAAGGAAGAACCTCTTCCTTCAGGAATTCTTGGTTTGTGGAAATATCCAATTAACATGTATGCCATTTAGATGGAGGTGAAACTTTTGTAATAAAAAATCTGGGACAAAAAATTGACTTACTTGAGGAAATCTGGTGTAAATATATTGGAGGATGTAATTAAAAAAGAAGTTTTTGGACCTATGTTTTTATGATATTTTCTTATTTCTAGTTCTAGGAGTACTTCCTGAAGCATTGACCTTACTTTTTGAATCATTCTATATATGAAAATTAATTTTATATTTTGAATCATTAGCATGTTAATGATTACAGAGCATTTGCTGTTGCTGATGGCGTGATTCCAAGAATATTAGTATTATTTTTTTTATTTTTAGGCAGTCTGTTGATAATTATGAGAACTTCTGGAATTTTCAGATTTCATCAAGTGGAATAAAATTAGTTTCAAGAATACTGTTAATTATAATTTTAATTTAGGTAGTTCATGAATTTGTTTAAAATAAAAGAGCCTGTTAAAAATTTTACTGTTAATTCAGTTGCTGGTGAGTAGTAATAATGAGTATTTAGTTGTTCTTTTTTTATATGTAAAATTGTTTTGTTTCTTTTTTTTTTCATTTTAGTTACCATAAATTGTTTGTATATGCTGTTAATATAATATATTATCAATAATAAATAATAATCAATTATAAATAATAAAAAATCACTTACTGCTTATTTTTTAAAAAATTCTTCCACATTAGCACCTTCACAGTGTGCACTAGTTCATCAGATATAATAAAAGAAAAAGGATGTACTCGTACTTAGTCATTTTAACCATTTGAATAAGAAGAAGCAACATATTTCTTTTTTCAATTAAAATATTTTAAATTTTGTTAAACAAAATATCTATGTTCATTTTATTATATTTTTTATTAATTTATATATATATATATTTTTTTTTTTTTTAGGAAGATCTGATGGCAGAAAATGAAACAAAACAATCTGTATTACATCAAGAAGATGGTGATAAAGAACTGTTGAAGAAGGTAGTGCAATGTTGTAATTAATTTAAGATTGGTACATTTTTTTCTACAGTTACTAAGTGAGGAGTAGTTGTTAGGATGTTCAGGAAGCCATACAAGAATCAGTCAGATCTGCTTTGTGTTGGTTTATATACATATTAATTTTTGTGAATTTAGCTACATAGGAAATATAGGCGATTAGTGAGCTTATTTATTCATAAAAGAAGGTTGCTCTCAGCTGATCATAGTTCATGTGGTCAGTTTTGATTATATGTTCTTTCTAAATAAATAATTATTTTATTCTGATTGGAATCAGGAATAGTTAGGTATACTGCTCTGGTTAGGTACACAGAAGAGAAAAATTTTTTTTAAAGCATTTGCCAGGATGGAACAAGGGAAACCTTAGTTATTTCTTGATCAGGAGATTATCACAAAATATACAGTTAATTAAACAATTAAAAATAGGTGTAATTAATTTTTAGCTTATAGGCTTTTTTATACACATTGAATAGGAGTGTAAAATTGAGGATTTTTTATTTTTATTTTCCAGTTAGAGTATTATTTCAAAATTCATCGACATTGTAATATTTTTTCTGTGAAAAAGATGTTTTAATATTTTAAATAGTTCTCTTTACTTAAAATAAATGTCCTGGTAATTAGTTGAACATTTTTTAAATGAGAAACGTATTTAGTAATGAAAAAGGGCAACAGAAGCATAATAAGGAATTTTCTTGTAAGTTAAAGTATTCAGTTGAGTTACATGGAAGAAGATCTGTTGTTTTTAATAGAGAAGGATATTATTTTTTAGGAATAAGTGACTATTCTATTTAGCAAAGATAGCACAAGGATGAGTTAACATTTTTAGTTTTCTGAATATTTGTTTAAATGATGTTATAATGAGCACCAGACATTGTTTTGACAGTCCATTTTTGTATCTTAAATACTCTTTCTCACTTTTTAGAGAGTTCCAAAATATAATATTCTACTTCAGACAGAATTATAAGTAAGCATAATAAAAATTTAATAATGACATGTTTAATGTTTTATTAAAGCGCTTTAAAGCAAAATAATATGGTTTGATTTTGTTGTAAATGAAATCAATTTTTATATTCACATTTATTATGTATTAAATTAATTTTTTTTCTGTTATAATTTTAATTCTCAGGATGAAAATTCACTCAACATAAAACATGATTGGTACCAAACGGAAACTCACGTTACTATTACAATACTTGCCAAAAGTGTTAAACCAGAAAATGTGTCTGTGAACTTCAATGAACATAGTGTAAGTAGTATAAAGTTATTAGTGACTATAATTGTTTTGTACAGCAATCTGCAAATTAACTTTGTTTATATAAATTTCTTTGTATTGAAAATAGATGTACATAGGATTGCAATTTATATTTCCTGTATACTTCTCTTGATATTTTCAGTTACTTTGAGAAATTAAAGAATATTTTCTGTACTTTGTTTACAGTCATTGTAATTGTGACACCCTGCTTTCAGGGATCCGGTTGAACAATCTTTAATTAAAGTGGATGCATTACACACCAATTAATTCTGGAAATTGTAAAGATTTTCACTAAGAAAATCTGAACCTATTATTAAACCAAATTTTTCACCCTTGACCTTCATATAGAAAAACATTTCATCATTTTGAAAGAAAAAATTATTATTTTTGTTCAAAGTGCAAGTTTTTATAAGAAGTTCAATAGTATATGAATCAGACAGTCTTAGTTCATTTTTGGGTTTATTAATAATAAATACATTGTTAATTTTCAGTCAGTGATTACATAGTCTAATATGTGAACTAATGATGTAAAAATTACGTAGGGCAAATGTTCCATGGACTATTCATAATAAAAAAAGCGGTCTCTTATCAGTTTAAAACATTGTTCAGTTAACCCTTTAACTGCTGTATACATGGATGGACATCCATCACTGCTATTCATGACCATACATGATTTCAATTTCTATTCTGCACTACTGTAAATGTGTAATAATGATGTGATTTATATGCATTTTTTCAATAACTGATTATTTTGTTAACTATTTTCCATGTCAAGGAACATCATATCCTTTCTTTTGTCTATTCGTGGTCAGTTGTTTATTTATCTAGCAAATGTTGTTTGTTTGTTAGTTGAGATTATTTCACATATTCATCTTCTTTTTTTAAATTTAGTATATGAGCCATTTAATAATTATTTTTAGTAATAAAGTAGGCCTAAAGTAATGAATTAGTACTTCCCAAAACTAGTCAAAGCATGAAGAAATTGTAATTCACAGTTCGCAAAATGATATTTTATGATGAGGAAGATGATCCCAATTGTGAAATAATGGATTGTTTGTTTTCACAAAATTTCAATGAGTAATGATAAAAAGCCACATTTTAGGTTCCTAAACTACCTGTAAAAAAACTGAAAAGGTAACTACTGTATTGTTCAGAAAGTTTTCAGCCCAACACATAGATCTTGCTATTATGACCAAGTGACTATGATGTTTGACAAGTATGATCCTTTAGACGGCATGCTGGAAGTTTCACATGTGTGCTGCTTGTTTGTGGTGATCAAGTAAAACAAAGAAGTTTTCACATTATCTGAGAAATGGATAAAATTGAAAATGAGAAAATAAAGTACTTTGTTTTAAAAGGTGTAAGATGGAAATTTAAAAAGTTAGATTCTGTTTTATGAGATTCTTCTCCTTTGTTTTGAAGGTAAAAAAATGGGCTGATTAATTTGTACATGGTCCCCGCCCCACTCAAGAAGATGATTTCTTGAGACATCTAATAACCTCTATGACTGAAGAAATCAATAATATTAATATTGCTTTATTGACTGATGAATTAATCCTCCATAGAAGCTTACAAAGAAGCTTTATGTAGGAATATGAAAATGGAAATTTGTAGCATATGAAAATTGCCATGCCTGGCCGGGATCTCCGGATGAAAGGCCGAAATACTATCACTCCACTGCAGACATTGATTTATTTCTCTGATTTTGTTCTACATAATACAGCATCTTAGAAATACATTACAAACTTGAATTACATATACATTTCACAAAAAAAATTTGGAAATTCCTTGTTGGGGATTATCATAAAAATTAAAATAACAAAAAAATCTTTAAACTAAAATAAATAATTAATCTGTGCTGTCATGATACTTCATACAATTCAATATAACCTTATTTTCTTATATAATGATAATTTCCTTCAATCATTGCATTTTATTAATTGAAAAACAATTTCTCAATATTATCTACTTCAAATAACCAGGAGAGTAATTTTGCACTAAACTTAGTTTTGTTCCTATAATTTCTTGATTTCTTCAGGGAGTAAGTTATAAACTTTTTGTACTAAAAGGGTGTAGAAATGTTTTGTAATAAAAGTCTTATTTTAGTGAGTATAAAAATGCCTTTTCTGCATGATTTTCTTATATCTTCTGTATTATTAATTCTGTTATTCATATTTCTATTAAAGAAAATCTTTAAAACTTTATAAATAGACGAGCCAGTCACAAGCCGTTCATACATTCACAAGCTGTAATATATGACCTGTTCCTGTGTGGCCCTGGACCCCCTGCGTTCATTAAACTCATGCTTTTGAGAATAATTATTGTAAATAAAAATTAAAATCTGTTCAATTTACGAAAACTGTCAGTGTATTGTAATCTCTTCAAAGCAACAGTTTGGTCAGTACAGGACTTGAAACTTTGAGTGAACTGAAGAATGTGGGTTTCTGAATAGTTGGCCTCCATCCTAAAATTAGTTATAGCTGGTACCCAAAAATGTTGTATCTTGCCTTGTTCGTAGTGTTACTGACATACATCACTAGGAAGTAAGTGTACTTTGTTTCTCTTTTTTTTTAACTTTCTTATTTTATGTTTTTTAGTCAAATTACCAGAGGCAGGTCCAGTCAGTCGCATCACATTTATAGCAACAATGATAGTGGCTGTGTTGGTTGAGCCACCAGCTGTACACCATTGTACCCCATAAAAAATCAAAATTAAAAAACCCTGAAAATGTTGTTTAGATATTTATATAAAGTGTTTGCTAGCCCAAATCACGTGATCATCTCATTTAATATAGTCAGAAATGGGAGAAATTTGCAGTTATTGTTTTTTTATTTACATTTTTTTTTTTTTTACTTTTATTCACTCTTTCAAGTTTGAATTTAAAAAATGTATAAATTGGTTTTTAGATATTCACATGAAGATTATTATGCAACCAAAAATCAAGCCGATATCTTCATTTGTTCCTGAGAAATTCAAAAAATAGTAAAATTCAATGTTACTCTATTTTATCCCTTTAAACTCTGATTTTAAAAAAAACCTTTCTTAGTGTGCACTTATCCTATCCCGTAAGAACATCATGTATACAAAGTTTCATTAATTTATCTTAAGTAGTTTTTGCTGGGCATTGATTATGAATTCTTTAGGAAATGTACAGAATGCATATATGTTGGAATGTATGTATGTTATGCCCTTAGGTACAGATAAATACCTAAGGGGCAAAATATCAAGTTTCTTAAAAAAAGGGAAAAGATTTTGCCAATCGATTTTTATTTGAAATTAATCATATGTTTTTTAGCAATAAATATTTGCTCTATATTTGCATATTATATATGCTTCTCCTCAACAAGAGAGATATACATTAATTTTGACTTTGTGCGAGATACAACATTTTTAATACCTTTGGAGCAAAAGTTCTTTAAAAATAAAATTTATTAATACCTACATCTAATACTTTTTTTAGTTTTTTAAAATCCTCAATCCATATATTAAAATCTAGAAACACTCCTAAATATCTTATCATGTTAACCTGCAGTATTATTGGACTTAAGCAAAGTCTATTTAACTTAGAATTTAAATTATGATATTTAATATTTTCTAAACAGTTCGATTAGCATTTTAATTGAAAAATTTGATAATTACTTTTTGCTTCATTTAATGTTATTTCATTCTTTATTAACCACCATATAATTCTGATCAGATATTTGATGTCCTCATTTTATTAATTCCACATTCTTTGCTTCATAATTAAGCATCGTATACTCAGCTAATGTTGTTATTCTTCCCTTGAAAATTACATTATATAGATAATTTTTGCAAATAATGAACAATATAGCACATAATACAGAACCCTGTGGTATTCCACATTTTATTAATCCCTTGAGAATTTTGTTCTAATTCTCGCTTGTTGAATGCTGGTTTCAATGTTAGATCAAAACAATTATTACAATCCTTTAACTCCAGCTTTCCATAATTTATTTAACAATATTTTATCAACTACATCAAAAGCTTTTCTCATATCTAGAAACAATCCAGTTGTATGATATCCCTCATTTTTATTATTTATTATATTCCATATAGAATTCAATAGTGCAAGTTCAATATTAATTCCCTTTTGAAAACTGTACTGATTCTCACTGAAAAAATTTGTTTTATCAAAAAAAAAATGAAGCAATCTAGTTTAACTATCTTTTCTAAAATTTCTGACAGTACAAAATTAGTACTATAAGTGTTGACAAGCTGATATTGAATAGATGTACCAGTATGGAAACAATACAATTGCCTATGTTTTTTATTATTTTTATTCCTATATTATCTATCCCCATAGATTTCTTATTTTTTATACTTTTGTTATATTCAAAACGTCTATTATTTGTGGGTCTCATAAAAATTGTATTTCTTGATTCTACCAAATTATTATCAATGATAAAAATTAAAAAAGCATCAGTTATAAAAATTATAAATACTTACTGCTTTTTTAATTTTTTTTGGATCTATATGAGGACTTTCAAAGTGATCACTACTTCATCAGATATGATGTATAAAAAAAATATGTTAAGTATTAAACTTTATGCCAAATATTACAATAAATAAAATAGTAATTTAAGTGAAATAAAAATAAAAATGAAAAATTGATAACATTATATTGCTATTATTATAAGATAATTGTATTAAATAAATTTTATCATTTATTTAAACCATTCATTATCTTCAAAGTTTAATTGTTCATTTATAATATTATTATTATTTTTTATGTGGATTTTTCAAGAGATTACATTTATTACTATTAATATTTATTTCTAATATTTCCATGTCTTGTAAATTAATGAATTTATGCTTTTTAAGTGTTTTATGGTCTGCATAATTAGATTTTTGCTTACCATACTTAAAAGCCTGTAAATGTTCTTTGAATCTTTTTTAAAATGTTCTGCTGGTCATGCCTATATAATATTTTTTACAATTATCACTACCACAATTTGTTTTAAATACACACCTGATTTATTGTAAGTATTTTTATAGTCTATATTATTATTATTAGTTTTTTTAAATTCTGTAACATTGAATTTAAAAGATTTTTATATAAATTAGAAAGATATTTAAAAAAAAAATTAAATGTGTTATTATAAGTTATGGGTAGAAAAGTTTTGTTATTATTTGAAAGAGTAGAATATGTTTTATTGTTAAATTTATAATATATATTTTATAGTAAATTAAAAATATATAATCAATATTATAATGCACAGGTGGATTTATAGTGTTATTGGTGCTTTTTGACCTCTTTCTACTAGCAAAAATAATGAAAAGAATTCATATAAACATGGATCCAGAAATTCTTTATTAGGAATTTCAGCTAGCGAAAGATTTTGCCTTGATTTCTGAGCAGTGTTACGTAAGTAATATTTGTGAGATAAAACCATTCTGAAATTCTATGAACCCCAATTAAGAAGTAAACTTGATAGTTTCTTATGATTTTTGACCTGACAAATTGAATAAAACAGGTTCCAGAACCATGTCACTAATAGTTTTCAATATCCAATGTAAAAGAAAAATTTGTTATCTAAAAACAAATTTTTTATGTTTGTAATACAAAAACTTTGTAAAACGACTAATAAATGTGTAAAATTTATTATCAAACTTGTAGAAAATTTAATTCTGAGAAAGTTGATGTAAAATAGCCCAATTAAAAAAATCTGATGTGTGGACACCACATGACTTCCTTGTACACCTATTAAATTACACATAAATATTTTTTATTCTTGAGCATTCTTCACCATCCCCATGTAAACTTAGAGCCGTAGTAAGTAAGATGTGTTAACATTGCCAAAAACCCAAATTTTATTGCCATACTTGCCAGGCTTACTCTTCATATAAACCCTAAAAAGGGCAATTTCCTCGGTATGTTGATAATCGCTCATCAATAATAACGTATTCGTGAGGTTAGAAGTTCTTATACAAATTAGACTGAAATATGTCAAACACTACTCTGATGGCTTGTAGTTTGTCCTTGGTTTGTTCAGTTCTTTGTGAACTTGTATCCCTGTTGTCAAATCACAAGAATTTCAATATGGACAAAAATCTGTTTCTTGACATGGCAACAAAATAAAAAGGCTGCCAAAAAGCTACATTACCTTCTCTAAGATCTGAAGCTCTTGTGCGATGTCCATGAGTTCGACCAGCCACTATAAGAATTGCTAATACAGCATACACTTCAGTTGCATTTACATCCCTCAAAGACTTTTTTTTTTGGACAAATGAGCTGCATTCCACATAGAAATTAGTCTTTTTGCTTCCCTGTTCATTTCCTCAACAACAACGCTCACAATTTCTGGTGAAATAAATAACAAAGATAACTCTGTTATTGTTCTGAATATTTTCCCATCATTCATTGGGCCAGGTGTTAAGTTCAAAATGTTGTAAAGTCGGCGCCACCCAACTTTTGGTGGTTCACTGGAAAATTCTAGCCCAGTCCTAGAAACAAACACATCTCCACTGTCTTCTTCTTTTTCTACTTGCTCACATGAATGTGTATTGTCTTCTGATATTTCATCTTCAACTTCATCTACTGGTGTGATGTGGTCTATGTCAAGAGGTTCCATTTATTCATTCATTCATTTCATTGTCACTGACATTGGAATTGTCTAGACTTTCCAATATCTCCTCTCTAGATAGCCTTTTGGGCGTCCTTATTTGCAGTTGAAATCTGGACTCCTTTAATTTCAGTTCAATAGTGAACATCTAATTCACCAAAGACACAGATAGGTGACCCAAGCCAATGATTATAAGTAACCGAAAACAATATATGTTATTTGAGCTAAACAACGGATGTATGGTAAAACTCAACAATGGAAAAATTCAGTAACGAAGATGAAGATATACACACATTTGTATACACTTAAACTATACTGTACTGATAGCAATTCACACAGCAATGCAGAACATGCAATGCATTGATGATGTGACATAAAATGCATTGTTGGCCAGCCGATTTCTGTGTAACCAATTTACGAAATCATATAAGGCATATTCATAAAGTAAGGGCCATCACTTATGCAGGGTGATTCAAAGAAACGGGAAATTTTGAAAGTTGTGTTGGTAGCTGTGGCCGATTGATACCACTTGATAAGTAGTGCCAGCCTCTCTAACCTAACCTGCCATTTAGTTGTCATGGATCCTTGGAGTGGTGTGCAACGTGCATTTGCTATCAAAGCATTTTACACAAACAATGACCGTGTGGAGGGAGCGCGTTGAGAATTTCGCTGTCATTTTAATCTGGGACGGCACGACTGTGTTTCATCAGCACATGCAATTAAAACATGGATATCTAATTTTGAGGAAACTGGTTCGGCAATGAAAAATAAACCTCCAGGCCGTGAGCGAACCATCCGTACACCACAGAATGTTCAAGCTTTACAAGATGCTGTCATACGAAGTCCGCATCGGTCAATCGTCGTCTCTCATCATCTTTACAATTGCATAGTTCAAGAATGTTAGTGAAGGACTTGCAATACCATCCATACAAGTTGCAGATCGTCCAGGAACTGAAACCAAATAATGCAATTGTGCGAGCACAATTCTGTAATTTAATGCTTCAGAAGATAAATGATAATGAAGAGTTTGTTCACGAACTGTGGATGTCAGACGAAGCGCATTTCCGCCTCAGTGGATTTGTTAACTAGCAAAATTTCAGATACTGGGCACAAGAAAATCCTACGCAGCTACACCAGCGTCCGTAAGAACGAACAGAAAATGACCGTGTGCTATGTCATCTTATGGTGTTATAGGCCCTTATTTTTTTGAGGATGACAATGGTCTTGCGATTACAGTGACGTCGGCTCGTTACGTAGCCATGCTTGAAACCTTTGTTGTGGAACAACAAAAGAGATTTCCACCAATTCTTAACACAGCCTGGTTTCAACAAGACGGAGCAACTTCACATACTGCACGAATACCGATGGCAGCTGTACGCCAATTGTTTGGACGTGTCATTTCACGAAATGGTGACATTAGATGACCTCCCAGATCGCCTGATCTCTCAGCTTGCGATTACTTTTTGTGGGGTTGCGTTAAAAGCAAAGTGTTCCACAGTAGACCTGCTACAACGGAAGAACTGAAGGCAAAGATCCGTGAATCAATTGCGGAAATTCCAGTTGAGATGAGATGTTACGTCAAACCATGAACAATTTAACGAAGAGAATTCGTGAGTGTTTACGTAGAAGAGGAGGTCACCTGCAAGATGTCATCTTTAAAAAATAAACTAAAATGTATGTATCCTAAAATGACAACATTTGTACAATTACATGAAATAAAATTCATTTTCCAAAAAAAAATTTTCTTTAACGTTATTTAATTTTTTAAATTTCCCGTTTCTTTGAATCACCTTGTATTTAAATATTAGTGGATCTGAACACAGTTTCACACATGGAGGGCCATCTATCAGCTATTTACGAAGCCACTGCAGTTGTTTTGATTCTGTAGTCGTTTGCCTGCTGGTGAGTGCAAATTGCAATGTCCACGACAATTGTTTCTCCTGCCAGTTGTGAAGTGTATGGTATGATTCGATTTTTATGTGCAAAAGGATCTTCAGCTGCTGCAATTCATTGGGAGTTGTGCCTAGTGTTTGGACCTACAGTAATGAGTGAAGGAAAGATTGGACAATAGTGCCGAGAGTTTAAAATGGCCGTACGAATGTGCATAATGAAGCCCAGTTTTCAGACAGACGAAATCGTTGAACAAGTGAACTGAAAACTGCGATGTGATTGGTGATTGATGATTAGTGTTCTGGCTGATGAATTTCTATCTACATGATTGTCACAGAAAAGTTCGGATATCACAAATTGTGTGCAAGGTGGGTACTGAAAATGCTCATCAACCAACACAAAGAGCAAAGAATGTGCAGTAGACGAATGTTTTTAGACCACTATCAAAAAGATAGTTGATGATTTGTTTTCTCACATTGTTAGAGGTGATGAGACGTGTATATCCTACACCAATGCAGAATCAAAACAACAGTCAATGCAGTGGTGCCATTCAAGTTCCCCAAAACCAAAAAAATTTAAGCAAAATCCATACTCAAGTCAAAAACTGTTGGGTTTTTTGGGACAAAAAGGGGCATCATTTTGGTTGATTTCATTGAACGTGGATCAACAATTACAGCTGATGTGTACTGTGAAACGTTCACCAAACTGAGACATGTGATCTAAAATCGATGATACAGGAAACTGTCATCAGGCATAATACTCCTTCACAACAACACGCATCTTCACACCGCTACCTTAACCAAGAAGAAGATTCAAGATTTTCATTGGGAACTTTGTGACCACCCTCCATATAGTTCCAACCTTACACCTAATGACTACTTCCTCTTCTTGCATTTGAAAAAGTGGTGTGATAGACAATGGTTTGAAAACAATGAGGAACTCAAGACTGCCATTGTCAGCTGGTTTAATTCCCAGGTGGCAAACTTCTATGCAGAGGGGTTAAAGAAACTGGTGCAGCGTTACGAAAAGTGCTTAGAACAGAATGGCGATATGTGGAAAAGTGAAGTAGATGTGTAGCAAACTAAGACTAAGTAAAAATCGTTCCTCATGAGTTAATTTTTTTTAATGACCAAACAGCTCTTACTTTATCAATGAATATGCCTTGTAATTTCTCAAATTTTCAATTTGATAGTGAATTCAAGAAATATACATACATTTTTTATTGTTTGAATAACATACTATAATTTTTATTTCTTTCCAATAAATACATTTTTTTCACTGTACATATATTAAAAAATTAAACAGGTTTTTTTAAAATTATAGTTTATGCTTGTAAATGGGATTATGAATATTCATTGCATTTTGATATTTGATTTCTAAATTGTAGTTTTGTTCACTTTGTTTTAAATATTAGTCAGCATTCCGTATGTGTGTAGTTGTACTGTTGAGGTTTTTATAAGATTCAAACTTGTTCATACTATTTTAAGACTTAGTTACCACTTATTCAATGAGTGGAATGTGTGAACGAGCATTTTATGCCAGTCACATTATTTCTCTGTCCACCTTGTATGAAATTGAGTTTAGCCTTCCCTCTGTAGTTATTTATATATTTGTTTAAATGCTTTGTTTATTAATATATAACATATGATATTATTGAAACTTAAACTACAATTGAAAAGATCATGATAGAAGGTTAAGTCTAGTTTTGAGTTATAAGTTTGTGAGACGCAACAAGCTTTATTTCATTGGTCTTCTAAATTTTTGGTTTAGGTGTTTATCAGAGAGCAATGTTAAATATAGTAGTAACTTCTAAAATTACTCAGTATTATATAATATATATATATATGTGTGTGTGCACATACACACACACAACAAATAATTATTGAAAATTATAATTTGTTCATCTCTTTTTCAGTTGGATGTGATTGCCAGGCTGAATGAAGAGTCAACATATTCTCTTCATCTTGATCTTGCACATGCAGTTTTACCACCTCAGTGCAGCTTTAAAGTTCTCTCATCTAAGGTAAATGTAACATGTAAATTATATTTATATGTTTATTGTAAGAGAGCCAACTGGAAATGTCTAGTACATTATTTTTAAACTCTAATTTAGTTTTGAAATGTGTATTATTTAAAAAATAAAACTAATTTTTCCCCCATTTTTCAATGTAGACTAGCCAGATAAAGAGTTTAATAAGCTTGTAAAATTCCATTGTTATAGAATTCTTCTGCATTTGATTTTTTGCCATTCCTCTCCTTTATTTTATTGTCAATCTTTGAACCAATTCATCATGATAATCATAGCTAACCAATAAATTTCTTTTTATTAACTTTAAAAATTTGATGGTAAATTTCAATAATTTATGGTTCTTGTTAATAACTTGTGTGATTCTCAGTTGTACATATTTAATTCTTACCTCTTGTGTACAGTGATTCTCTGTTAGTCAAGATTATTAGTAAACATATTTAACTTTTGTAGCAACCACCATGACACCTCCAGCATTTGTTATATATTTGATTTGTACTGTAATATTTTAACAGGAGTTATAAATAATAAACAATCCTGTTTGAATCTTTGTTTCATAAAAATCAGTAGTTCCTAGTTTTTTAAAAATCATATAGGCTATGTATGTGTAGTGAATCTCATTTAGTAAGTATATTTTCGACATGTGATATGGTAAGTATGATATATATTGTAAGATACCTCCTGTTAAAAAGTGGGTTTTTCTTCAGGAGAGTGCTTTGAAAGTATTGTAAATAAGGGAGTATTGTAAACATTTCTTAAGATTATGAGTTAAAAATGGATTATGATGAAAAGAAAGGAAGAGAAAGAATATAAAAGTTTATATTATAAAGGTGTTAAAGTGTGTTGGAATCTTATTTTTATTTTTCTATTTATAAAATTTATTTTATTTGCAAATTAACACATAAACAATATGAAATTTACAAACGCATTAAATTTAAAAAAAAAAAAAAAACGATTAAACAATCAAATACAATTTAAATTGAACCATTCTTTTATGTATGTAAAGGGGTTTGTAAACCTTTTTTAAGTTGGGAGTTTTAATTGTTAGAGAAAATGTTTTAAAAATTTATATTATTTACTTTTACATAAGTTCAGAAATTATGTTTCATCAACCCTTTTTTAAGTAAGAAAATGTTGAGAACTATTTATTTTCTATGAAAAAAAAATAGTTGTATACGTATATACATAAGAGATCTGTAAAGTAAAGTAATGAGACTGGTTCAGAAAAACTCTTTATTTACAATTCAATTGTACATGGACTCTATCACTTTTGAAATAGTTCCCTTAGGAAGCCATGTGACACTTTACAGAATTTTGCACTCCTCATGGCAGTGTTGGAACTCAGAAACCGGACTATCCTTCAGGTGGTCGGTTACATTTTTTCTTTTAATATTTTTTTATTAGGAACAGGAAAAGGTCACAGGCACTCAAGTCAGGTGAATAAGGTGGTTGAGGAACTACAGGAATGTTTTTCTTTGCCAAAAATAATTAATTGAGAGTGCAGTGTGACAAGGTGCATTGTTATGACGCAGCATCCAGTTGTCTTTGATGGCTGATCTCATGCTGGCAACTCTTTTCCACAGTTTTTCAAGAATTTCTCAGTAAACATATTGATTTACAGTCTGTCCTGTAAGCAAAAACTCCTTATGGACAATGACATTACTAGTGAAGAAACAAATTAGCATGGTTTTGATTTTTGATTTGCTTATTTTTGTTTTTTTGGGATGTGGTGAGTTTGAAGTGTGGCACTCCTTGCTCTGGCATTTTGTTTCTGGATCGTACTCAAATATCAAAGATTCATCACAAGTAATAATATTTTTTAGAAAATCAGGATTAGTTTCAATTCACCCTAAAAGATCACGGCACACATCCACCCTGTTGTTTTTCTGTTCAGCAATGAGATTTTTTGGCACCAATTTTGTACAAACAATTTTCATGTCCAATTCATTTGTCAAAATTTGATGGACTGTGGTATGGTTCAAATTCAATTGTTCTGCAATCATTCTGACAGTTAATCGCTGGTTGTACTGTATCAAGTCTTTGATTCACTCAACATTGTTATCACTTTTTGATGTTAACAGTCTCCCAGAGCATGGATCATCCACAACTGTTTTCCGGCCAAATGAAAATACTTTAAGCCACTTAAAAACTTGGGCTTCTGAGTGTCATCTCCACTTGCTCTTTGCAGTTTTGAAAAAGTTTCAGTGGCATTCTCACCTAGTTTAACACAAAATGTGATTGCACAATGTGCAATCATAATTAGTATAACTCATTTTTGTAATGCACAACAGACTTCTTTCACAAAAAGTTTGTTTATATCTCACGTGGCAACAATTGACGTGGTATTAATAAAATATTAATTTTTTTTTTTTTTGTCATCAGTCATTTGACTGGTTTGATGCAGCTCTCCAAGATTCCCTATGTAGTGCTAGTCGTTTCATTTCAGTATACCCTCTACATCCTACATCCCTAACAATTTGTTTTACATATTCCAAACGTGGCCTGCCTACACAATTTTTCCCTTCTACCTGTCCTTCCAATATTAAAGCGACTATTCCAGGATGCCTTAGTATGTGGCCTATAAGTCTGTCTCTTCTTTTAACTATATTTTTCCAAATGCTTCTTTCTTCATCTATTTGCCGCAATACCTCTTCATTTGTCACTTTATCCACCCATCTGATTTTTAACATTCTCCTATAGCACCACATTTCAAAAGCTTCTAATCTTTTCTTCTCAGATACTCCGATTGTCCAAGTTTCACTTCCATATAAAGCGACACTCCAAACATACACTTTCAAAAATCTTTTCCTGACATTTAAATTAATTTTTGATGTAAACAAATTATATTTCTTACTGAAGGCCCGTTTAGCTTGTGCTATTCGGCATTTTATATGGCTCCTGCTTCGTCCATCTTTAGTAATTCTACTTCCCAAATAACAAAATTCTTCTACCTCCATAATCTTTTCTCCTCCTATTTTCATATTCAGTGGGCCATCTTTGTTATTTCTACTACATTTCATTACTTTTGTTTTGTTCTTGTTTATTTTCATGCGATAGTTCTTGCGTAGGACTTCATCTATGCCGTTCATTGTTTCTTCTAAATCCTTTTTACTCTCGGCTAGAATTACTATATCATCAGCAAATCGTAGCATCTTTATCTTTTCACCTTGTACTGTTACTCCGAATCTAAATTGTTCTTTAACATCATTAACTGCTAGTTCCATGTAAAGATTAAAAAGTAACTGAGACAGGGAACATCCTTGTCGGACTCCCTTTCTTATTACGGCTTCTTTCTTATGTTCTTCAATTGTTACTGTTGCTGTTTGGTTCCTGTACATGTTAGCAAAAATAAAATATTAATACCAAATTAAAATTAAAATTATTAATACCAAATAAAAATATTAATACCAACATAAATCAGCTGTTCATGTAACCATATGTTTATTTGTAACTTTACAGTGTTGCCATTTTTGGTTGCCAAAAAAGCTAGTCTCATTGCTTTATTTGCAGAACTCATGTATATATATATTGTGTGTGTGTGTGTGTGTGTGTGTGTGTGTGTGTGTGTGTGTGTGTGTGTGTGTGTGTATGACTTATACTATTATATATAACAGATTTTTAAAATATACTTTTTTTAATTTTATATTTTCAGATTGAAATAAAATTAAAGAAAGCTGAAGGAACAAGATGGGTCGTCCTTGAAGGAGAGCCAAAAACCGTAGAACCTAAAGGTTACACTTCATTTTATGTTTATTAGTGTATTTATAAGTAATTCTGAAATCTGTAATAATTTTAAACTGTTACATTAAAAATTTATTTAATTAATTAATTTATTTAATTCTTTTAAAAGTTAATATACACATCAACAATGTTTAAAGTGTATAAATTTTTGTTTTATAATCTTTTCTTTTGATTTACATTTCCTTTTCATTTTTTTTTATAGAGAATTTTAATTATGTAAAATGTTAGGAAACATTTTACATAATTATTATGTAAAATTAAATAGGTAATGGCAAATAATTTTTTAGAGTTTTAAAATTAAATTTTTATTGAATTATTTCATTTCAATAACAAGAGGTTTGTATGTGTTTCTCTGTATTTTGTCTCTGATGTTAACAATTTATTGAAGTCATTTAATGTTTTAGAGTTATTGTTTATATTAATGCATCTATTTATTTGCAGGTAGAAACTGGGATAAAGTGGTTGGGGAAATTGAAGATGATAAAGCTGAGGGTGAGGCAGCGTTAAATGCTCTTTTTCAAAAAATTTATTCAGAAGGTAGTGATGAAGTTAAAAAAGCAATGAACAAATCGTTTGTAAGTAAAACAAATTTTTATTTTTTAATTGTTTGGATGGTTTGTGTTGTTTTATTTTCAGTTTTGTAGTTATTTTTTGGTTTCTGTATTTTCTTCATCTTCAGTTACTTGATTTCTTCTTTTTTAGTTTTAATTTTGTCTATAAATTTTACCTGCTGACCTCCACATTAAATTATATCATCTCTGTTTTACATTCAGATGTTCCAAGTTTGAATTCCTTCAGACATGGTATTTTTAACAAGCTACAGATTTTTACACTTATTTCCTTTTGTAGGTTAATATCAGGAAGGCATGTACTTCCATTTTTAACACGTTTAAGTGCTTACAAAAATAAAGAATTTTTCAAATATTATTTATTACCTCATAATACATGGATTCAATAATAAATATAAGGAATATTCTTTTTTCTATACATATACCAAATCCGTTATCAAATACTGGTAACAGTTTGGAGAATTACAATTTTGTCTACTGTTGCCCATAATATAGAATCTGTTAATTCTTCAACTGTGAATTATTTTTCAACTTTGAGCTCTTTTCCCATGAACTATGAGACATGAAAGCTGGTAGAAATATACAATAATGAACCTGAATATTTGGAAAAATTATATAAATATACATTCACTTATAAACAAACTGGTAAATTTTGAACTTGATGATTTATTTAAATCGGCTGAAAGTTTTAATAGTTACTTTAATTCCGACCAATAATTAATGCAATTGATCATGACAACTATCAGTTTTTACATATTACAATAATGCATTGTTTGATATAGCACGAGGGGCAAAAAAAATGTAATGCACAGTAGAATGTAATGGAAGAATAGAAAGTTGCACAAAGCGATCGGTGCTGCCATCTTGTAGCTTTATTCCTCTATTACTAACATCCAAAACTTGTTAACCTACACTCTCATTTTCTGTCAGTCACCATTCTAATGGAGTCTGGTACACCTGCTATATCAGCATGTTTAAAATAATGTGCAGTGATTGAATTTCTAACAGTGGAAAAGTAAACACTACCATCATTATCAACTAAAGTTGACATCATTATCAACTAAAAGCCATTTATGGTGATGTTATGTTGATCGAAGTACTTAAGTAGGTGGACAATAAAATTTGTATCAAAAGCTGGTAAAGCGAATGTTGAGATATTCCATTTTAATTCAAAAAATTTTCAAAACTTTTATTGCAACACTATCTTTGATTTGATGATTTTTGGTATATGATAACTGCCCACCTTGTAGCGGCTAAAAAAATACTTTTCTTGAATAATATTTTCTAATTTGCCAAAAGGTAAAAATAGCCATTTTCGTTACTTTTTCCATGAGTTGTAGCATTCTTATTTTACGGATATGTATAAATAAAATAAAAACACTGTTATCACAAGTTAAACAATTTTTTTATTTTTCTAATGGCTCCTCAGTCCAGTATAAAAAGAAAAACTTTCACACATTTGTGCTACCATCAAGAAGATTTTGAAATTGCAGCTGAATGGAATTTTTTGCCTCATACCATGCAAAAGGTCCATGTGATGGTATTGGTAGAACTTTAAAAAGGACTGTGACTAAAGCAAGCCTTTAAGGACAGTCAATAATCAAATTGTTACACCTTCTGAAATGTACGATTATTGCAAAGACAATGCTAAAAATAAAACATCTATTTTCTGCTCTAATAAAGATGTTAAAGAGACTGAAGGATACCTCAGTTCTTGTTATCAGGTAATCAAAACAGTCCCAGAAACAAGAACCTTTCACAATTATGTTCCAACAAGTCAGAAATGCATTCTGAAAGTCCGGGCAACCTTTGAATCAGAAACATTTATGTTACTGTCAGTACACACGGACATTAGTGTTTCTGATTGCTTTATAGGTTTACCAAAGCCAAAATGTAAAAATTATATCTGCTGCATATACGATGGCAGTTGGTGGTTAGGCAAAGTCATTGAAGACAAAATACATGAAAATGAAGAGGAATACCAAATACACTTTTCCATCCGCATGGTCCTGTACTTCATTCAAGAAATCATTGAGGAATAATCAAACATGGGTTCAATTGGAAAATATTTTAAAGATTCTCACGCCTTCAAAGCTTTTTCTATCAACTACTGGAATTACACCAAAGATGAATGAGGGCTTATCAGTTCTACTCAATAAAAAAATAGCAGGAGCACTAAGTTATCTTTGTTAAATTTGTTATTAAAAAGTGCGAGATTATTCATAATTTCCATTAGCAGGAGTAAAATAAGGTAAAAGTGAATTGAACAACTTGTTAGTGTATTTGAATTATCATTTTATAATTATTATTTATCATTTTGCAATTGACTATTTATTAATTATCAGTTTATTCATTCTGCTGAGTTTAGTTGTAATTTTTATAATCTGAAAAAAATACAAAACATCAGTATTTTTGGATACGTTGTTTACAGTTAGAAGGAACAACGTTTCTAGCAGTTTCGTTGGTTACATTACTCTTCAACTCCTACAAATAACAAAGGAAATTTTATATAGTTTTAAAGTACATAAAAAGTACTTACTGCTGTAAAAATTTCAAATTTTTGCCACCTGTCCCACATGTGGTTTATGGGCCCCAAAAATGAGACATTTTCAAAATCGTACAATTTGGCGGTCATTTTATTTAATGAAGGACACTCGGTAACAGTCCAGTTTTTTTTTAATAATTACTACTAGTACCTAAGAGTTAAAAGATAAAAAACAGGCCTGTTACTAAGCCCTTCATTATTTATTTTGAGCCCAAAATTTGAAAAAAAAAACAATTTGTAAACGTAACTTCAGTAAACATTACAAGATTTGGTTATGTAACAAAATGAATCTTAAGTACACTAAGATGAAGTTCCATATTTACTCTTTCAAAAAAGCCCTTTTTGACCCTCTGTATGATATAAAATAAGAATGCTACAGCTCATGGAAAAAGTGACGAAAATGGCTGTTTTCACCTGTTGATGAGTTAGAAAATAGTTATTACTCAAGATACTACAAAGTGAGTAGTTATCATATACCAAATATCATCAAAATCAAAAATAGTGATGCACTGATCGTTTGTTGAATTAAAATGGAATATCCCTGTTGAGGATCGATAGTGTTCTGGGTTTACAAATATGTATTTGTGACTGACTACCTGGAAGCTGGTTGAGTGTAAATTCTGTGCTATATGTAGAGATGTTAAATCACCTTAGGAGGTGCATGTATTGTGTCCGACAATCCACAAAGCCAATAATTTGGCAACATGATAATGCTCGGCCACCTACATCACATGCAACCACCAAGGCTCTTATGGAAATTTGAACCTATTCCACCCACTCTGTATACCCACCAGAATTAGTGCTCTGCAATATTTACATTTTTCTGCATTTAAATAGAGCGTTAAGGATAATCATTTCATCAATGGATGATGAACTTAGGGTACAGTGAGATCTGTGGTTCAAGGAAAGACTGCCACACCAGAATTCTTCATTGTTGGAAAGAAAAAACTGGCTCACTGTGGGAGGAATGTGTAGCTGTAAATGATGACTGCATAGATATATAAATATAAGTTTTGGAAGTAAATAAAATGTACTTTATATAAATGTTACTTTTGTTTCATTTGGTAGTTATGAGCGACTACATTTGAGCATGGTTGCGTTACATTTCAGCCACTCCTCTTATTTTAAAGTTGATGATGGAATCTGTAATTTGAAAAGCTTATTACATAAATTAGTAAGTTTATATTAAAATTACTTGTTTGTTCTTTTATTAATTTTGTTAGTAATTTTACATATACAAAAAAATTATTACATATACTATACATATGTAATAATTTTTTTAAGGGATAGCCATTTTGATAAATCTATTTTTCTTTTTAAAAAAAAATATTGAAAGAAAAACAGCAGTATAATTAATAGAATGACATAATACATAAAGATTAGATGACAGTGGAATGGCAGTCAGATATACATACACACACACAAAATGTCTCAAATAGATGTATAATTATAGCTGCACAAACAGGGATAAAAATGAAAAATTATATCAGCTTTTAGGTCAAATATCTGTTTTTCATTATTGTTACTTTTCACTATTGTTAATAAACATGGCTGAAATTCAGTTGTCTTTTTACCAATGTAAGTGGCTTTTGAGGTGTTATTGGAAAATTGAGAATGTTCAAGAGGTTCAAAGACATTGGATAAAGTAATCTGTAACACTTACACAGGTGAGAATTGATGTAGACAAACTTGCAGCTGCAGGAATTAGTAATAAGTTTGAAGTTAATGGTTCAGTGGAAAATGTAATAAGGGGTGGTCTGGGCAAAGAAAAACCTCTACTGGTAATGATGCCGTTTTAGTAATACAAACCTTTACATGATCCCCAAAGAAGTCTCTCAGGCAATATTTTCATGAGACTAGTTTACAAAAAGACAGTGTGCATAGAATTTTATGAACTAGTGAGTGGAGACTATACATTCCTTTACATACTTTACATACGTTAAATGAAGATGTTCCAGATAGACGAGTACGGATTTGTGAATGGTACAAGAACAAGAGTGAAACACATGAAGGATTTGAAGACTTAATTGTTTGGTCAGTTGATGAAGTCACTTTTAAGCTTAATGGAAGAATTAATAGTCTTAACAATTTTTATTGGGATAATGGAAATCCACACATTATTGAACAGAAACATGTTAATTTACCAGGCTTAACAGTATGATGTGGTTTATCTTCTAGAGGGATTGTTGGACCATTATTCTTTGAGGGGCTATCGCTGGGATTCATTACTTTAAAAAAAATCCCTGCTCTACATAAACGTTTTATTGATGAAGTTATTTATTGCTTTCAACAAGACAGAGCTCCACCTCACTATCATTATGACGTGATAGAATTTTTTGACAACACCTGAGTGATGGATAGGATGAAGAGAAAGTACTTCAGAATTCAGCTTGATATCAAGCTGTGAACTGACTTAGCACTATGGACTTCTCTACCTTTGGAAAGTTTTAAAGACACTTTGTATGCTACAAAACTAAGGTACTGCAACAGTTGAGACAATAAATCAAAAATACAGTTAACACAATACTTTTAGCTACAGTACATTTAGTTTGTTGCTGGGTATAAAATTGTTGTTATAGATGTACTGATATTAATGGTAATAATTTTGAACACTTATAAGTTTCAGTTAAAAAACAACATAAACAGTATCATTTATCTAAATATTTCTTTAATAAGATATAACTCTCCAAACTATGCACACTCTTTTTGAGACTATTTATATATTTTTTTAAATAAATTCTTTTAAGAATCATACTCCTCTGTACTACATACAAATATATTTATTTTATTAGATCAACCAAAGTACAGATTAAATAAAGTAGGATGACTTACCTTATTCCACTATATATGGAGGAGCCGGCTTTTGCAATTTACTCGTATCATCAGCTGCATTAT
This sequence comes from Lycorma delicatula, assembly GCF_047948215.1. Taxonomy (NCBI): domain Eukaryota; kingdom Metazoa; phylum Arthropoda; class Insecta; order Hemiptera; family Fulgoridae; genus Lycorma; species Lycorma delicatula. Next base: position 169,920,958 of record NC_134458.1, read on the forward strand.
ATATTCATCTCAAATTATATTACAAACTTTGTAAAATATAATAACATATCATGCATTTATTTATTTTATTTAAAATTTAAAACGTTTAATCCTTTTATTTTTTTATTTAAAACTTTTATTCAGTTAAATTAAAAATTAAAACAATATTTAAAAATATGAAAATTTAATTAAAATTAACATTAAAAATTAAATTGTAAAAATTTTTATGTATGTAAAAATATACGACGTCAAGGCATAAAATCAGATTACTTGTAAAATTAAAAATTAAAATTAAAATCAAACAAAAATAATTTTAAGTTAAGCAATAATACTTGTACAGGTGTTTCAAAGAAACAGGAAATTTTGAAAGTTGTGTTGGTAGCCGTGGGCGATTGGTACCCCTTGATAAGTGGCGCCAGCCTCTCCAACCCAACCTGCCATTTAGTTGTCATGGATCCTTGGAGTGGTGCGCAACGTGCATTTGCTATCAAAGCGTTTTACAAAAACAATGACAGTGTGGAGGGAGCGTGTAGAGAATTTCACCGTCATTTTAACCTGGGACGGCACGACCGTGTTCCATCAGCACATGCAATTAAAACATGGATATCTAATTTTGAGGAAACTGGTTCGGCAATGAAAAAGAAACCTCCAGGCTGTGAGCAAACCGTCCGTACACCACAGAATGTTCAAGCTTTACAAGATGCTGTCACACGAAGTCCGCATCGGTCAATCCGTCGTCTCTCAGCATCTTTACAATTGCATAGTTGAAGTGTTCGAAGAATGTTAGTGAAGGACTTGCAATACCATCCATACAAGTTGCAGATCGTCCAGGAACTGAAACCAAATAATGCAATTGTGCGAGCACAATTCTGTAATTTAATGCTTCAGAAGATAAATGATAATGAAGAGTTTGTTCACGAACTGTGGATGTCAGACGAAGCGCATTTCCACCTCAGTGGATTTTTTAACAGGCAAAATTTCAGATACTGGGCACAAGAAAATCCTACACAGCTACACCAGTGTTCGTTGCACAGCCAGAAAGTGACTGTGGTATGCTATGTCATCTTACGGTGTTATGGGCCCTTATTTTTTTGAGGATGACAACAGTCTTGCGATTACAGTGACGTCGGCTCGTTACATAGCCGTGCTTGAAACCTTTGTTGTGGAACAACAAAAGAGATTTCCACCGATTCTTAACACAGCCTGGTTTCAACAAGACGGAGCAACGTCACATACTGCACGAATATCGATGGCAGCTGTACGCCAATTGTTTGGACAACGTGTCATTTCACGAAATTGTGACATTAGATGACCTCCCAGATCGCCTGATCTCTCAGCTTGCGATTACTTTTTGTGGGGTCACCTTAAAAGCAAAGTGTTCCACAGTAGACCTGCTACAACAAAAGAACTGAAGGCAAAGATCCGAGAAGCAATTGCGGAAATTCCAGTTGAGATGTTACGTCAAACCATGAACAATTTAACGAAGGGACTTCGTGAGTGTTTACGTAGAAGAGGAGGTCACCTGCAAGATGTCATCTTTAAAAAATAAATTAAAATGTATGTATCCTAAAATGGCAACATTTGTACAATTACATGAAATAAAATTCATTTTCTAAAAAAAATGTTTCATTAACGTTATTTAATTTTTTAAATTTCCCGTTTCTTTGAATCACCTGTACATTTAACTGAACTTACTTTATTAATACTGATTGAAATATATTAAATTATACATCACTATCAAAATACAGTACAGGTTGCAGTAGATGGTAGTGCCATCTACTGCAACCTTCAAAATACTGTCATCCTCATATTTCAGTAGTGATTGAAATATATAAATAGTATGGTGATAATATATTTAAATTTAGTAATATATTTCAATTAGTATGGTGAAGTAAGTTCAGTTGAATGGACAGCATGTATAATTGCTGTACTTAAAATTATTTTTTTATTTGAGTTTTAATTTTAATTTGATGTTATGCCTTGATGTCATACTTTTACATATGTAAAAATTTTTACAATTTAATATTTAATGTTAATTTTGATTTTAATTGAATAAAAGTTTAATAAAAAGATAAAAGGTTTTAAATGTTAAATAAATGAATGAATGTTAGTATATTTTACAAAGTTTTTAATGTAATTTGAGATGTATATATAATGCAGCTGCTGATGCAAGTAAATCGCAAAAGCACTCCTGCATATAGTGGATTAAGGTAAGTCATTCTTCTTGATTCATTCTGTACTTTGGTTGATCTAATAATATATATGTAGTTTTTTTATAATTCAAATATAGTGTCCATTTTATCTTAATTGGTTACCCCTATCAATAATTATTAATAAACCAGCTTAAATAGAATAAATAAAGAACTTATTTTGTAAGTTGCTTTTTAATCAAACAATTTCCTCTTGGTTTTTAATTTTGAAGATCATTCAGATATAAATCTAATTTTAGTTGCTACTGTTTATTCAGAGTATTTTTTTGGTTGTCCAAAGTGTTTTTTATCTGCACAATTTCCATTAATTTTTAAATACTAGTTTTTTTTTACTTTTTGAAGTAGTTTTTACATGTTTGAAGCCAGTTACCCGTAAAGGATTCCATATCCTTATTATTTTGAAATGTTTGACCTCCCAGATTCTGTATAAGTGGTCTAAGCAACTAGGAGTCACATGGTACTAAGGCAGGGGTGTAAGGAAGATTTTCGGCTCTAGTTTAATGCATTTGAATCGGTTTTTGTGTGGTTACTGTTTGAGTAACAGGGTGTGATGTAGTGTTATCATGTAGAAACAACATGTGGATTCCATGCCATTTAAACCTGTAGGTTGCCTCAACTTTGGGTAACAATTCACTACAATTTGTAGCATTTTATTGTCATCATTTTATGAAGAAAATCAATATATTCCCCTTTTCTTCATCAGTGTGTTGGTACTGGTCCGCTTTATCTCTGGTCTATAATGATACTTTCAGGTTTAATTTTATATATAAGAATTAAAAATTGACCCAAATTTTGTAACATTTAATTTTTGAATAATTTGAATGCACAGCTTTCTACATTTATTTTGCACAACACTAGTTATTGGTTACTCATCCTTTGCTTGCTACTTGGAACCAAATGTGTGGGGATAAGTGGAAGTAGTGTAGATACGCCCACTACTCAAATTGACCTTAGTCATGATCATTTATTGTTGAAAAAATATAAATGAAAGTTTGAATTAGCAGAAATAAAATAAAATAGAAATAAAATTACTGATTTCATTATTATTTATGATAAAGAATATTCAGTTTTAATTATTATTAATATTTTGATAGAGGGCTTTATGTGAAACATTGATTAGTATGGTTGAGGAGTGATGTGCAGTGATGGAGAAAGGATGTTCACTGGCAATTCTGTTCTGTACTTGCATGTAGACAAGGATTCGAATAAACGTTATCATCCTTTAACTGCCAGTTCTGAAGTGAGTGGGAGTTAGGTTGATAGTGCAAAGTAAAACACGCTTTTTATACTAACAGTTTAAAAATTTAATTTCTCAAAAGTAAAAAGAACTATCATCTTGATTTTTACAATTTTGAATACAAAAACTACATTTAACAAAAATATTTTTTTAATTGATATTTTTGATAGAATCTATTTTTAATAAATATTGAAACAATATTAGACAAAACAAGTCAGAGCTTAAAGCCAAGTTAATTACTTCAATTAGTAAAACTTTTGTTGTGGGAAATAATTTTATGTAAAACCTTTTTGAATAATTCAGTATGTAAAATTTAACTATAGCTGAAGTTAATTGAATTCAACACCACCAGTATATGTTTTTCTAAACATATTTAGCAAAATAAAAAAGACTGAAATTTGTGAAGTATGGAAAATGTTAATTAATAGACAGCATAATATTGCACTTGTGAAGATGTTATGATAAATTATTGAATTATGACTGATTATAAAAATGGTTGCAATCATAAACTCATTGGATCTAGAACTCCGAGGGTAAATACAATATAAAAAATAAATTAAACAAAAGTTAAATTTTTTCCTCTCCATAATATTTCACCATTAACATACAGTTTTCTATGCATGAGTCAGGTTTTGTGCACCATATTCACTTCATTCTCTTCTGTTCCTGGCCAAACTTTTTAAGGTTTTGTTAGCTCCCATATCCTTTTAGATTATCTGTAATCTTTACTCTTTTTTTGCAGCTTATATTGATTCCTTCAGCACCTTAATCAATCCTTCTGTTATAATATACTTCAGACAATTTGGTTTCTTATTCTGAATTGTTTTGATTAAGCTTCCATTATCATTAACTCTACATTTTTCATTTTTTCTGTCCATTTAATGTTCTCCAGTTTCCTCCATACCACATTTCAAATGCTTCCAGTCTTCCTCTATCTTTTTCTTACTGTACATATTTCAAATCTATGCTGAAGTACATTCTAAACATAGCACTTCCAATGATGCATCTTTAACTTCATTTTACTTCGAAGTGGTCCTTTCTGTTATATCCTTCCTTAGTAATTGCTATTCTCTTTTTTATTTCATTTTTAGTTTTGCAATCTTTTATTAACAAGATACCTGAATGCCACTTTCATTCTTACCAGCAAAGTTCATGTTTAAGTCCTCTATAGAGATTCATTGGTTTATACTCTACTATAATCATTACTTCAGTTTTCTTAACATTCATTTTATTCCATATTCTGTCATAGTTTCTTCTAAACTAGAAATCATTTGTTGAATTCGGAGGGATAAAGCCCCTCCAATGCTCTTGGCAATTTTGCAATTGCAAATTGAAGGAGCAACCTGCCAACATCAAATTCTGCTTCCTGTTAAAGAAAACAGCAGCGGAGATAGTATCAATGCTTCAAAAAGCTTATGGGAAGGAAGCTCTAAGCTACCAAGAATTTACAAGTGGTTTTCCTGGTTCAGACGTGACCAAATGGCATTTGAAGATGAACCCTGTTCAGATAACCTTCATTGTCCAGTACAGACGAAAATGTTAAAAACTGTGTGATGCCATCATGTTTGATCTTCGCCAAACAATTGACAAGTTGGAGGAAATAACTGAAGTTTCCTAGAGTTCATATCAAACAATCCTAACCAAATATTTGTACATTTGTCGCAGCAAAGTTTGTTCCATGACTGCTTTCTGATGACCAGAGAGAAAACTATCTGAAAGTGTGCCATAAATTAAAAGAACAAGTAGAAACTGTCCCAGATTTTCTGTTAAGAGTCATGACAGGGGATGAATCTTTTTGTACGGCTGTGACCCTGAAACGAAACAACAGTCCAGTCAATAGAAGACACCTTCATTGCCCAGACCAAACGAACACAGCAAGTAAAATCAAATGTGAAGTTCATGATGGTTTGTTTTTTCAGCATCAAAGGAGTCATTCACGTCATCCCTCAGGACATCACAGTAAACCAACATTGCTATCTACAAGTGCTGATGCTTTTGTATGAGGCAGTTAGAAAAAAACAACCTGAATTGTAATGATCAGGAGACTGGCTGCTTCATCATGACAACGTGCCTGTCCACACAGCGATGAAACTCAACTAGTCTTTCACAAAAAAAAGGCATGATCATTTTCTTATCCCCTTTATTCACCAACCTAGCCCCTGTTACTTCTTATTTCCAAGAAAAGACCTAAAGGGAAAGCATCTTCAGGATGTAGAAGAGGTTAAGAAAAAATCACTAGATCCACTTTACAGCATTAGTTCAGAAGAATATAAAAAATGTTTCAAACATTGGGAAAGCTGTTGGTACAAGTGCATAGCATCTAATGGTGTTGAAATGGTAATTGTGTATATCACCTAATGTTCAACAGGAATGGTGATGGGCAGCACCCATGCATTTCTCTTCCTAAGTCAAACCATTCTGATTAAGTTTCCTTTCTTTTCATAGCTGTTTTCTGATTCAAATGCAATTCTTTAATTAATATATATATATATATATATATTTAATTTTTCTATGTACCTCTTATTTACTCAATAGCATCCCTTGTCCCCTTCTCTTTCCTGAATCCATGTTGTTCTTCTGAAACGTTTGCTCCATTTTTTTTACTTTGTCATTTGTTCAGAATTTACGGAGAAGTCTGAATAGTAAATCAGATAATTTGTTCTGTAATATTGATACTACTGCACCATACGTTTTAGGGATTGGAATCGCAGTTGTTTTAAGAAAGTCTTATGGCCACATCCCACTATTGTAGATTGTGATATAGGGTAAGCAACATAAAACCAAACCCATAATGAAACTGCTATCCAACACTATTTATGAGACTCACACAATTAGTGGGACTAATGGATGTATTTGTTACTACTAATTGCTGCTGCCGTTTGTCAGGTGATTACGTGTCAGTGCAGTGTAGGTTTTGTTGCAGTGCAGTATTGTGAATGCAGTTGTGAGTTAAATCCCTTATTCAATCCAGGAGGATAGCCACAGTTGAGGCCTATATTCATTCTGGATTGTGTGAAGAGTCATGCCAAGTATTTGTAGAAAAATTTCCAAATACCTGTATCCCAGTGAAGAGTAGAATACACGATTTAGTTAAAAAATGGCGTACAACAGGTTTGGTTGCAAATGCAAAATGAAATAGGCAACCTTCCATTGGGACTGCACAGGCCCTTGCCTATATTGCAAGAATTACTGCAAAGCAAAAAAAATCACTATGCAAGTTATCCTAACAATCTGGTGTTAAATACACTTCTTGTTGTAAAATTCTTTATGAATTAAAATTGAAACCATGCTGCATTACAACTGTGCAACAACTGAAGGAGACAGACAACGAGCTATCAGCAGAGGACAGTGGCCTCCATGTTCCCCAGAGTTGCCTGCTTGTGATTTTTTCCTTTGGGGCTACTTAAAGAGAAACTTTATGCATCTAATCTTCACAATATTGATGAATTGAAAGTGAACATTCAACGAGAAATCAACGCAATTTACATCAGAGGACTCTCAATGTGTTCAGTTGAGCACAAAAGTGCATCGATGCCTAGGGTGGTCATTTTGAACATCTTTTGTAACAATAAGGTAAATAAATGCAACATTTAAATTACATTTTATGTTTTTCTTATTTAATTCATATCATTCATAAAATTTCATTCCAACATAACCTACCGATTCTGCAGTGCTTATGTTATAGGTTCGGTTTTATGTTGTTCACTCTGTAACAGTTCCGTCATCTCTTGTAATCCTTGTTCATTAAGACATTTAATCTCTTAAATATCAGCCCATCTATTCCTACAACTTTTACATTCTTTGCTTTATTACTTGAATAACTTCTAATTATAGGATTGCCTAACCTCTTTTACTTTAACCTAATCTTCTATAGGAAAGTCATGTGGTTTTCTATTAAGACTGATTTCCTTCTTGAAATAAGGCTTAACAATTTCCACTGATAATTTCTTCTCTAGTGCCTGCATTTTTCCTTTACTTATTCTATGTTACTGTTTGTAATATATTTTTTTTATTGTCATTTTTATTCTAAGTTTTTTATATCTGAGCATTTATCTGCAAGTGGTGCATTCTTTGCTTTTTGTGTTACTCTTTTTTTTTTTAATTCATTATTCAATTTTCTATGAAGCTCTTTCATTCTTGTTCTCGTTTCCCTTGGGTGTTCCATTTTTTAAATTAAAAGCAAAATTAATAATTTTTTTTTATAAATTAAAATATAGATGAACTAAAAATAAAAGTAACTTAAGTGTTCGAGTACAATGTAGAGATGGACTTGAGAAGGTTAATATAAAGTAAGATGATATTATTTATTGTAACAATAATGCTATCAGATTATTAATCATTAGTTTTATTTTATTTGCAACAGCTTGAATCAGGTGGAACAGTTTTGAGTACAAATTGGTCAGAAGTTGCTAAAGATAAAGTTGATATTAAACCACCAGATGGTATGGAATGGAGAAAATGGGATCAGTAACCTTCTTTAAATCGTGTTTCTTCACTTCACATCTTGTAAAAACTTTTTCTTGTATTTAATATTTTTAATACCAACCAACATTTTATTTATGTAATATAAATATAAGCAATCAAACTTTCTGTTTCTAATGCATAGTTTATTAATGAAAAAAAAAAAATTGTAATTTTTTTTTTTAATTTTAATTCATTTAATAACATTATGTAGTATTTTTACAGTGCTTAGGTGCACTATTTTTCCATCAGATTGCAGCAGGCTCATTATTTTTATTTTTATTAGAGTTTAAATTAGCATCTGCTTTTTTTGTTTTATTATTTATCACATCATCTACAAAAAAACTGAAAACATTTATGCTATCACTATTTTATTTATTATTGTAACTGCTATTATTATTATGTATTTTTTATTTACATTAAATATTAAATGATTGCAGCACACAAGCTAATGGTTTTCCTTTATTTTGTTTATGAAGTGTTTAAATTATCAGTTTTTCAATAATGTAATAAACTAATAAATAATTTATTTTAATAAAGTGTTTATTATTATTATTCTCATCATCATCATAATTTTAGTGTATAAGATGGATTTGTTTATGTTTACATCCATAGAGTAATACATGGGGAGAAGTATTGTAATGTTGTGAAGGAGGAGGAGGAGAGATGCCATTCTGATATTTTATTATCTGTTGATAAAACATTAATTTAAAATTAATTTAATTTAAATATGTAATACTCACCTACGTGGTACCATCTCAGTCTTTCATCCAGAAAATCATGATTTTGGATCAATCATGTTTGATATTTTTTATAAGCTAACAAATGTTATATTTTAGTTGTTCACTAAAAAGCAGTTGTCAGTGTTATAAGTATATAAAACTGTACGAGGATAAGTCAAAAAGAGAAATTTTGATTTCCCTCCCAGTCACATCTATGGCAGCAATGATTGTTCTGCTATAACTCATAACCTCTATGAGAACTGTTCATTGAAAGTATTCTTTCATTGTTAGCTATTTGTGATTATGTCTAAAAGTTTGTTTAAAATGAGTGCTCCTTTGTCTGATTGCACCAAGGAAGAAACACAAGCAGTGATACATTTCCTCAGTTCAGAAGGGGTAAAACCAGCAGAGATTATTCATCGAATGCAGCAGCAATATGGAGAGAGTTGTTTGAGTAGAAACAAGATCTACGAATGGATTGATCACTTTAAAAATGGTAGGATTTCTCTCTGCGATGAACAGTGGCAAGGTAGACTAAATGACAATATTGAAGCAGTTAAACTAATGATTCTTGGTAATTGATGAATTACAGTTAATGACATTGCAAGTGAATTGAATATAAGCCACGGCTCAGCATTTTCAATCATCCACGATTCTTTAAACTTTTGAAAAGTGTGCTCACAGGGTTCCACATCAATTAACCAGCATCCTCAAAGAGAATCGTTTGAAAATATCCCAGAAGCTTTTGAACCATTACGAAGATGGAGACTCATTTCTTAAGCGAATAATAACTGTTGAGGAGACATGGGTTCATCACTTTTAACCCGAGAATAAGCGACAGAGTTTAGTGTGGAAACATCCTTCATCTCCCACATCTCAATTTCCCCCCCCCCCACCACAAGGGGAGAAGATCCCACCTCGTAGCATGTCAGGTCGCTACACCACCCCTCCGTTCTTTGCCAACAATGGCTCTAACGAAGGACATCTTCTTGCCTTCAAACTGATCACATTCCACAGTGTTCAGCCCGGCCACGTGAGATGCCACCGATGAAGATGCCCCGAGGGACACCTACATCAGTAAATTCACCCCGAGAGATAGTATTGAGTTCTGCCTTCCGAAGAAGACATCTGACACCTAAAGCTACCACGTTGCCCTCAGGAACTAAGCTAAAAAGCCTACTCGCGGAAGACCGAAGACCCCGCACCTGTCACCATTAAGCCCTAAACTACACCCTAGTGCGTAGATGCATCAAGTATGCCACGACAGCATATTAATCTGCAAAATTCAGTCACCGCAAACGAATATCGTTAATTTAAGCGATTGGAGTGCAGCCAGCATAAACTAAGTCCCAGAGGACCTCAGGTCTGGTCCGTCAGGAGCTGAGTATAACCTCTAGACTCTCACTACAGCTCCACTTTTGAGGACCACTCGGAATAGCACTAGATTGATCGCAACCAACATTTACTTATTACCCCTTCATCTCCCACAGCAAAAAAGTTCAAAACTCAGATGTCTGTAGGAAAGGTGATGATGACAATATTTACACTTCAGGATAATGCTCGACCTAATACAGCCAAAAATACAGTCCTTTGCCTTCAAGATCTTTGTTTTGAGCTTCTGGACCACCCTCCATACAGTCTGGACCTGGCTCCAAGCAATTTTCATCTTTTTGGCCCATTAAAAGAAGAGTTGAAAGGGAATCATTATCAATCTGATGAAGAGGTCATAGAAGCAGTGAAAAACTTTCTGCACACCAGACCGAAAACTTTATTCCAGGAAGGAATTCATAAGCTTGTTTTGAGGTGGACTAAATACATAGAAGTAGGAGGGAATTATGTTGAAAAATAATGCATGTGTCATTTATTTGTAACTTGATTAAAAAACAATGGGGACACTAACTGCACCTGTTTTTTTTTTTAGGCAATAGCAGCCAAAATCTCATAACTAGGGAAAATGTATTAAAGGATTTTTTCTAATTTTGATTTGCAGATTGCATTCAATAACTAACACATAGATATTATTAAAGAAACTGCAAAATGATATATATTTTGCACAGCTACAGAAATTTTTTGAGTTAAATATTTAAAAATTAAATAACACATTTTTGTAAATCAACTTATATGAAAATAATAAGCGATACAAAAAATAGCTAATTCTGAAATTCAAATGATTTATGTGAATGTTTTTATCTATAAATTGTGTTTTAATATATTTTAGCTCACCTTTCTATACTAAATTTTCTAAGTGCTTTCCTTTTGCTGCTTTGTAATGCTCTCTTCTCAATGATATTCTCTTAGAATTAGTAATCATACCGATTGGTATACAAGTAGTTTCATCAATTACCATCTTTTCAGATCATTAATAGTTTTGGATTTAGTTTTAGTCGGTGTTTCGGGTGTCCCCCTCAAAAAAAAACTAGTGATCAATATGAAGACCTGGCAAGTCACTATAATTTTTTTTAATTTCTCCTATACAACCTATTTGGTCTTGAAATTTATAATTTAAAAATTATCATATGTGCAGAGTAGTCATACTGCATTTACTTTAAAGCACAATAGTTTTTGTAAATCAGCCTCATCGGAGATGATCATCTTTATTATCATGGTCTTCAAATATTAAAGCTTAATTACTCATTTTAATGTGATTTTGTAGAATAAAAATGGTTTTATTTAATTTCTCAATTACTTTTCTGTTATTCTACACAATTTTATTTCATTAATGATTCTATTTTCAAAAACCAAAGCATTAAAGAAAGGTAACCTTCTGCAATCTGTACCCTGAAAATTCTAAAAATGTGCTTATTACCCGACTTGATTACATAAACGATTAATAAAATCTTCACCCAATTGAGCATTTTTGGACTTAGTTTATTATTTCCTGACCATTTTTATGAAAGAAATTATCACATTAATTTCTTGTACCGGTAGTAAAATTCTTACAAAGTAGTATGCTGCAAATAAGTAATATAATCATAAATCCTTCAATGGAAATGTTACACAGTTTGGTTTTTATATTGCACATTTCTTCAGTTTCATTAATTTATTAACTTTTTCATTAATAAATTGGACTTATATTTCAATTGTTGATAGTGATTGATTTTCATCTACTGACAATATTGGCTACTCGGTCACCAGACTTCTTATTTTTCAAGAAAAAATCTTCACTACCAAGGGCAGGTTATAATTGCAATATTTATTTCATTAAGACAAAATCTGCTAGTTTATCATCATATAACTTAGAGGTTAGCTTGTTCAAGAATAAGTCATTATTACTGCATTAAAAAAGTTTTGGGAGAGCATTATTGAATATTTGACATGAGCCTGCACGTCAAGCTTATACTTTTGGGATCTATTTCTAGAATTGATGGACAATTTTTTAACAATATAAGTATTAAGAAATCTACAAAATAATTCTTAAAACGACTGTCTGTTTGTAAAATGGACAAATATCGTAAATATATAATAATATTATTATTAGTACATGATTCTTAGATATGCTTGTTAACAGGGAATTTAACAACTTAATTAAATATTTACCGTCTTTGTTGAATGTCTGTCAATATGTTTTCTCATGGTTGAAACAAATACCTGTATTCAATGGTCAATAACTCATCAGCATAAACAAATGATATTGGAATTTGTGACAATCAGGCTTAATATAATTTGATAAATGTTGCCAACCTTATATAAAAGAGCCAAATATCCCCTCTCAAAAATTAAATTGACAGAGTTCTCTGTCTAAAAAGATTTTAAAGCTTGTAAAGGCTATTCAATATATCTTTGTAAAGCCTTCATAAAATTTTAAATAAATTAAACAGTAAACTGATCAATTCATATTATTATACCTACATTTAAAAAGATGAACAACATATTTATGAAAAACAATGTACTAGACTGAAAGCTTTGGCACCAGCACAATATTGTCAGTGACATCATGATTATAAAGCAACAGATCAGGCAGAATGATACACTCATAACCTTCTATAGAAAACTTAACATGTAAGCTAGTTAGTTATACATTCATTTCATGTTTACAAATCTTAATTCTTTCAAAGGATCTTTCTTCAACAGCTGGTATATTCAATGTCACTTATTAATTTTTAATTGCTAATTGCAATAAGTGTTGATAAGAATACTCACAGATCTCTAATTTCATAACTATGAAAAATTTAATTAAATAATTTTCATTTGTTCACTTTAAGAAGACATTGGTTATTAGAATTTATCAGTATATACTCTTTATCAACAAACTATCAGCCTGCATGGTACAGATACTTTGTTTTTTGTAAGGAAGGTTTGAAACCCTATCTATCAGAGTGGCATTTTTCATACGCTGCAAAAATCATCTATATCTGAGTATCAGCCTGTTGCTTCTTGAGAAAATAAAGTTAGAAAAGAAAATTGTCTTGCTATTTGATGGTGAAAAGGGATATCAAATTAAGTACGCAGGTAGCAGTTCTGCTGACAAATCATGGATGTTAATTTCACTGTGGAAGTAATTAATGCATATTTTAGTAGTGATGTGTGCCTTCTCATTATGAATATAAATCATAAATATACTGCATTATTTCCCACAGAAAAATTATATTTGTCTATTGCTTTAGGTTATCCATCCCGATCTTTTTTGTGATTGCAATGCCTGCAAAGCATGTTGGGTACAAGTGACACTAATCAGATCTGCTTCTGCTGAAAGTAATAATGTGTCCATTATATAGCCAGCCCGGTTAACAAAGTAAACAATGTTGCCTTCAACATAGTAATGGCAAAAGGGTACCACTTCATTTACTCAGTAAGCATGGCATGAAAATTATTATTCTTGGAAATAGCTATATATTTTTTAGAATGGCTTTGTCATTCTTTAAGTCACCAATAACCATACCTTCCATAGATATATATGTGTATGTAAGAAAAAACTAGCTTAAATTTATTCTGTAACAAAAATTGATTTTAATTCAGAAATTTAATAGCCAACCAAGAACATATCCAAAGTTTGTAAAGGAATTACCTTGCCCGTAAATAGATTTCAGTGGCATATGTATTATCCACTAACTGTTCAGTCAAACCCCTTCTCACAGTTAAAACTATATAAATATTCTTACTGATTAAATAAATTTAAGCAGAAATGTACATTTATAAATTAACCTCAAATCAGGTGTTCCTTTTTCAGTACAATTATGAATATCTGCAGCAGGTCTACAGTCAGCTGTGAAGTTTTTTGATAATGCAATGAATGATGGTTCTACGAGAGGATGTGCACAAAATTCAGAGAAGGCTAAACTAATTTACTAAAGGAAGGAAGAAAGCAACATCCCACTGTGACTGATGAACTTATTGAAAAACATTGCTTTAAAATTACTGAACTTAGTAAAGAATTTTATATGAAAATTTTCTTCAAATTTCAAGCTCCATTCTTTACGAAACTGCTACAGACAGATGGATTTTCATAAGTATTGTGTTTGATGGCTACTGAGACACTAACAGATGCCGAAAAAAATGAGAGCAGCATTTACTTTTCTTTAGCAATAATAGAATAAAGGAATTTAACTTCTTGGCATATTGTTGCTGGAGATGAGACATGGATTTGGTTCATTAATATTGAGACAAAATAACAATTCAAAGATTGAATGCGCCACTCTCCAAATAAACCCAAAAAATTCAAACAAAAAATTATTGCTATTGTTTTCGAACAAAGGAATCTTGTTTTAAAAATTTATTAAGTCAGGTTTGACAGCAACTGCAGATGTTTATTGATAAAGAAATGTTGATAAAGTTTATGAGAGCACACAGAATAAAAAAATGAGGGATTCTAACAAAATTTGGATAGTTTTTTCATGATAATGTATGTCCTCAAATCACTGCTAGCACTAAGAGTATTCTAAACAGGTTAAAATGGAACATTTTTTACCACCCCCCTTTCAGTCCTGATTTGGCACAATCTGATTTTAATCTGTTCCCAAAATTGTAGAATTAGTTGGCTAATTAACACTTCAAAAGCAATTATGATCTCTTGGATGGGTAGTGTGATACCACCATTCTTTGAAAAGGAAATAAACAATTGGTGTCATGATACAAATGCTTGAATTTGGGTGGGGACAATGTCAAAAAGAAATTTAAATATTTATGTAACTTTTTATGTATTTAGTACATTTTTCAATTCATTTATTTTTTATCTGACCTGAGGTTAATTTGTAGACAGCCGTAATATTTTATTAGATCTTACTTAATTTAAGGTAAGTCAGTCATGGATTATTATCTGAATAACAGAAAATACATGTATGCATATATATTTTTTGCAATCTGTTTTTAATGGTTAGCAGACAGATACAGGTAATTAAAATCTATTTGGATCTTTTGAATAAGTGACTATAATAGATGTCATGCTGAATTTTAAAAATAAAATGTTTTTAATAATCTGTGACTATTTTCAGTGCTATTACTGTAGTTATTTTGTATTAGATGGACATGTACTTACAATGAAGTGAAAAAAATGTGTTGCATTTGATGTCTGTTAATTTAGTATATTTTTTATATGCATTTATATATTTCTTAATGCTCAAGACTGTATTAAAATGAGTTTCTTTTTTTGTGTATATTTAGAATATAAAGGTTATTGTCAAATGTTAGCATACATGTAAATTTATGCGTATGAGACGGTTAGGTTTTTAAAGTGTTCATCATCAATCATATCTTTGTTTGAACTGTTTTCCATTTGACCTATATAGAACATTGTGTTGTAATCTACTTTATGAGATTAATAATGAAATTAAAAAATACATCAGAATATAAAAAAATATCATATCTTTTATTTTTCAAACTGTCATATTTTATAAAAAATTAAACTAAAAACTGTATTAACAGATAGCTACAAAATAAATTTCATAGTAATACTAATGAATAATATTCCTTTATATTATCACAAATTTATTTTAATTAATAAAACTTATGTACAGAGATCTTTATCATTATACTTATTGACTAGAAACAGTCAGTTAGTTATGTTTGTACAATAAAAATTAATTAAATATACTGAGCACATAATGACTGTATTGCGATGAGATAAGTACATTATTTAAATTCAATATCACATGTAAATAATATGGAATTATATTTTTAAAACTAAAAGGAATATATTTTTAAAAATTAACCAAAAGTAACATTTTAAACTAATTATTATAAAAACAAACGTAATAAAATTATCTAATTAACTAATAGTATTCTTATATACCATCATTCCTAAAATAAATTTTAAAATTAATTTAAAACAGTTCTATAAAGTAACTGCTTAAGAGTATCTTTAAGTAAGGACTTACAATTTTGTGTAATATATGAAACTTTAAAATTATAAGCAGTCATATCGGGAAAACTAGTATCAAAAACGCTACCCAAGTCTTCTTTTTTAGGCATATCAGGTACATAACGTGGTGAATTAAGTATTTCAGTAACTAAAACAATTTTTTCAGTTAATAATTCGCTTATTTCTTCTCTAAATTTAATATGTTGTAACTCGCTACTATGTTTTATTAATTCTACATTAATAGTCCACATTTCCCATGGGATACTTCCAGGATAAAACTGCCAAACAGGTCTTCTTTTCTTTTGAAAAAATTCTAAGGAAATCCGACCAGACTGTAGAGTTAAACCGTCCAAGCTACGTAATTCGTTAGAAAACTGCATTATAGTATCTTTTAATCTATTATTTAATGTTTCTGATGAACACGCGATATATGTTAAATCGATAAAATTGCAATCGACTTCAACAAAACCAATAGTACCTTTTGGATAATAAGTACCATCTTCATTAAAGCTGAATTTTCCTAAACAACGATGAAAAAGAACTGTATGAAATATACTAGCGACTGCTTCAACTACTTGATTTCCTTCTACTTTTAAATCAAATGTTTCTAATTGTGTGTTCATTTCCTTAAATATAGTTTTGATGTTACAAAGTCAGTTGAATATTTTGATGCAACTACAAGGTAAGTTGAATGTAAATATTTAAAATAATTTTATGATGTTCGACAGTTCAGTTTTATAATAAACATAAAGCAGTTTTTTTTTGTTTTTTTTTTTTAAATAAAACTTGGCAAAAGAAAATTGTATTGCTTAAATATTATAATCTGATGATCATATCTGAAACAAAATAATCATATCACTTATTACTATAGTATATAATGAAGTTCAAGAAATGTATTCATAACTTAAAAATTACAGAGGATAATTGACACAGATTAGCTTAAGTTAGAGCTTTTGTGCAACAAAAGAAAAAAAATTATCAAATGTAGATACACAAGTTAGGAAGTAATTCTTGAAAATAATGATTTGGAGAGTAACACTTGTATTACTATATGAACAAACACACACACAACAAATTTACTGCTAAAATTTATAAAAAATAAATGAACGGTTAGATGTGATGGCTATAAAAAGGAATATAAATGTATTTTTGTAACAGATTTTATACCTGTGTTTGTTTACTTTGAAAAGAAGGTCCTCTCCCTTTCATATTTCTACTCTACTTACAAAGTGGCAAGATTTTTTTCAGTAGTTATTATCTAGCCCCATTTCTGGTTTATATATATTCATAGGAAATGTGTATTGTCTTCTTATTGTTACTGTATTTATATAACAAACTCAGGTATAAACGTTTGTTATAAAAATATATTTTTACATGCTTATCCATTTGTACTGTATAACTTTATTTCTATTACTTATACACCTAGATAATATTTCCTTGTAATTATTAATACTATAATACATACATACATACATAAGGATATTTACATAAGTATTAAATTTGTATTTTGCTAATTAAATTCTTCCACATGTTATAACATTTTTAAGTTTGTTAATTTCATTTTGAGATTAGACAACATTTTATTTTATTTGTTTAGTTATATGATTAACTATAATTTTCAATAGGAGCTCTATTTAGTCTTGTGCCTAATTTAAGCCTAAAGGAAATAAATTTTATTTTACTAATTTTGAACATAACATTTTATCCAGTTCATAATCTATACTGTGTGTATAAATATTTTTTTTTCTTTAGTATAATCTTCAGAATATATTTTTTATCATGTAAAATCAGTGACTTCTGGTCTAGTTCCCTGCTGAAAACTGTTTTTATAAATTAATTTTGCAGAGTAGAAATTTTTTACTTTTATTTGCAGAAAAGGGCATTTTCTTATGGTTTTTTGTCTAAGAAATTGAATAAAAGTGGTCCAGATCTTACTTAGGTTGAAAGAAAAATGGGGCAAAACACAAAAAGATTTTGTTAGAAGATACAATTTTTTAAGTCTGGAATAAAATAACTTTGTTAATTTACCAATAAATAAATAAATAATCACTAGTTTACATTGTAGAGAATCTAATTCTGAGAAAATTTACTGAAATAATTATTAAATAATATTTTTATTTATTATTATTTATTTTACTAATCTATTAAAATTAAACACAAATTTGAGGTCAACACTTTAATTAGAAACAAAACTCACAAAATGGATCAGAAAAGTGATATGAATTTAAACAGAACAATTTTCATCAATGTTGGAACAATATAATGTGAATGAAAACAAATAAAAAAACTTATCAATAACAGAAAAAAATGAATAAAAAATAATTTGAAACTAAATATGTTATTTAAATGATTCATCACATCACAGTAGTAGTAGTAAGCAGGTGTGCCATAACTGAAAAACCACATCTGCATTTTATCTGAAAGTGGAATATCTACAGAGTTCAACCAGACTTAAAAAATGCAAATAGCCCTCTCTATTGAGCCTTGGTGGTAAGAAAAAAGGGTGTAAGAGATTATCACTTAGAAGACCACACCACACATTAAATTAAAAAGTGCATAGGAAATGACTTGTAGCAGTCTCATGGGGATTTTCTTCTACCAAAGTGTGAGTGTTTCAATAATTTATAATGCCATTTCTTATAAAACAGGATTCATCAGTAATTAGAATATTACTTAGGAAATTGGGATGATGTTCATATTTTCTAATTAACCATAGACAGAATTTCATCCATTTATCAAGATCAGGTGGTAATAACTTTTGTACATGTGTTGTACGTAATGGGTGTAATTGTTGCTCCTATGTTTGCCACACACTTTGTTGCGAAACATGAAAGTTATGTGACAACCTTCAGGTGCTTGAGGTAGGAGATTATTGTACCACATTCAATATTGCTTCTTCAGCATTGGCATTTCTCAAAAAATGTTCATGACCAACATCGAACTGTAGTGATTAAGCATAAATGTTTCTCAAACTCTCCTCTCCAAAGCCTCAAATGTTTTATGATCCGGTACTCTTTGATCTGGGCAATTTTCCTGGTACTCACGCACAGCAGCCAATCCATTTTTATTTAACAACATGTCTCAACTCTTCAAACGAAAACAAATTGGTGTTATCACCTACTGTGAATGACTGAACAAATAATAACAGCACAAACACTGTTCAAATGCTAAACACTAAACTTAATCGTTGATCAGGTGTCATTACTAACCTATCGAAAAATAACAATTTTTATTACGTTTTAGAAGGATGTCTGTCTCAAATCTATTTTTAGCATTTGTATGTAAATTGTGTCTTTAATTTTTAATAAACTTTATTTACATCAATTTTCTCAGAATTAAATTTTCTACAAAGTTAACTAGACATATTTATTTGTTTATTGGTAAATTAATTAAGTTATTTTATTACAAATCTAATAAAGTGTAATCTCCGACAAAACTTTAATGTGTTTTACCCTGTTTTTCTTAAAACCTAACTGAGATAGAGGTCTGGGACCACTTTTATTAAATTTCTTAGATAAAAAACCATAAGGATGCGCCAAATTTACCCCTAGATTTGTTCCACAAGAATTTTAGTATGGTTTAATTTCACAGAGGGCAGAAAGCAAGACTAAATATTCTGTATGCAGTTGCTAATGAACTTTTTTCCTTAGTTTTGGCTGTAGAATAGTCTCCCAGCAGACTGTCAGACAATTTGTAATACCCCCCCCCCCCCCTTTACATACATACACACACACACATATATATATATATATATAAAAAAACATTTCTAAGAATAATAAGTAAAACATATAGTTAAACAGAAAATTCTTTTTCTAAAGTCAGGAAAAAATATCATCAATCACTAATGCCCCTTGAAAACTCATACACAAGTTTTAAAGAAATATTATATATCTTACACAAATACATACAAAAAGTATTATAATTTATTGCTGAAAAATAACAGTGTCTAGCTCTATTAAATCAAATAATACAACACAAGGATTTGATCCTTAAAAATAAATTATGCTTTCACTATTATTTTCCTTTTTAAATTATCAATCCATTTAAAAAAATCATCACTTACAATTATTTGATTACTGTTACATTATCGACAGTTTTTAGATCTACCAATTTATACAAATGTAATATAATAATAATTGTTATATTCACTAATAAACTATTTTTTTTTGTTTTATAGCCAAATTAGTAACTAATGTTTATATTATAAAAATATAATTCCATAAAATTAAATTAAACCTAATTTATAAACAAATTAAGAAATACATACCTAGAAAATAGAACTAATTCTTCAACTTTTATTCAGAAAATTTAAATAAAATATTAGCATATTTTTCTTGTATTTTACAATTATTTTCACAGCCAATTAGTTACATTTACTTTTTAATCCACTGCAAGCAACACAAAAACAGAACAGAAAATCAGTTATAACCTATTATTATAAATGACAAAAAACAATTTATAAACTCAA
Source organism: Lycorma delicatula (assembly GCF_047948215.1). NCBI lineage: Eukaryota > Metazoa > Arthropoda > Insecta > Hemiptera > Fulgoridae > Lycorma > Lycorma delicatula. Next base: position 169,941,329 of record NC_134458.1, read on the forward strand.
CACTGATGTAAAATAATAAAATGCACATAATAAATTTTACTCGATATTAAGAGAAATTATGCATAATTAAATGGCCATGACTTATTTAGAAACAAATTAGCAATTTATTTCATTAGATTATGGATGAACAAAAGTACAATTAGTATAGACAAAAAGAAATAAAAATATAAATAGAACAGGAGGTAACTTAAAGAATAAAGTGGGAGAATATGAGAAGATAAGATATCACAAATACGAGAAATATCTATTAGCTATTATTTGTACAAACAAATACACAGACTACTTATCTATTAACTTCCTTATTTATTTAATAATGAATTGGTTAATTCTATAAATAGTCACAGATATGCTAATTGTTTTTATAAACAATTATCTGTAATATAATAATGTATTTAACAAGGCACAAAGTAGGACATCTGATATCCCTGAAAGAGGATATCTATATATCTGATTTAGAACAAATGCATTAATTTTAATTAAATGAGTGTCAAAATAATTTAATCAACTTGATTATTCCAGTGATTCTGAGTAAATGTCAATTTGAGAAAATCAAAACAGGCATATGGTAAAAGTTTTTCTCAACTTCAAAACCAATGTTGTATGAAACAACTCTTTCAGTGCTAATGTCTGGTTTTACAAACATCAAATGTTTAAATAAAATGCAAACATCCTGTTTACTAAGTATTTGAAATTAGTTCTTTATCTGATTCAATGTACATGTGGAAATAAAATAATAATCAAAATGATACACACATGTTTCACCTTAACTGTTATTAGAAACAAAACATTTCTTTCAACAGAACAAGTTGTATGGATTATTTTGGCCGCATGAAGGTCAAGACATTGATTAGTTTTTGAAAACATTAAACTTCAGGAGTAACCATTTTAGTAAATGATAAATTTTTTATTTAAGAAGATAAATTTATGAAAAATTTTCTGTAAATTATGATAGATGATTTTTAAAAAAACTATCAGAGGAATAAATTGAGAACTTATTAAACAATTAAGGTACTTAATTTTTAAAGATATTTATTGAGTATTAAAATAAATTATAACTCAAGTTAAATAAGTTAGTCATGAAAGAGTTAAAAAAAATCATTGAAATCTTGTATATAAATGTTAAAGTTTATCTGTTTGTTTGCAACAGCATCATGCGAGAAGTAACCAACTAGATATCTTAAAGTTTATCATTTTTCTGGTTACTATCTGATTAATAGTACAGCAAATGTTGATGATTTTAAGGCCGAGTATGAAAAATTTATTGTTTTATATTTGGAGCTGGGACTTCATTCCCCAGAGAAATAAAAAAGTACATTTTTGTAAATACTTTGATAAATAATGATTTTAACAAGTAAATAGAATATATATAAGGATATATATATAAATATATATATATACATCCTGTTAAAAAACTGAAGGGATAAGATATTTTTTTAAAAAAACATGTCTTTCATCCCTTTTGCACAAGCCATTATCTTAAATTTTAAACTAAAAAAAAACCTCCCTTTAAACAACAAAATTAAAAACTTTAGGCCTTTGAAACCTCTTTTTAAATTACACAAGATATTACAATAAAAACATTATATACTCTTGAAAATCATTGTTATTGACATCTTAATAATCATATGCAATTAGAAGATCAACATTTTAACTAATTAAATGTATACAACCTTTTTTTTTAATTTCATATGCATTTTCAATTGATTGATGATGCAGTTTAAGTCAATGAAAATATTTCACTTAAGTAGGTAATTATCAAAATAAAATTCTGTAGGTGTTTTATAATAATTTTATAACTATTTAGAAAAAGGATGCTGCAGCTATATAAGGAGGTCTTACTTGAATTGAGAATAATTTATTCTCAATTTGAAAAGTAACAATGCAACAGCAACATATGAATGGAATAGCTGATGTACTCCAAACAATGAATCACTGTTCAATCACCTGGGACTGGTAGCAATTTCCATGGTAAAACCACATTGTTTAGTGTATTGACATTACCTAACCATTTATCTAACTATATTGCTTTCAATCAATAATTCACAAAGCAATTGAAATTGTAATTCACATATGGACTAAAAAACAAGTATACACATTATTTAGGCAGCTAAATTAAAATAGCAAATTATTATGACAATTGAACTTTTATTCTTAGATCAGTATAATAAAATATAATGAAACATTTATTAAGTACTGCATTTAAAATATTCTTCTCAGGAAATCTTTTGTAGCTAATTATATGATGTATAAGTTAGAAATGTTATTTTTTCTTCTTATAATGGGTCTCCCTTAACTCCAGACTCATTTTCAAATATATGAAAGGAAATGAGTATTAAAATCTTTAAAAAGTAATATAATATTTGGCACTTGTGTATTATTATGACGCCACCATCGTTGGGAGGTTACAACCAGCATGACTAGCAGCGAGTTATTTACCAAACTTAACCTATGCTTGCTAACCTGGACTAGCGAGCGAATGTTAGCAAGCGTAGGTTACATTTGGTTAGATTATATTTATAATTTTTTGATTTATTTTCTTATTTCAATATAGCTTTTCAGTGGCACTAACTACAGAAGTTACACATAACCTTCCAACCAAAATGGTCCATTGTAATACATAAGTACCTAATATTTTAACTAAATTAGTTCTTTTACTGCCACAAAGTCTTACATGGCTAAAGAATCCTGCACAGCAATATCTAACAAATAGATTAGACAAAAATAGGCATTAAAAAAAGAAATAGTGTGTATCTAATACCACTATACCAAACACTTAACAAGTATCTTAACCACTTTAAGTTGGCCACCATTAACTACACTGATGAAGATGGATAACAGCTCAAAAAGGATTTAAAACAATCTCCATGTATGTTTTTACAATTAAAAAAAAAAGTTTCAACATAAAGAAAAAGTTGTTTTCCACATTCTGTTACGTTGAAAAATACTAAAATTAAAACTGAAATCAGTTTTCTTAGACTTCATTAAACTGAAACACCTTAAACTAAAAGTTTTAAATATTTTTCTCAAAGTCTGTACCAAATTGTAAATATAATTTACTGTTTGAAATGAAAGTGAAAACCTACCTTTAATTCAAATACAATTATAAATAATTTATCTTAACTACCATTTACATATTGTTATTGAAAAGTTGTTTATTTTATTCATGTGTTTTTATTAAATAAATACTGTACTGTTATGTATTAAAGGCAATATCACAGTAAAACTGGAGACTCAACTTTATATAAATAGGTTATGTTTTAAATGTCATGTACAAGTCATATTAACATAAAATTCAGTACAACCAAATGTTATTGTTCTAACTTATTGACAATAAAAACTAATTATAATTTATTACAATTTTGTTAAAAATCTTGATGTAAATTACTAGAAAAACTGAATATACTTGAAAAATAAAATATTATTCATTATATCAGTTGCTTTCACTTGACTGTCTTTTAAAAATAATGAAAATTTTTAAAAGAAGTATCTTATAACTACTAGAAGTATCTTATAACGGTACATCAACAAACGGCAGCAATTCTAGCAAACATAGTTTAAAGTCATACACATAACGTAAATAACTAATAAGAAGTTAATTTACGAAATGAGTATTAAAAAATTATTAAAATAACAAAAATTAATACATATAAACATGCGTCCAAATTCTAAAGTTGTGTTGTCAACAGAATACTTACAGCAGTCATGTTGTGTCTTACGTCTTCAAATTTACAAAGATGAATAATTACGGTAAATGGCGTGAAGCACTGGTTTAAAATCTGTGTCTCCAGGCTGCAAAACGGTTCTACAAAAAAATTATTTTTGGAAAACTTAACTTCAATTGTGTAAAACATGTGAATCAAATATTGTAGAAAAGTTATCATAATTTTATATTGAAATTTTCGATGGAAAAGAATAATAATTTTTTTTGCTTAATTTTAATTGCATCCCTGAAAGTCAAATACCCCAGCTGTTAAGCTTATTTACTGTGAGGAGTAAATTTTTTAGTTTTGCATGTATTTTTGAATAAATGTTTAACTTTTATTTATTATTATTTGTTTTGCCTAAAATTCACCTTATTTTTTAAGATTAATTGTTAATCACTGAGTGAATCAAACTTAACCGCCATATTGAATAGACATTAAGTGTTGGTTAGTAGTAGAACCCATTTTTCATTAATTTACAACTGCTTGTTGTTTTCTGTGTGAATAAAATTTCGTCATTAATTGTTACCATATAAGTGTTTTAAAATACTGGCATGAATTCTTGCCCGTTCAAAACTTAATTCTGTTGTTTTTTTTTAGGTTATGTGTACTCCTCATAGGTTGTTTTGAGTTTAGACTTTTAAGTATTGAGAAAGTTGAATTAAAATTTTATAAATATGGTGATTTATCGTTATAACTGTGTTTTTGAGAGATTTCTGCAGACTTTAAGAAAATATATATTTGCTGATAATCGAAGTATTTGATAAAAGTAGTGGTTGTTTATTCAATGACTGAATTAGAAAATTTATTATGAATTAGTGTTATGTTAATACTTTCACAACAAATAGTTAAAAAATGGAAAGTGTTGGAGTAGAAGAAATTGGTCTCATGGATACCCAGGTAGTTGCATTTCCAGTAGATTTATTCTCTGGAAATCGTGCACATCTTGTTTTAGCACCGGATTCATCAAACCCTGCGCCAGGTAAGCTGTCAGAAATTCATTAGGCTTATTTTTACTGAAGATTTTAGTTATATAATTATGTTTTCCCATTATTTTACTTTGCATTACTTGTCTTAGTTTTATGGAATTATTTATATGTTTATCATTAAAATTGATTACTTCTTGCATTAATTCATATAAACTTTTAACAAAATTTGAACACAATATTATTTCTCTATATCGTTGATTATTTGGAGAATATTAATGATTAATTGTTCTTGGAATAGAGAGAAAGATCATCAGATTTCATAAATTATGCAGCAAGTGAAAACTGATGAAAATGTAGCTTTATGAACTTTTTTAATGAAAACTAAGTAACGAATAATGCTCTGATTATTTAATTTTTTTTGTTTTAAGAATTTATGATAGAGGACCTGATTTGTTGTAATATATGAAAGTATATGCTGAACTTATTTGAAAATATACTGAAATGAAGATTTAGATAAGAACTAATGATTACACAAAAGCTTTATTAAAGACAAGTGTTTAGTTAAATCTACTCCCAATCATAAATCTTTTTATGAAGTTACCGTAACTTTTATGAATTAGGAAGGATTAAAAGGAACCAGCTTCATCCATTGTTCCTCTTAACCTATTGTCAGATGTTTTGAATAGCAATCGGATAACAGCCCTCTGAAGGTCCACAGACAGACAAATCATTACCAAATATATAGTATCTCTACAAGTTTGTGAATCTTTAAATTAAAATAATGTTTTCTGTGTAATGTATTATTATTTATTGATCAGAATAAAATGTTTACTGGTACTTATGTATTATAATGGTGGCACTTAAAAGGTGATCTGTAGTTAGTTAGATGGTGCCACTGAAAGGCTGTATTGAAATAAGAAAATAAATAAAATTATAAATATAATCTAACCAAACTTAACTTATGCTCATTTCGCATGCTAGTCAGTGTTAGTGAGCAAAGTGAATGTAGGTTAAGTTTGGTTAGATTATATTTATAATTTTATTATGGTACTTTTGCCACCAACTAACAACTAACTACAGATTGCCTTTTAAGTGGCGTTGTTATAATACATAAGTACCAGTTTATTTATTTATCTAACTCAGGCATAACACTGTTTAGCCAAAATTTGCAGAATACCCCAGCAAAGAAGATATTAAAAATAAGCAAACGGGGTAAATGGTTGATCAAAACTATGAACTATCTGTACATGGTTGAAGAAACTAACTGAACTCTAAACCAAAACTATGAACTATCTGTACGTGGTTGAAGAAACCAACTGAACTCTAAACCATTCATACTTTTCACATTGAAAAGTTACATAACCCCTTTCATTCATTTAAGATTACCACTGTCACAGGTATTATACCCAATTACACTTATGAAGAAAATTGAAATAGTTCTATCATACTGATTTTCATTCTATATATTGTTGTTATTGTTTCTAATTCAAAATAATTTGTTTTACCAATATTATATTACTTAAAATAGGTGTTATTTGAAAAAAAAAAGAATAAGTTGAAATAATTTGATGGTTTTCTGGTTTTTTTTTTTGCAAATTTTTGCTCAAGTAAATTAGATCTGGGGTGTTATTTTTGTATAAGATTTACATCTTTTGAAAAATCTGTAAAATTGCAATGATGCACAAAAAATGATTGAACTATCAGAAATTCTCTAATAATTGAAAAAGATTCACTGCAAAATATGTTTGTTTCATTAATATTTGAATACAATGCTATTTACAGGTTATTCTTCCATTCAGCATTGTTTAATTTGGATGGTATACTTGAATTGATTTATTTAATTTTTTGTTAAAATTTGTAATCTTTTCCTTACTTCAAATGCTCTTGTTTTCTAAGTATTCTGCCTCTGAAATTTCTCCTTGTATTGTAGAATTATATTGTTACAGGTATATTCTAGTGCATTGTACAGGACTTAGAATGTTCTCGTTAATCTATCTAACTAAATTTACATATGTGCAATTAAATTATGAAAGAATAATTTTGTGTGTTAAAATATTTTATTTATTTTTTAGTCTATGATTTTATTTTTCAGCTGAAGGTCTAACATTAGAAGATATGGGTTTAACATATGTTAGTATTCCTATTCAAATTGTACAAGATTTTAATCAGCCTATTCAGTCTTCAGACAGTGGTACATTTCTGATTGATTCAAGTCAGGTAAGAATGGTGACAAATCTTTTTCAAATTTTATTTCTTAGGTAACTTTTATTATCTGGTAAGACTAGGAAAATTTTAATAGTTTTTTAAAAAGGGAAAATAACAAACTATTAAACATGGAATAAGGAATTAAAAAAAAAAAAACAGTTAAGTCATGTCTCCATGAGAATCATAAGTGCACATTAAAAAATATTGGATTACTTATGCTGAAGTTGTCTATTTTATCATATTTTCTTGTAATTTTATATTTATAAAAATAATGTAATATTTTATTTTAAATTCAGTTTTATAATGTTTATAAATGTGTTTAGATGTGTTTCATCTCCAGTGATAGGTTTGGAACTTATAAACTTGCTTCATAACAGTAAAAATTCTAGAGCAGTCTTATTTTGTTTTCTAATCTCTTTTATGGTAATCTGTGCAGTGTTACTTTATTTTTTTACTGTAATTTTTAGTCTAAAACACAGAACAAAAAATTAAAGGAAGATACTCATTTTACTACTTTTTAACAACAGAACTGTTTTCATGTAACTAAACACAATACTTTGGCCATGAGAAAAGCCTTATTTTGTTTCTATTACCACTGTTTATAGATTATCAAACTGTTTGAAAATTCTTCCCATCAATTTCTTTAAAATACAATAAAAGATTTTCTTTTTTGAAAACAATATTACTCTTTGATAAATTTTTAGTTAGTACTAATTAAACAAATAATAATAAAAGAAGCCCTATTTTCTGCATCCCATTCCTTTATATGTAAATATATGTTTAAAATAATTTTCATTAACATCTAATTTCTGAAATATTTTTATTTTTGTATTTAAAATGTTTGTTAACTGATGAATTAATTCACCACAAAATGTTACAAAGAAGCTTATACATGGGGACATGAAAATGGAAATTTGTAGCTTATTAAAAATTCCATGCCTTTTGTAATAATATTTTACATTAAAACAGTTAATATTAACCCAAATTAAAATTTGTTTTTTGTGTTTATAATTTATCATATAAAGACTATTATGTACTGATCTGAGTAATAGATTTATTTAATTATAATGTGATTAGTACAGTTTAAATAATTGCTTAATATGTTTATTCATTTATAACAACTGCCTTGATGATTTTTTAGCTGTAAAAATGTATGTTTTATCTGTATTATTTATCTTATTTATTGTTTTTGAGTGTATTTTGACACCCATTTAACATAGCTCTTATGTTGCCTTTAGAGCAAACTTGATTATGTTATTTTAAGGAGCGGTCTCAAACTTCTAACAACATTCCTGCCCTATCTGATGCATCTTTGATAAAATTTTTTTTGAAAGTAAATGCATTTTTAACTTTACAACAGAAGGAACGTGGTGCGTTTGTTAATGTTATAAGTTTAACATTAAACTAAAATTGGAATACATTAAGTGGTGTATCAAACTGATTAATTATACTTACTTGGTTTGGGATCTGTAAGCAGCCACATTACTTGTTTTTATATGAGACAGGTGTTGGCCAAGGGCAGTAAAAAAATACATTTGATTAGAGCAGGCTTCAAACGATCTAATCTTTCACACTTGGGAAGGGTAGCACAAACTGTTTTCATCACTGACATGTGTGTCTGTGAAGAAAATTTAAAAAATGAATATATAAAATAATTCTTTTACAACTTTATTTAAGCAAAATTATATTAAAAAAAATCTTTTCTAAATTATCATTTTGTTAAGATAATCATGAAAACAGGTAAATATTGCAACAAAAATTTGAAAATCTGTTAATAAATTAATGAATATGAAAATTATTATTAAGATTTAATTGAATTATTTTAAACTGAATAATTGAAACTTCATTAAAAAAATTGTTTGAAATTTGACTGCAGATAAAGGTATCTAAAAAATGTACCATGATTTATAAATGTATAAAGTAAATAAATGTTGCTTGAGAGAGTATATACTGTATTTACTCTTGTAATATATGCACCTGAATTTTTAAACAATATTTTTTTAAATATTCAAAAATAAACTATTCAATCAAATAAATATCACTTTTTCTCTGATTATCATATTTATCATTTATTATTATCCTTTAAAAAATTATTTCCTCACATAAATTATGTGCGAGGAAACAATTATTAGATAAAAAATGTTGGTCAAAAAAGTGTGTGAATTACAAGAGTAAATACTGTGTTTTACTAAATTAAAGTTTCGGATTTTAGTGTAATGTTTTAAGCTTGCATCTAAATTCTGAGTGTCACTGGTTTAAAAATCTTACATTTTTGTATTGCAGTTGTTAATCTCTTCACAGCCACTTCTAGTTTAAAGAATTCGATGTTCAAAAATCATATATTTTTCTTTTTCTATTCTTCGTAATAATGATTTCTGTTTTCATTATTTTTAGCATAATGGATGGCTTGTTGTTCTCGGTATACTAGTTATTAAACAGACTTCAAGGTTAACTGGGCACAGGGTTTTAGATTCTTGGGAAGGATCTGACATTTATTGTAATACTAAAATGAAGAATTTTATTCTTTCAGTAAATGTGTTGTTGATATGATTTGTTAAATATACAATATTATAGGATGCGTGTGTGCGTGCGCACGCATGTAGTGTAGTGTCAGGTTTTATTTTACTGTATTTAATTTTAACATCCTAATTGTATTAAAATTTTTAGATTAATGATTTCTTATTCTTATATGTTTTCTGCAGTTGGCATACCTTGCAAGTGGACAGATGATGATAGCTGATGATACAACCGGTACAGAAAGTATTTCTACTCCAAATAATTCATGTAGTATATTGAGTACTGAAGAAACTGTTAAAAACACATCAGTAGTTATAGCAACAGCTGTTTCTGATGAACAGCAAACTGACAGTTCTGGAGTGATTTCTACACAATCAATGTAATTAAAGTTACATTCTAAAATTTTTATGTTTTGTTTGTGGCCTACAGCTTCACTACTGATCTGCTGTTAACACAACTAATGTTATAATATACATTTTAGGTTAAAATCTAAGTATAAAGTTCTTATTTTTGTTTAATTTCTCATAATATTTTATCTTTTGTGGCGGGGAGGGGGTGGATTTAATTAATTCTGCTGAATCTATACCATAGATCATGAATGAAAAACTGTCCTTGTTGATAGATTATATTGAAAATTTAGAGCAAAATTAAAACAATTTTATTCAAAAATATAAACTTTAATGTCCTAAAAAACTTCCTTCCGAACCAATTAGATTTTTTTCTTCCAAAGGATCTTTTTCAGCTTATTTACAGCACCTTATTTAGACGAGTTACAGTTACTTCTGTTTTAATAGTTCCCATTTTTAAAGTTAGGAAATTTGTCTAGTTCATAATTTAATAATATATTCTCTCCCTTTTTAATAAATAGCTAAATTTTGAACATTTGGATAATTTAAATTAGCATGCCTGTTTTATTAGCTAATTTAATAGTTACCAATGTTACCATTTAATTTAGCTGATCTTGATAGCTATCCATTTTACATATTATAATAGTTATGCTTTGATATACAAGTTATAAAAGTTAGATTCAAAAAGTCCCTGGAATTTCCTCGTACAGTATTCTCCTGAGAAACTTTGTTTGGGTAGGAGCAAAGGAAAAGTTATGTCAAATGTTCTTTTTTGTTTCACGGGGTATTGTTCAATACCAGTTCATTCCTGAGGGGCAGACAGTAAGCAAAGTATGCAATTCATATCCTTTTGTATAAAAAAAAAGTCTTGAAAAATGGGAAAAAAGAATTGGATGAATTCTTTTGTAAGACTATGTACCTTCAAATCGATCTCTTCTTCTGAAAGAGTACTTAGTACATCACAATATAAGAACTCTGAAGCACTCACCATACTCTCCATGTGGGAAATGGTTGATTTTTACTTGTTTCCTCACTTGAAAATTGCCCTAAAAGGAAAAGATATAAGAATATCAATTATGTGATTGCCAGTGGGATGATGCAGCTGAGGGCAATACTACAAAATGGGTTCCAGGAACATTTCCAACAACTAAGATGGCAAAAGTATATAGCTGCCAAAGGTAACTTATTTTGAAGGAATGAATTGTAAACGTTTTTTTGAATTAACTGGCTTTTAAAAAATAAACTAATTTCAGGAACTTTTTGAAGCGACCTTGGTGTATTTTGTAACTGATGATGTAGCCATGGATTCAGAAATCTTATTGTACAAATTGGTATGTGTGCATTAATGTTGCTATTTTGGTTTGTTCATAGGTAGTTTTTATTAATTGTTAATGACAACACTAAATAGGTAAATTGTGGCTTATGCCACTATTGTGAAGTAGCACCTCAGACCATGGGCCAATCCTGTCGACAGTTTCATCAAAGTTAGTGAAATAACTAGATGCTAAAAATGGTTAAGCGTTAAGTATATATGTAATATTCATCAGTAATAGAATGAAGAGTGTAGACTTACAGAAACAAAGATTTAAAAACTCAAAACTGTGTTGTATTTTCTTTTATTTTGTGAAGATTTTTTTTTCATTTATTATCTTTAATTAACTTTGTTTCATTATTTTGTTATTTAGATACATTTTAAAATGATATTTATGTTTAAGAATTCATTGAATTTTATTTGTTTCAGAAATTTAACCAGTTTTGATAGTAATTCTGTCAGTACTTCTGTCAGTAATGATTTTCAGCTTGTAATTGGGAAGGCTGATTCAAATACTTTAGATTTGAAAAATGATAACTCACAGTTATGGGTTGATGTACAGCCACCTATTAGAAAGGTATTTTATGTTGCTATAATTGTTACACATAGTAGTCTTAAATTATTTTAAAGTTATTTTTAATGGCAGTATTAATATATTGATGTTAAAAAAACATTAAAATAGTTTTATTAATTTAATTTAAAATGATTGGAGTCTATAAGTGACTAATAGAAAGATAATTTGCAATCTTCATATTTAATAGAAGTTTTTGGTGGTTTTTGAATTCAACAAGTGCTTTCAGGTTTTAAAATTTCTGTCTGTTTAATTAATGGCAAATTCAATTTCTGTGATAAGTTACACAGAAACATCTTTGTGTTTATTAATTTTAATATTTGTTTAAGGTTCAGTAAACCTTGTTATAACATTCTTAAAAATATATTAGCAACAAAATGTTGTGTGTGAAACATAAATATTAAAAAGATTTCCTGAATACTGTTCATTATGGATATTTTTTTAAAACTTTTATTTCTAGTAAACTAATAGGAATTTATAAATTATCTGTGAAAATTATGATATACAAATTATTATTAATTGCCAATTATGGTATGTTGGTCAAACTAAAAGAAGGATTGAAACTAGAATAAATTAGTAATCGGTTCATTATAAATACAGAACACAGAAATTGGCTACAGCCCAACATTTCCTAGAAACTGGTAACAAAATTAGTTTATTAGAATTGGAAAATAATTGATTTAGTCCTTTAATGTCCATTATTTATTGTAGTACTGTAAAGTTCTGTTATCGTATAAAAGCATTGTAATGACTGATTTTCAAGAATCATCAGTTTTAAGATCAGATTATTTTTGTTCAAGAATAAGTTTAGGGTCCTACATCTGTTAAGCAGTTGGGATTGCTCAGGTGAGTGCTATGGGGATGGCAGGAAGTCCCTTTACACTGTAATAAATCCAGCTTAATTGGGCTCTACTACTGTCAATTCTCACTACTGATATTGCGGGTGGAGTAAGGATGTGCTGCTGTGTGCTCATTTATCAGCATTGCTTGTTGATACACGAGTTGTTATGACTAATTGCATTTTTCTTATGGTTTTTGATAATATCTTCTGCATATTTTATTACATCTGACATATTCCCTGTGTCAAATCAGTTTTCTTGTATTTTATAAAAAATTAAATTGTTAAATAAATATTATTTATAATATTTTAAATTGTGTTCCGAGTGGGCAGTGTTTCTTTGTAACCTTTGTTTAAATTATGGATAAATTTCTAACGCTGCAGACTCGAAAAGGAAAACGGGATCGTCCAGTTAATTTGCCTGATGAGGAGGACCAAGCAGCAAAACAAATCGCTGGATTTGAAAAGTAGATCTGCTTCAAGGTATGAACCAATGATGAAGAAATTCTTCGTTCTCGCAACAAAAGAAGATATTTTAGGTATATTGGCTGTGATTCGAGATCTTGCAGAGGAAAATAGATCATGAAAGAAGTCTGGATTTTGAAGGAAGAAAACGCCAAAATTTTGAGCCAGCTTGATAATTATGAAGACTGGGTGTGCCGTAATAATTTAATATTCAATGGACTGAGATTTAATTCCAATGCGGATTGTCATGTGAGGTAAAAAAAAAAAAAAATACCATTTTGAGTGTATATTAAAAAACACAAAGATGTAAAAAGGAAGTAGCATGATAGTACACAAGTACTTTTGTTGGGAAACTAGGAAAAAAAGGGGAAAGCTTGATGCTATTTGAAGAGAAGTTATTAAAGTGGTGGGCAATTAGAACATGATTATTAATGTGGATCAGTTGATTGTGGAGGGTCAAGAATTTACTTGGACAGCGACGTGATGGTTGATGTGCGGATTGCAAGACTGCGTGGAAAAATTGAAGGAGATGTTCATTTATGACTTTGGGGAAATTGTTAAAAAGATCAATGGATAAACTGGGGAAGTTCAATGGTGTGAGGTTGCCTGGGAAGGGGAGAGAGATAAAATACTTAAGATTCTAGTAATGTTTCAGGATTCAGTGGTAAGTTTTTATTGCATGATTTTTATTTGTTTATAATTAAGTATGATATTGTTTGTTTGAGTGAGACTTGGGTGGATGATGAGAAAGCTGAATGATTTGAAAAAATTTGTTTCAGGAGTATAAAGTTGTATGGATTCTAGCAGTTAGAAGTTCAGCTTATGGAAGGTCTAAAGGTGGAATATGCTAGCCTGTAAATATAATTTGCAGGGTTTAAATTGTAGTTTTTTCCAAGCTGTGGGGGGGACAATGATGATAGTAAAATGGGATGATTACTGTGTGTACATAATTCCAGTTTACTTAAATAGTAGTGGGATGTGATAGGATGATTTTAGAAGATCCTGCAGTTTTATGGAAAACATTGGCAAAAATTGTTACTTTGTACTATTAGGGGCTTTTAATTGTAGAATAGGTGATCGACAGGTACTGCGAGGTGAAATAATGGAGAGTGAATGGAATGTAAATGCAATGAGGTATTTTAAGGATGAGGTGGTTAATACTTGGGGGACAGAAAGTGGTTGAATTGTGTAAGAGGTTTGATCTATGTGTGATGAATGGGAGAAGAGGGAGTGATGAGAAGGGTGGATGAATGGACTTTTATTGTGTAGATGGGAAGTTTGATTGTAGATTTATGTTGCATATCAACAAATTTGTTAAATACAATTTATGATTTTCAAGTTATTTTCGCAGATTTCTCAAATCACATGGCCATTGAGGTGAGAGTACAGTGGCAGCGACCGTTTAAAAATGATAATTGTTGTTTTGTCTCTGTTACTGAAGCTGAGGTATTCTATGACAGAGACAGAGGTACAAGTATGCATTGGAAAATTTAACATGGGATGCGGCTTTGTCTGGGGAAAGTGATCCGGATGGGGGGAAAATTGTAGGTATGATTTATCAAGCAGCTGGAGGAAATCTGACAAGTAGAGGAAACATTAAAGAACTCTGTAGGCAGAAGTGGTTTGACTGGAAATGTCTTAAGGCTAGGAAAAAATGTTTTGCTTGTTTAAATTTATAATAGCTTAATACAGAACAAATACACGTTATTTATTTGGAAGAAAGAAAGAATTATCATAGTCTCTGTAATAAAAATAAATCTTGATTTGTATACAGGGGTAAGGGAAAAATTTCTAAGAGATCGGGATTCACGGGACTTTTGGGAACTAGTTAAAATATTTTAAAAAATGGGATTTAGATGTATGGGGGAAATTACAGCAAGTGAATGGGTGCAGCATTTTCTTTGTCTGTTATCTGTGGGAAGGCGGGCTGTTCCAGTCGCATATGCGTTTAGGACAGATGAAACTTTGGACTCTCCAATCAATGATGTAGAATTAAATGCTGTCTTGCAGAAAGCAAAAGAAACTAAGTCCCTGGGTACAGATAGGGTGCCCTTTGAATTTTACAAAGCTGCACCAAAGGATTTCAATAAAATATTGATTCAATTTTTAATAATATTTTAGAGACCGGTCAAGTGCCCAGTAATTTTTCAGACGGAATTACATTCCTGATCCATAAAAGAGGAGATCTGTTGGATGTTAAGAATTACAGAGCTATTTCGTTTAGTAACACAATAGCAAAACTATTTTTGGGTATTTTATTAAAACAGGCTAATAAAGTGGCTAGGAGACAATAATATTTTAAATGAGTCTCAAGCTGGTTTTAGAAAAGGCTATTCTACTATAGACAATATATTTAATCTTGATACTTTAATTAATTTGAAACTTAGAAATAGGGATGTTAAGGTGTACTGTCTGTCGATTTTAGAGCCACCTTTGATAGCATCGATAGATTGGCGCTTCTGTATAAGTTATATGAAACTGGTTTGTCTTACAAGTTTTGCAGGGTTATTGGAGAATTATATAAAAATACATGTGTATCTGTGTGGTGTTCTGAGGGTTTAGTACATTTAGCGGCTTAAAACAGGGATGTTTATTGTCACCTGCTTTGTTCTCATTGTTTATCAATGATCTTATGGGTTGCATCGGGGAGGGCGTTTGGATTGATGATCTTAATATTAAAGGATTGTTGTATGCTGATGATCTGATGTTAGTAGCATCCTCACCAAGAGCACTTCAGATAATGATTAATGATATAAAAAAATACTGTGAACAAAGGGGATTAATAATTAATATGGAGAAAACAAAGATTATGGTTTTCAGGAGAGGGGGTCGGTTAGCGAGACATGAAAGATGGTTTTGGAGAAATGAGAAAATCGAGATGGTCAATAGATACAAATACTTGGGAATTACTTTCACTTCTTTGGTGTCTTTTGTAGAGCACATAAGGGAATGGGTATCAGTAGCCGAATTTGGTTTGAATAATATGTGGAGCAGCTTTTGGCTAACAATGAAATACTGGTGAAAAGTAAATGGGATGTTTTTGAAGCGGTAACAAGGGTGGTGGTTACATTTGGAGGACAGGTTTGGGGTTATATGTTCGGTAAATTAGAGGTTTTGTAAGGTTTTATATTAAAATGTTATTCTGTTTGCCGCAGTCCACTCCTAATTTTGTAGTATACTTGCTAATGGACAAGTCTAATTTATTTCATTTTACTTTTAGTATGAATTATAAATATATTATAAAGATATTAAACTTAAAAGAAGATCGTTGGCTGTGTAAACTTGCTATTAAAGTTATCAAACTCAGTATCAGATGGTATAGGGTGTGGAAGTCAATGATGGAAAGATATGGCTGTGAGTTTAGTGAGAGAGTGGATGGCGCATGTAATTGGAATGTACAACTGAATAGTTTGAATGAATGCATGAAGAAGGATTAAAGGAGAAATGGATGGAGTATGCAGAAAAGTCATTATTTCACAATATTTACCATCGTCTGGATCATGTACTCGGAAATCAAAATTATTTTACTGGTAAATTTAACAGGACGGAAATGTCGGTAATATTTAGTATGTGTGGTGCACTATGGAGATTAAATAAAAGTCCGGGTAGGGAGGCGGTCAGTGGTTATACACATTATGCAGTTGTCTGGAAGAAGATATATTACAGTTTATTGGAAGGTGCCTGGTATTAACATATATAAGAAATTCTAAACTGGGCAACAGTTAAATTTTAAACTGGGAATAGACAATTAATCTGCTTAATGGAAGGGATTGGAAAAGGTTGATAGGTTTTATTAGGTCTGCTTGGTCTTATAGATGTATTTTAGTGGCTGAGTTTAATGCATAAGAGTCAAATATGGAGGTGTGTGGATGTGCTATCCAGTTACTAACATTGGAGAAGAAGACATTTTCAACAGGAAATGTTCTGACTGCATATTAAAGTAGCACCAAAATAAATTTCTTGACAAAATAATTTGTTTTCTCATTTAGTTTTGCCATTTCCTAAGAAATATCATAAATAATACATTTTTTAAATTTAATTGTAAAATTATCATTTTGTTTCTTATGAAACAGATAAAATGTGATATCAGTAAACAGTCATTAAAAAAAAGTATTAGTAAACTCCAAATTCAAACTGAATGTGGCTGCTATTCTAAACACTTTAATGAAGTACAAATTGGCTTAAAAATAAATTATTTTCTTCCTGCTTTTTTACATCTAGAAAGATGTATAGAAGGATATTAAACCATTAATTCTGTTACTCTGATCGGTGTCCTCTTAATTTAATTTCTATCTGTTATTTTGTATTCTAATTCATAATTTAGCTTAGTATATCAGTCAGAATTATTTATGTATAGAAAATTTACTTGTAAAATTTTTAAATGACATTATGGGGTTTTATAGAATGATTACATTACAAGAATGATTTAATTTTTATGTTTTGTATATTATTATTTATTCATTTTTATTTCACTATATTTTTTTTAATACATGAATTATGATGGTGATTAGTTTGCCTCAATAAGTAGAGATAATATAAATTAAAAAGCATCAATTTTTTATGTGTATAATTTCCTTATCGTAGAAAGATTGTGTTGACATGTAAAATGTAATAAAATACACATAGTAAGGGAATTATATTCAAAAATATTTTTGTTCAAAACAGTGGGTTGAAACATATTATATTTATAAAATTTCTGAAAGCTTTTGACAGACTAAATAGAACGAAGTAATGGAACATGTTATTAAGCAGAACCTTTCCATTTCATTTAATCAATGTAATTTAAATTTTATGTGATGGCACCTTAGTCGCCATGTTTTGACTTGAGAAATAGATGGGAAACCGATATTGAAATTGATAGAGAAGTTTGGCAGGGCTGCTGTATCTTTCCAACACTTTTTAATATTTATTTGGACAATATCATTCACAGGTAGAGACAAATCTTTGTCTTGGAGATATAGCTAAATCTTGAAGCATAGCTCAACATAATTACATATGCAGATGACGTTTTCATTATACAAGAATATGAGGACATGTTGCAACAAGGACTATATTCATTACAAAATATCAGTAGTGAATATGGCTTAAAAATAACTACTCAGGAAACAAATATAATGGCTTGTTAATAATAAAATACCTGGTGAGATCAAAGATAAGATAGAGAGAGATAAATGAAATATTGGAGCAAGTGTCTGGCTTCCATTATTTACTTGCATATTTTGTACATGACCAGGATGTAACAGATAAACTTAAGTTAATTTGTGAAATGATTCACAAAACCCTAAAATGTAAAACTAGGAATGTAGATTAAAGTAAGACTGGCAGAACTGGTTTTGTTGTATGGAAATAAAACACGAATGATCTGTAAAAGAGAATATCAATTCACAACTGCAGAAATGAGATTCCTTAGATTAGTGAGGAGCTGCAGACTGTTGGACAAATTACCAAAGGAAAGTATTAGATAGGATCTGAAGATTTTTATCTTGAGGGAAGTTGAAAGAATACCAAATAAATGACATCTGGGTCATATGTAGGCAGATTGATTACCTTGCTTTATTTTAGATCGGTCAGAAGGACATAGAAGCATTGGCAGCCTGATGAAAAGATGGCTTCTGGAACAGGTAAAGTTGCTTAATCCTTGAACTGAAGAAGAATGAATCTTAATGTTGTATAGTTGATATATCGAGTTGATGACTACATCAACTCTGTACACATAATACTCTGTATATATATATATATATATACTGCCAGGTGTAAAATGGGCAGTCCCAATCTGTTAAGCGACCCAACCCAACCCCTATAAAACGCAACCCAACCTTATATTAGGTAGGTATTGAAATAATAAAAAGGCATGTGTAAATGTAAATGTAATTTTTATTATTTCCATCCATTACCTTACATTTAGAGTAAATGTTAGAAGTGGCCGCCATATTCTTGAATACAAGCTTCAATACTTTGTTACAGAGTTTCTTGCAACTTTTTTCAAAGTTTGTGGCTGGATATTTAATACAACTTGTTCAATATTGACTTTAAATTGTTCAAGTATTCGTGGTTTGTTGCTGTAAGCTTTTTCTTTGAGTTAACCCCATAGAAAAAAATCCGTCGCAGTCAAATTTGGAGATTTTGGTGGCCACAAGCCTCGACCGATAACACGATTGCCAAAGAATTCCTTAACGAAATCAGAAGTTGAACCTGCGTAGTGCGATGTCGCATCATCATGTTGTTGCCAGCAGTGTCTGTCTTCCTCTTCCAAGAGTGCAATGAACTGAAATAAAATATCCTGATATCGTTCTGCATTAATGGTGTACTCGAAAAAAATAGGACCGATTATTTTCTTCCGCAGTCACGCACCACACGCCCAACTTCTGCAGGTGTAATTGTTTTTCGTGATAAACGTGGGGATTTTCAGCACTCCAAATTCTACTGTTTTGGCTGTTTACATAGCCATCCAAATGAAATCGTGCTTCATCTGTGAAAAATAACGAATCCATAACATTAATTCCCTCACGCAGAAATCGACGGAACCGTTGACAATATTGTAGCTATTTTTCTTTGTCAGGCTCAAGAAGTCGATGAACCGTTTGAATGCAATAAGGTCGTTAATTGTAATTGTTTGGTCGCCCGATGAACAGTTGATTTAGGTAAATTAATTTCAGGAGACAAACGTCTGATCGATTTATTTGGCGAGGCGAGTAATCGGTCTTTGATTTCAGTGACTGTATCTGTATTCAACACTGACGCAGATCTTTTGTGTTCCTTGTTATTAACAGAACCAGTCTCTAAATTTTGCAACTAACCTTAATACTGATGTTTTGTTAGGAGCTGGTTTATCTGTGTACTTATGGCGAAACAAATCTTACACTGCAACCACTGATTTCGTACTGAAGTACGACTCAACAATGAAAACACGTTCATCTAGCGAAAACACCATCTTGTCTCTAGCAATACACTAAACGTTATGATTGCATTGTTATTACTATCGGCAGTGTTCTACTGCGTCGCCGCGATGTTCAGATGTTGGACGAGTCCATTTCAGTAACGAGTAGGGGAGTAAGCTTGATTTTTGAAATTTCATGGATGAGTGATTGATGGGTTGCGTTTTATATGGGACACCCTGTATATAGTTGATATAGACTTACAGTCTTTTGGTTATACTGATTCTGATTATTGATCTGTGTTTGAATGATTAATTAACATCAAATCATTATAAATATGAATTGTAAATAGTAATATCACATTTTCTTCTTGTGTACCTTATACTTTAAAGATAAACACCAAACCATTGGTGTTTGACATTACTTCTGTTGACATTTTTAAATGATTCCTACCCTTGCAAAAGTTAGAGCTTTTGTAATATCAGTTGATTTTTCTACAAAAATTATAATTTTATTTTTCAATTTTTTTCCCAGAAATGAAAATTGTAACATGATATCTTGGATTGCAAATGTTGAAAAACAACTGGTAGAATTTTTCTCAAAGGGTTGAAAATTATATATAAAAAGAGCAGTAACTGTCATGGATGTAAAGTGTAACAAATGTAAAATGGTTTTTTGCATAATTTTAATTGCTACATTTTTTTTTCATATTGACCATTATTGAATTTCAACTTTTAATCATGGCTTAAAAAAGTAATTTTAATTACATCTTATAAGTAAAGATTGGAGATGCTTGACAAAAACCATAAGAAATAATTTATTTAAACGGTTTGGGAACTAAATTAATTTTATTTAATTATTAATGTCTTATTAATAAGCCCTGTGGCATGTAAATATATGAGTCTATTGGATATATCTTTATTGAGCTGGACATAAAACTGTTGGCAATTTTTTTTGTTGATATGCAAAATGTGGAAGCATATGCAGTATTACAAATGGCCACTAAATGGGTATGGATTGCCTTTCACCTGTTCTTGTTTTTAAGTATGTTCTTTTTTTTATTGTTTCTTAGCATGCATCATTTTACATTATACAGTTAGTTTATAAATCAGCCTTGCATATTGAAATATTTCTTTATATACAAATGTTAAAGTATTTTTGGTGATAAGGTTATGAGAAAAGCTGTTTTTCAGGTTTAGGAAATAATGTAGTTAAATGAAAAAGTAAAGTAAAGTTTTGAAAAGAACAGATTTCTTATAACATCTTTATAGCAAATATTATTCCATATATATTATTCATCATATATATTATTTCATTTCTGTAGCAGAAGTAAGTTAACAAAGTGTACAATTTGCCTTCTGAGCTAGCTTTGGCTTGGTTGTATTGCAAACCTTGACTGAAATGTTAAAGATTGGTATGATAAGGAATACAATTTATGAAAGATTGCTCATTTTTATAAGTAGAAAAAGAAAAGAATTGGTCAATACCAATTTAAGACACTTTAAGATATTCTGTGATAAACTCCATAGTTTTTTTATTTTGATATAAAAAGTCTTTATATTCCTATTTCAGGAATCAGTTAAAAAGCGTTTCAATTTGATATAAGGAATTAAGTAGGTCTTCCAGTTTACAATAGGTAATTAAAAAAAAAAAAAAAACAGCCCTTTCTGTAAAAATATACAGTTTTTAAAAACTATAGAGTTATATATATGAATTATGTGTATTATGGGTGTGTGATTAATCAAAGTTTTTGAGTCGATTTGAATATTTCTTGAATTGAGTAGAGACAGATATTTAAAAATTCAAAACATTTTTACTTAGAAATATTTTAAGATTTGTGTATTCTAAATTCCCATTTTTATAAATAAGATTAAAATACTTCACTGTGAAATATATTTTCATATTATATATAGATTAATTTTGTATTGATGATGTTGAAAAATATCACCAGCTTTTGAATTTCCAAGTTAAAAAATGATTAATAATGAGCTATTTTGAATGTTGTTTGGAAAAATGTCATTAGGCTTCATCTATATCATGGTTATTTTAGAGTCAGGGAAAATTCTGAAAATAGGGAAAAATCATTTTCAAAATTTTGGGGTAACTCTGTTCATGTTAATGAGCTTTCCGACCAGGACATGGTTTTAAGGGAAATTTATTGAAAGTTCTTCTTAGGCGTTTCTCTATGTTCTATAATGGAAACTAGTTTTATTCTCAAATGAATGAGCCATCTATCTTAGTAATAGATCTTGGAATGTGTTTTGATGTAAAAAAAATTTCCCACTTTTTTGAGGAAATCGCAGACCACCCCACCACATGTAATGATGTGTGCAGGGATATATGATAGAACTGTTCTTTTTTTAAGGAAGTATTTACAAGATTTCATAGCTTTACATGATTGATAATTATTTTATTCCTCAGCTTCGATTGATTGATGGGGAATTACCTGCAATTTTATTACAAAGTGGAGCTCTAGCTCATTGTGCTTAGTCATTAAAAGACTTTTTAAATAAACATTGTGAAGGGTGGTGGATTGATAGGGGCTTCAAGATTCAATGGCTGTCTAGAAGTCCAGAACACACACACACGCGCGCGCGCGCGTGCGCACATGTAATTTGAAGTAAGTTATTACATCTGTAATAAATTACTTCAAATTGTTACATTAATTTTAATCTAATGTGCTTTAAGTTATTAATATTTTTATATAATATTAAATAAACTAAAGACAAACAATTCAAGTTTAATTATTTAATACATTATATACAATGGACGAGTATAACTTGTCCAACCATTTTTGCTCAGTTGAATGACGGATATGTTGTCCTCATGATTAAAGTTCTATATCTTTCATTAGGATCACACCAGGTCGTCTTTTGTTGATCTCAGATATTGAGTGTTTCATACTGAATTCAATATCAGGTTGTTTTTGCTATCTATTGGATAATTTTTGAATTGTGTGAGTTTAGGTAAGATGATATTTGTGAGGCAAGTTTGTTTACATGCATGTTGTTGATTTATTTTCCATGTTTATTTTATTGACTCAATTATTTTTGTTATTATTGTTTAAAAATTAGCAAAATGAGTGGTATTTATGACTAAATTAGTCAAATTGGTGTACGATATCTTGGATGATAACGATGAAGAAAATTCTGATTCTGAAAAAAAAATTAAGGTTGTGTCTATCGGACATAAACAGATTAGTGAATTATGTTTTGATAGTGGTTCTGAAGGGAAACTAGATGATGAGGGTAGGGACTCAACGTACAAATATCTGGTTATTTGTGATCTGTATTCATCAGATGATGATTATTATAACCACGTGTTGAAAAATAAAAAAAGTTGTTTCTGTAACTGAACCTTTAGTAAGTGATGTTATTTTGAATGATTCTACTTATAGGTCTACTAGTGCTACTTACTGTTGTTCTTCTGTAATTTCTAATACTTCTGCTGACAATTCTATTTGTACCAAATTAGATTTAGGCCTACCTTCAACCTTATTAACTCCTCTTATTGGCAGTGTTACACTCTTATAACATTGTAACAACTCTAATAATTATTATTTTTTTTTTTTTATTATAAAATAATTTCTCAGAATAATAATGTTTCTATCTACATCTAGTTCTCAAGTGTAAATAATCAGAAGTGTGTGAAACAGTAATATTCACTTTTTTCTTTCTGTTTCCTGTTTATCCTCTGGTAATTACCATTCAGATAATACTTCAGAGGATGAATGAGGATGATATGTATGAGTGTAAATGAAGTGTAGTCTTTTACAGTCTCAGTTCGACCATTTCTGAGATGTGCGGTTAGTTGAAACCCAACCACCAAAGAACACCGGTATCCACGATCTAGTATTTAAACCCATGTAAAAATAATTGACTTTACTAGGATTTGAATGCTGGAACTCTCGACTTCCAAATCAGCTGATTTGGGAAGACGCGTTCACCACTAGACCAAACCGGTTGGTTCGTAGTATTCACTGGAAGTAAAACATCAGACAGACTCTGGTTTTGTGCTGTATTTTACTAAAAAAAAAGTTTTTCTTTCAAGTGACATAACTTTTTATTCCAAGGTGATATCTAAATTAATTTATATAATATATATAGAGTCTGTTTCTGTGTTTCTAAAAGTATGTTATACGCAATATAAATAACTTAAAATACAAATAATAATTACATATATCATGTTGCAGCTATTTTTTTTTCTGTGTTTGAAAGGGAAATTTCACCATGACGCACAAACTCTGGGATTTTATATTTTTTCTTTTACAAAGAACAAATCTGCATGTCTTTTTCTTTCAGATGATAAAACTCTTGTGAGAAAATTTTGGTATTATGATAAGTAGGAATTTTTTTGAGCCGGTCTAAATTGACCAGTTACCATGGACCACCATGTGCCAAGAAGCCGAGGGTTCAAATTGTTAATAGAAAGGAGCTTTGTGGCCATAGTTTAAAAGTAGTTTATCTTTCTAAAAATATTTGCTTTTTATGTAAGATTTTTAAACTTTTTAATATGTTTTCCATTCTATATTGTTTTTTAAAGGGTCCATTTAAATGTGAAGTTTGTTCAAAAGAATTTGAAATGTGGTCTGCCTATAAAAAACATTTAAAAACTCACCTAGATGATAAGCCACATCGTTGTTCACAATGTTCAGCTTCATTTAATGTACCTGTAAGTACAGTTTGATATTTTATTAAATAATGTTATTTTTAAATAGAAATTGTATTTGTCTTTTATTAAGTTTAATTTTTTTTTTTTTGGATAATGCATGGAATTTGTGTAGTATAATTTTTTCTTATGTTGTTAATTTTCATTGATTAAAATGAAATAATTGATGACTGGATAATAAATATATTTAAACTTACTTTCATTCACAGTATTCTGTTATCTTTCTAGCTGAACGACTTCAAAAAGTAATGAGTGACTGGAGCTGATATTTATTTTGAATAATTTTGTTGTACTTCACGTTACTAACTTTCTCATTTATTACATTGTAATGAAATGTTTTCTTAAGCCCTTCTCTAACTTATGGATGCCTCCAAAGAGGACATATTTTCATGATGGTGTTCTCCTATACACTTCAAGTACAATGCAAGATTCTCCTTATGACCTTTGGCTAGTTTGATCATCTGTACAGCCTGGACCTTGCACCAAGGGACCATCACTTGTTCCTGTGTCTTAAAACCTTTCTTACTGGTTGACAGTTTCACATCAACAACGAGTTCAACCAAACAAGTTGTTCCTGTGTTGCAAGTAGCAACACAGGCACCATCATTCTATGACAAGGGTTACAACTTCTGGTGCCCACTATGATAAATGCTTCAGCAATAGCAGAAACTGTGTAGAAAAATAGAATAAGAATTGTACTTCAAAAAACAATAAAAATTTTATGTGAGTATATTATTTATCTTTTTTAATAATCTTTAGCACCTACTTTCTGGATAACCTTTCATATATAATCAGATCATAAGTACATCTCTAGAAAGTTTCTTTCAGAGAACGAAATTGGTCATTTTCAGTGAAATTGAAATACAAAATACTTTGTTTTAAGATAACAGAAAATAATTTGCGGAAACACTGGGTTTTAATGATAAAACTGCAGTCAAAGTATTCATATTCTGAGGAAATTATTTATTTTTTTCTCAAAATTTTATACAAGGAGTTCAAATCAGTCCAAATTAAATTATTGGGGACTTAATAAACTCCAACTGCTGGTCTGTATTGTTTAAATTCCAGATATTACTAACAATGTATGCTCAGTTTGATATGAGAATTGATATAAAAAATTTTTTTTTTTTGTACAGTCAAATCTTATTCTACACAAAGCAACACACAATGCCGATGATTTATCTTGTCCTGAGTGTAATAAGAAATTTAATAGATTGGCTAGCCTGAAAGCTCATTTGATATTACACGAAAGAGAAGAAAGTTTATTTTGTACAGAGTGTGGTGATGAATTTAATAATCAGGTAATTATATTTTATTAAAATAATTTTGTTTAAACATTGATATATCATGTACAAAGGTTGAGATATGGTAACAAATTGGAATAAAGTACTTAACCCTCCATCGGTCGCTTAAAATTTGAATCGCCGACTCTTGCTCAGCAGAGGTTTCATCCGGGTTATGCAACAATGTACAAAATGTAAAGAAAATGTTTATTTTTATAATCAAACTTCTATAAAAATCCAGATATATGTTTAACACAAACAGTATAATATAAAAAAAGGTTTTTTATATTATAAAATGTATATATTATTTAGTTATTGTGAAAAATTACTTTTACAATTATTATATGAAATAAACATATTTTATTCAAAAGTATGTAAAAACTACGTACGAAAATAGTATAAGAAATCTTATTTATTACAAATACAAGTGTAAAATATATGTTTTAAAACAATTATTCAAAAATAATAATTATCAGGAAATACAAAATTTGTAATTGTAAATTTTGTTAAAAGTTGAAATATACTTGATATGAAAAAAACGTAAAGGCGTACATTCAAGAACATTGCTTACACATGGAAATATCATTGTGGAAAAACTACAGATAAAATATATTGTAAAAGGAAAATACTTAAAAACATGTATAAAGCCAGCCATCAATTAATTGTTTTGATTGTCATTCGTGGGCTAGGTTGGCCAAAAGCAAAGCCTTACAAAAACTTAGACAGATGAATCACTGTCTACCGGTATTTCTTCATCTTCATCGCTGGAATCAGCACACTTGGTACACTGTACTGCAGAATGCTCTCTGCATATGAAAAGTTTGCACTGAATACACCTTGTCTTCGATGGCCAATTTTTCTTATAGCTGCAAAGGAAGCATCACCCCGAAGTGACTACATCTGGTGGCGGTTCACGTTGTTGATCTACTTGTTTGCCGATACTCAGAATCTTACACATCCGTAGTTTCAGTTTCAGTTTTTGCACAAGGCGAAAGGTAGCTCTTGAATAAACTTTCTTCTAAAGATAGTCTGGTTTACATTCTTTTTCAGAACGATGTAACTGTTCAAACATCCAATATCAAGAAGGGTGTAAAACAGCCTCATCGACCATTGATTACAGACTCTGGCAGTTGAATAGCTTTCCTTATATTTGTCACTGTGTCCACTCCTCCTTTGCTTGAATTGTAGAACAAATTAATTTCTGGCTTTCCATAAGAGCAAGAATTCTCAGTTGTGTCTACAGCATTGGTGTTATGCATTGATGACAGCAGGATTACATCTTTGTTCTTCTTTGCTTTAAATGAAAACGTTGTGTAGTCTTTCTTAAAAGCAAAACATGAACTTCCTACAGGACATTGTTTGGTATCGATGAAAGCTATTGTTATTTCACGCTTGTTTTTCCTTACTGTTCCAACGAGTGTCAAGCGATGATTTTTCAAAAGTTCTTCGCAAAGAGGTATGGATGTGAAATAGTTGCATTTCTACCCGAACCAGAAACCGGTTCAGTCATTCTCAGAACAACTTCTTTGCCCGAGTTATCTACAGCAAAAGGTCCTTCAGGTTGTTTCCCTGCATATACCTCTAGATTGGCGGTATAAAATGTTTTTGCACAAGTCATTGCATAAACTTTGATTCCGTACTTGGCAGGCTTGTTTCTCATATACTGCCTGAAAGAGCATCGACTGCGGAACGATTCCAGCATTTCATCGACAGTTACAAATTCACTTACAGTGAAATGTTTCTTACATAACTCGATAAAGTCATCAATCAAATCTCTAATAGGAGCCAATTTATCGATTGTCTTTCTATCTTCTCGCATTGTGATGTCGTCAAACCTGATAC
This sequence comes from Lycorma delicatula, assembly GCF_047948215.1. Lineage (NCBI taxonomy): Eukaryota > Metazoa > Arthropoda > Insecta > Hemiptera > Fulgoridae > Lycorma > Lycorma delicatula. The sequence continues at coordinate 169,968,882 of NC_134458.1, forward strand.
ATCTCAATAAAAATTTGAATCGGCTTAGTGACATGACGCATCTGAAAAATTTTACACCAGTCCCATCAGTGGCCCATAGTTCTTCTAGAATTAGATTCCTGCTACGCATTACCCCTACTATATACAGGATACCAATAACAGCTCTTATCTCAATTGGATTAGTTGTTTTGCGGTCTCGTTCTCTAGTAAACATTTGTTTGTTTGCGTTTATATAAATATTTGTGTAGCCCGTTATGTCTTTGATTGTTTCATCAGGGAAAAAAAGGTTCCATGCCTCAACAGGAGACTTGGCAACTTTTGCACTTTGGGCCACACATCCCATCCTCATCCACAAAATATTTCTATTGGACGTTTGAGCCTGCGCACTTTGATTTGGGTGCAAGTCCCAGAGCAGTTTCCTCCTTTTGCTCGTGTAAGCTGCTTTACCGTTTTGCCTGGTTACAATAATTGCAGATTGCTGTTCTTTTAACGGAATACATTCTATGTCATCAAAATCATCTTCATATGTAATACCGTTATTGATATTGACAAAGTCGTCTTGCTCACCTGGTAATTCATGTACTCCTTCGTTTTCATCACCAGAGTCCAAAGCCGTATCTTCTACATCTCTTCAGGAAATAATTCACGAGTAAAACTCCCAGTGGGCCTAAATACAATTGCAAAATGTTCCTCTCTTTCTACGCTAGCTAAAAGTCTGGCGAGTCTTTCTTCCTCTTTTTCCATTTTCCAAAACAATAACTAAGAAAAATTCACTGCATAACTTGAAAATATAAGTGATCTAAAAAAAAACTCTCGCACACCAAGGTTTCATCCAGGTTTGCAAAACACAAATAGATGCTTGCGGAGGTTTCATCCGCGTTTCCAAAACACAAACAGACGCTCGCGGAGGTTTCGTCCAGCCTTCTACTACTTCACTTGTGACACTGACCTTGAACGATGATTGGGGGTGGATAGGCCTGTCAGCTGTTCCTGAAGAGAGAGTCGACAATGTTACTAATGGACAGTGCTGCCAATCCCAAACAACACATTTACCCAAACAAAACCAATTTTACCTGGAGGAAACCTCCGCTTAGCGACCGATGGAGGGTTAAAAGAATACACATAAATAGCTATGTTATTGAATAACCACATATTCATTAAGTGATTATTCAATAAATTTTAAAACAAGATTATAAATTGTTTACAAAAATCCTAGGTGGTCTCTTGGATTGTTCAACCAACATTAATTGGTACTGCTGAAGAAGTATTGAGAAAAAATGTCATGAAAAATAAGAAGTTTACAATAGGCTATGAAATGAGTGTTTATAGTATGGTTTTTTTTTTAATAAGAATACAAAATAAAAATTGCAAATAACTGTTGGAATTTTTGGCATCCTGATAAAATGTATAAATGTTGTAAAGAATATCTAAATCACTTACACCTCCAATTCAGACTGCCATCATGATTTAAAGCATGCTTTTGTATAGGTTTGAACAATTAATTTTATTTTTATTATTAGTTTTTTATTTATATAACTTTTTCATAGTGTCTACTAACAATGATTGTTTAAGAATTGATTGGCTGTTTATCATTAGATTTTAAGTAAAAACGTTTTTAAACAATTTTTAGCATAATCTTGTTTTCAAATTTATCTAAGAGTGTTCAAGAATCAGCTGCCTAAAGTAAAAAAGACACTTGATGGACATTTTGATCGTTGACATTTTTCATCAGTAGTTATAAGGAAGTTATTAAAAGTAAATATACAACTGAAAACAGTATTAAAATATTAATGTGTGTGTATGTGTGTTTTACAAAAATGGCTACTAGCATTTAAACATGTTGTGCTCAAATAACAGTAACATGAAAATTAAACGAGGTATCAACAATCCAAGAACATGTGGTTACGGTGGGCGGGGGGGGGGGGGTTATGTGGAACAACCACACATAACTGCTGCCAACCGCACATAACTAAATATCTTCATTGGCACCCAATCAAAAAAGTTTGGTTATTTTCTGAACAGACCTTGTATATTATTAAATTAACCACCTAATAAATCAAAATCAACTGATGCATCTTTCAGCTCTTAGACCATCTTCAGTCTTAATTTATAATTTTACTTTACATTGAAGAATAAAAAAAAAAATATTTTTATGATTAACTCTTTTAATTATATATATATATATATATATATATATATATAAAATGGTTAATGGCATTTGTTGACTGGTTAGTGATGAACATTATTTCAGGCATAAAATTTAATCATTGTTGTTTTGAACCTTTAGCAAAGGACAGGTCACAAATATTGTTGCAAACAGGAAAACATTAGAACTGTGCAATCGATCAGTATTTGAAAAAAAAATTGAATTCTGATATTCACCTTTCCTCTTTGCCAAAGCCAAAGTATTCTTTTTAAGTCATCATAATTTATAACTACATAAAGATCATGAGGAAATATTTTTAATATATTTTGATATATTGCAGAGAAATTGTGTTGAGTTACTGTGTATGTTAAAAAATTATCATTTTTAAAATGATAAAAAAAATTATAGTATGCTTTAATAGAATAAAACTTAGTGATGGATGGTTCTTGCTTAAAAAAAATCTGTAATCTGTACTTGCTTTAATGTTCATTTTCATTTTATGATGTGTATTATTACTTAATTGTTTTAAACAAAAAATCTATGGAATTGCATTCTTTTTGTCGGTTCAGCTAGTCCATAATGCTAGACTAATATTCATGAGCTTTTTCATGTGACGGCCCTGGATGTAAGTCATTACATCATAGTTCATGCTCGATCAATTAATGTGTTTCTATTAATATTTTTGGAAATTTGTTTTATAAATAGTTTAACACAAGCTTAGATAGATTTACATATGTTTTGTACTGAATAAATTGCAAAAGAGACTTTTGTCTCTTTTGTTAAAAAATCTTGTAAAGACAAAGACCAATAAAAAACATTTCTGATTGAAGCAAAGCTTTATTTGAATATCGTTTTAGATGTATTAAATAGCGTATTATTTTTTTGTAAATTGCCTAATGTGGATGTAAGCAGTCCATATAGTTGACGCCCGGAAAATCAGCATCCCACTATACTAGCTTACTTTACCAGTTTTCCCTTTTCTAGGAAAACAATTCCTAGTAAAATGAAAACTTCAACATTTTTTATTGTAATTTATTTATTGTTTTATGTTTTCTTCATCATCATAGACTCAGCTTGACAATCATCTAAGAGAACATGATGCAGAATGGATAAAACCTAATGTTAAAGTTTATAAATGTCATCATTGCGATAGACAATATAGCCGAGCTTCTGTTCTCAGAGAACATATGAAAGGACATAAGGTACTTCTTCATTTTTGTTTTATTTTATTTCTTTTCTGTTACTCTCTCATAATTGCTTATGTGTTTTCTATTTTGTTTATATTTTTTATTATGCGATGTTAATGGTGCAGCAAGTTTTGTTATTTATATTAAGTATTGTCGATGTTATTATTATATTTATAATGCTTTATTTTTTCTTTCAGATGAAAACTTCAGTAGCATCTAGGAACAAAAAGACATCAGTTAGAAATGGTGTTTTATTGCATTATTGTGACACTTGTCAAAAGGCTTTCCAAAAACCAAGTCAGTTAATTAGGCATAAACGAATACACACAGGAGAAAAACCGTGGAAAGTATGCATATTTAATTACTGTTTTTCATTTAATTATATAAAAGTACTGAATTAATTATATAGTGTTTACATTATGTAAAAGTTAATATTTATTTCAGTTTGAGGGGATTATTGTATTCAGTAGGATGCACAAGTAGTAGTTATAACTGTTGATTATTTAATTAGCACTGTTTTGTAGTATCACTTGTAATTAATTTTCTAGAACAGTTCAGAATATAATAAAGATATACTATTATATGTTGCTGGATCTTTCATAATCTTTATTTCTTATCTCCTAAATTTTTAAGTTTTACTTATTTCATTATCTCCATGCTATTTTTATCATTGTGGATATCATTCAATGTCTTGATTTCTTTTCATTTAATCATCTGTAATCATTTCCATTTCAGTAAAAACATTCCTCTTTTTCTTTTAAAGTTTGATAGATTTAATATTTAAAATAATGAATGTTTTATTTAATTTTCCTTCTCTGTGAAATCACTTTCATTACTACTTGAATTGCTATTTCATCAGACAAGTGAAGAATATACTATTTATTAAGAAGATGTTAAAATTTATTATTAAACATTAGAGAGATTAAACTTGCTTTCTTAGCCAAGTTTGAATATGTGACTTTTCTGTTACTATTATTTTATTTGCAAATCGTAATTTATAAATTGAATCTTTATAAGTGTTGAGTTGGATAATTTTAAAATTAACTGTATAATTTCTCTTTATTTAACAGTTTGTTTTTTTTTTTAATAAGTATCATTTTTCAAGTCTGTCAAAATTGAATTTATTACTCATTTTTAAAATTAAATATTTTCTGTTAAAAAAATATATTTTTTAATGTAACTTCTGTTCTGCCTTTATTTTATCTATTCGTAAGTTTGCATATGTTCTCTGAAGTCTGTTTAAACGTCTAAAAATATTATTTAATACTTACTAATTTTTTATAATGTTGTGAATGTTTCAAGTTACGTGATTTCACATTTTTTTTAATTTTGTGTTCTACACATTCTAACATGCTAAATCAGTAACTTTTTTCACATAAAGAAATTAGGTGAAAAAAATTAAAACGCAGTGAAATCTCCTTATTTGCCCTTCCTGCATTTGTGATTTTGTTATTTGTGATGCAATATTTCATAATGTCTTTTCCAAATTCACAGGTAAAATTTTCCGTATTCGCATACATTACATTATGTAGTGACATTAAAAAATAAAAATATTATTGTAAATTAACAAAATTATAATTTAATATAGTGTGAATATACACTGCGATAGTATAAGTACTGTATTGCACATTACAGTATTTGTTTTTAAAGACAACGTAGAGAAATTTCTCCATCGTATTTGCTTTTCAATGATGGACAGGATATGAGTCACAATCATAAATAAGCAAATTGTCAACATTGCATATTTAGAGTTTCAGATTATGGCAATTCAGTATGTACTGCAAAGTAATTCAGTTGAGCAAAAGTATTGGTCGTGTAACGGTTATTACTGTGTGTGTATTGTAAATAAGTAGGAAGTGCTTTTATTCAATACAGTATTGTTGATCTTTCTGAGTGTTATTGTTAATCTATTTTACTGTATGTACAGAATAGCTTATTTTGTATTTTTTGCGTGGTTTTTGTTTTTAAACTTTAATAAAATTTATTTTTTAATTTAAATTATTTTTTATAGTGTAAAGGGACTGAGTTACTGTAAAAATATCTTCAGTCGGTAGCAATGAAAGAAAAAGGGTAAAAAAAGTTATACTGTTTTATAAAAAACCTGAAATCCTCGATAGGCTTAAAAAGGTGAATTTGAAGCTTCTGTTGCTCGTAGGTTTGCAGTAAATGAATCGACTATTCAGTACATTAAGAAATCTGAACAACAAATTAGGATCTCTGCAGCCACTCCTTCATTTCAGTGTTAAAATAGTTAGGGATCCTGCTGTTGAGAAGATGAAACTGCACTAAGTATTTGGATCAAAGGTCAGATTCAAAAACGGGTTCCAATAAGCGAACTTAAAAAGCTAAGAGACTGTATGATCATTTTAATCGAGGGCTGAGCCAAAGTGATGCTGTTATCTAATTTCAAGCTTCAGAAGGCTGGTGTACTAAATTTAGTCAGGCAATCTATACACAAATTGTAAAGATAGTAAAAATTTTAAGGGAAGCTGCATCAGCAGGTAAAGCATCTGCAGAAACTTACCCAGCAACATTTTTAAAAATCATCAAAGGTAATAAATACAAGCCAGAGCAGATTTTTAATGCAGATGATACAGGCCTGTTTTGAAAATGAATACCTGATAGGACCTTCTTCTCAAAAAAATGAACAATCAGCACCGGGGTTCAAGGTAGCAAAAGACAGAGTAATAATTTTGCTTTGTGCAAATGCAGCCGGTGATTGTTTAATTAAATCGCTGATGATTTACAGGCCCCAAAACCAACACATGTTGAAAAATAAAAATAAGACCCTGTTGCCAGTTTTTTGGTGATCCAATAAAAAAGGGTGGATTACAGCTTCACTTTTCTTGGACTGGTTCAATAACTGTTTTGTACCCAAAGTTGAAAAATATCTAAAATCAAAAATCCTTGATTTTAAGGCTCTTTTTGTCTTGGGCAGTGCTCCTGGTCATCCACAAGAAATCTAAACAGAAGTTCATCCCAAAATAAAAATAGTTTTTCTCCCGCCAAACACTACTGCTTTATTGCAACTGATCGATCAGGGAATTATTCAATTGTTTAAATTATATTACATCAGAAGAACATTTAAAATTATTTTAGATGAGATGGATTCTGATTCTGAGCTGAATGTTACAACATGTTGGAATAGATTTAATATTGCTGACTGGATTATGTGCATCAACTTTTCATTAGATGAACTGAAACAGTCAACTCTGGTGTCTTGCTGGAAGAAGCTGCATCAAACAGATATGCTGGACGGTACTGATAACATCAAGATGCCAGGAAATATCACTGAAAGTGTGAAAGCAATAACTTGTTCAATGGGGGAAAATGGGTGCGATGAAGTAGATGATACAGATATTGAAAAATCTTGTAAACACACAAGAAGAACTTAATGAACAAGATCAGGAAGATTTAATGGTGCAGATAGAGTATAAAAGGGAAGAGGTAGAAGGCAGATGCAATCCCCAGAAAACAGTTAAATGTCAAAACACTTACCGAAGGCATTAAATTATCCCATGATCTTGCCCAGTTTTTTATTGATGCTGATCCATCTTTGAATAGAAGCTTAATCTTTAAGCGCAAAATTGAAAATACCATGCAAGAATACACAGAACTTCACACGGATTTAAAAACAAGAGTGAGACAAGGAAAAATTACAAATTTTTTAAATGCAAAATACTGTAGGTTAATTATGTAGATTTCCTTCACAGTAAGTTTAGTTTTGGTGTATGTTTATTGTAGTTCTGTTTTCATGACTTCTTAAGGCAATTACAGAGTACAATTTGAACATGTAATAACATATTCTAATACAGTGCATACTAAATGTACTGTAGTGAGTTTTTAAATCAAACAGTTTGGTATGTGCTTATGAGCAAATTAGGAAGTGTACTGTACTTTGTTAAGTATATTTTGTGTAGGGTACCTATGTACTATGCTAAACCAGTGTTTATAATTAATATTGCCATCTGTACTTCATCAATAACATCACCCTAAGTAAGTATGCATGATTTTTTTACATAGAATCTAATCATTCTTCCTTAAATAAGTATTAGTTCCGATCTATATTTGTGGTTTTCTGTATTTGTGGCATCTTTACGGTCTCTAACCCCTGCAAATGAGATCTTACTGTATTGGTTTTTTTTTTAGTTGTCAGTTGTTTTGATGACTCTGTTATTAAGTCTGTTTAATAACTCAAGATTTAATCTTGGTGAATCTTGATGAATAGGGAGTTTCCTCTTCTATTCATCATCAGACTTATTCATTTAGTACTTTATCATTCATTTAATTTTTAACATTGTGATATAATCAAATTTTACACTAATGGGCTTATGCTCTTTCCTATATTTCTGTTTAATTTTCATTAAAATTTTTTAACATTTTCAATTCCACATTATTTACATTCTCTAAATTCTTACAAATTTTGGGTAAAATGCTGTTTAGGTGGCTTTATTCTTTCTTTTAAGCCTGCCTTTTATAGCTAATTTTAGTGCCAGTATATATTTCTTTTTAATTAAAAGAAAACTATATAGTTACTTTCTTACTAGTAGTAGTAGTAGTAGTAGTTGTTCAATAATTTATCGTAATTCTACTGGATGTTTAAATGTTAAATTAGTTTTTAAATTTTGCAATACGCACATGCATGTATTTTATTAAACTGTGAAATATATTATACCAATGTGCTATTTCTAATCCTAATTCTATATTGGTTAACCTGTTTAGGAATTTATGTTTTTATGTTAATAATATCAGTTTGTATTTTGAAAAACAACAGTTTTTATTTGTAAGCTAGTCCTGGTATTTTTATTACATTATCTGATTAATTATATATACTTTTTTTTGTTATTTCATTGAATTTGTATTTATCGTTATTTTTATATATTTTTTTTTAATCTTTTGCCAAGTTCTTGAAATTACTTGAGATAACAAATACTATAAATCTATAGTGTAAAAGTGCAATGAAATGAAAAAGGTTATAGTACATTAGAAAAAATTATATAGATGCTACCACTTGTGCCAGCCTCTGTGGCATGAGTGGTAGTGTCTTGGACTTTCACCCGGAGGTCCTGTGTTTGAATCCAGGTCAGGCATGGCATTTTCACACATGCTACACATCATTCATCTCATCCTCTGTAGCAATACCTATTGGTAGACCTGGAGGTTGAACAAAAAAAAAGCTTATGAAGTTAAAACATAATGAGAAAACAAAGGACAAATTAATGAACAAGACATTATTTTGATGTACTTGGAATACTGGTGATAATGCTAAAGAATTGTGTACAATTGCTGTAAATTAACATTTGCTATATTTCTGATTTTTGACTTTCTATATGAGTAAATTAGGAAGTATACTGTATTTTGTTAAGTATTATCCTTCCTAGATTCAAATGAAAAATTAAGATAATGTTCATGTCATTTAATATTCTTTTATAAGAAAAAGTTTGTTTTATTTGTGAAAATTTAAAAAAAGGATACATTCAAGGCTAAAGAATATCATGTTAAAACTGTTTGCTTCCATTAGTTTAAAGAATAACATGAATTAGTCTGTTTAATGGAACGAAACACAAGGATAGTGGGAAATTTATGTATCTCTCTACAAAATCAGAGAACTTGGATGAAAAGTCCCTTGCTGCTGTGTCTTTCTTTCATCAGGCGAATAATTATTTAGTGGTGGTTATATTTATTTATGGACGGAATTATTTATTATGTTCTGATCCTTTAGACCAGTAAGAGAAATGATGACCAGTGCTGACATTGGGTGACTAGCTGCATAAGTGCTTCATTCTTCTGGCGTAATTCCCCTTCAGTCTATCCCCTGAAGTTTGGTGCTTAAGCTAACTGGTCTAGGAGGAATGCACCTTTTGGGGGTCCTAGTGTTTGGAGGATGCAATACACTCCCTTCGCTGGAAGGAGTCACATGTGCTGGCAGTGACACAATTGTAAGATGTAATCATAAAAAGTCGCATTTCCAGTGTAAGCATAGCCAGACTGTTGTTGTGTTTCAGTGTTATATTTGTATAAAGGGCTGGTATTATCAAAAAAAAAAAGGCTGGAATTTAAAAAAAAATATATATATATATATATTAAAAGTACAAAAACATTATTCTTTATCAAATTTTTTTTTTTCAAGGCCATGGCAAGCTCTGAAGTTCACTTTCAGATCATCTGATATAGAGGCTTCCGGTCTGGTTTATCATTACTCCACTTTGCATCCTGCCATTCAGGGTGGTATGTCTGAAACTGCATGAGGCCTCTTCCTTACGCCCTGCGGTGTAGGATCCTCTCAGCAGCTCTGAGATGCCAGTGCTCAGACAAGCTGGCCTCTTGAATAGTCTATGTGCCTGTGTTACACCCACTTCCGATATGGTTTTTATGCCTGCATCATAGCGAAGTGTGGTGTTTCTGAAAAACCATGGTGCCCCAAAAATCGTCTGCAATGCGATGTTTTGGACGGCTTTTAGCTTTTTCTGGAGCAAGGAACACAACAATGGCCCCCATGTCAGGTAGACATAAGTCAGAATTAGCAAGACTTAAGCCGATATATGAGTATTTTAGTTGCCAATGGAATGTGGCTGGTGCAGTTAAATACTGGGTATAGGAAGGCTCTGGTTGCCCTCTTGGATATATGCTGTACATGTTCTCCATAGATAAGCCATTTACCCCGAAACGCTCCCAGAGACTTGACTTTTGTCCCAAAGGGGATATTCTTCCCTGAGATTTCCAGTTGTATGGTTGGAGTGAGTTGCTTGTATGTGAATAGCACAGCCATAGACTTTTCTCCGTTGACCCTGATTCTCCAAATATCGAGCCATGGCTCCACCGTGTAATCCATATTTCAGGATTCGTAGTAAAAAGCTGTGTAATTGGTGTATAACACCATGCTGACCCCTTCCAAAAGTGGTGTCATTTGTGTTTACTGTATAAAAATGGTGAAAGTATTGCCCCTTGGGGAACAATGGCGGCTATCACCCTGGTAGAGATGATACTGATCCTATGACCCTATGTGTACTGTGACCTGTCTCCCCATTAGGTAAGACCTAAGCAGCTTGACATGATGGTCAGAGACCGCCATGCAGGCAAGTTTATATAGTAGGTCATCATATCAGACTTTAGTCTCATCTAGGAAAATGCAGTAACTGATTTCCTATTCAGATCTCCACAAGGCTCTCTACTAGTCGTACCAGTTAAAGGGTCATTGAGTGTATCATCATACATTGGTTTGTACATCAACTCGCTTGTGCATAATGCATATGTGGACTAGGAAGCGATTTCACCACTGGTGTGATGTCCATGTGGCACTACCCTACCTGTTCTATATGTAAAATAGTTCCAAAGGCTCAGTGATTTGTCCAGTTGAAGGTTGTAGGTTTCTGCCAACACTATCACCATCTGCCTTGGCCAGATGGCATAGCTCTATTATCTTGCCTGCTATTGAGCAAGTGTTACTCTGTAACAGTCACAAGGTTTGTTTAACCATACTGGGTTAGTAGGCCCATAAGGCATTCTATCAGGGACTGGAGAAGGTCCCTACAGGATTCCGCCTGTAAAAGGTGGGGCAGGATTGCCAAAATGTCAGCAAATACATCTTTGATGGGCACCATGGATAAAAAGTCAGCCCTGGTGCTTTCCTGTGAGGGCACAACCTCAGGCTTTTCACCACCGGAGTGGTTTGGAATTTTTGACATTGCCTTGAGCAGATGTGTAGCCTCAGGGGCTTTAACGTGTTTCCACAAAGGCAGAGCATTAACTCTCATCCTGTAGGATTTTCCCGTTGGCTCAGCTTCTTTCTTTCCCTGTGAGACAGAATTTGCTTTTGGACAGGCTTATTTGGCACAACCTTTTAGGTCGTCAGTGTTGGTTGGGGCTTTTGCAGTGTGGGGGGTGTTTTCCCACTACCATCAGAACCGTTGGGCATTGTTTCTTGCTGCTGAGGTGTGGCCTTCATCCCACTGATGGCTCACGCTGAGCTACACCCATCACTAACAGCGAGCTTACGGTTGTCCTATTGTCAGGTCAGCTGTACTTATAGTTATGGCCCTATAGTTCGCTGGGTGAGGCCCCTTACACTTTGAATATGAGGCAGGCTTCTCTTAGGTTTTGACACGACACTATAGGTCCTCTCCTTATTTAATATAGAGCTGTACCCTGTGGCAGTAGTTCGATGAATGGCTGAACTTTCGGTGTCTGTGGCATTAGAGGAGGGACTCCCTCTTGGCACAAATAGTAAGACTTACTTTACAGTAAAATTATTTTCCAGGTCATAAATGCCCCTGTGGCTGACATCCTCTTAGTGTTACAAGGCATGTAGGGGTTTCCCTGCCATCCCTTGTGGTCAGTTTCCTGACGACGCCACTTCGTATCCAAGTCAGGAGAGTTCCTCTCCTACTTCTTTGCAGGTGACCCCAAAGAGGGGTCCCCTGACTACAACTTTAGGCTCCCTGACTTTGGGGAGCCGCTATGTGTGGAAGGCGATCCCTTTTCAGTGCAGAAAACTCTGCACCTCACAGAAATCACCCTTGCTCCTTGTTTGCAGCTTTATAGAAAGCCTGGTACTCTTCACTACCAGGCATCCCTTGAGAAGGACAGAAAATGCCCTTGCCAATGAGGGCTACTGCCTCGGGCAGTCTAGCATGATTGGCAGAGATTTTCTCCTGCGTCATAACCAGAGATTGTGAGGGAGTTCCCTCACCAATATCCATGGTGGTGGACATCGTTTCTGGACCACCCTCGGGGGTGGTTGGTTCTGTACACCCATTGGATATGGTTGCCACCACCTCTTGCCTGGGCTATTTCCAGGCCTCCAGGTAACTGGCCTCTCCTCTATTGGAAGATTTCGTGGAGGGTGAAAGAGGAGGAGGGGGCAATAAGACGCCATAAATTATTTAAATTAGGTACCAGTAACTTAAATTAAATTCAAATTAATAAAAGCTAGGCTTAAGAAATAATTCAAATTTTTAATTAATAATAATAAATTCACATAGATGAATATATTACATTATATACATATATACATTATATACTTAATGTTTAAAGTACAAATTCAATAGTTAATTATAATTTATAATTATTTGTTTAAATAATTATGTACAATAAGTATACTATAAAAAGATAATTATACTATATAAAGATAAAGATAACACTATAAATATATATATATATATATATATATATATATATATAAGCTTATTGACTGTGTGTACTAAACTTTTGTTAGATTGGGTGGGAAACTGGCACCTACCTAATCGTCCTTTCAGCTGCAGTGTAGGATGGGTTAGGGGGAGAGCCTCTTGCCTACCAGCACACTCTTGCCTTTATACACAAGTCACAAGTACTGATTTATAAATTTTAAATTAGCACTATAATAGTAAAACTTTAGAGTATGTTAGATCAGAATCTAACAGCAAGTCTTACTATTGCTGGTAAAAATTAAGTGATTAAGGTACGCGAAAGCATGCTGTCCCCTAAACTCTAATTTTTCTTAAACTAAGTTTTAGAAATTAAATTTCCACTGTTCACTTATCGCTTCATTTCTTATCACTACAGCTAATTTAAATTGTATAAAAAGAATACAAGAATCCTTGACAGCATGAGAGAATAGCAATATATGCTGAAGTGAGAAGCGCGTCAGTCACAGTTTAATGCACAAATACAACTTACACTATTTTAAAACAAGAGAAGTAATAACATCAGACATGGAGGTGCTTAAATATTAATTATTGAATTTAAAAATGTAGTAAATGATTTTGATTTCAGACAGGTGAAATTATTAAAACCTCTTTTAAAGGTATAAAGGTTTTTAGCTTTAAGTAACATTTTTCATGTCAAAATATTCTTTTGAGTTACGAAAAATTGTATTTATGTGACAGCATCACAGAACCATTTCTTATGTAAGTTGAGGGGTTGAAGGATTTCTGTAGAATGTTATATTTTATAACCTGTTTATAGCTTTCAAATTAAATGTAAATATTTAAAATCTGTTTAGTGTGTGATTTATTTATTTCCAGGCATTTATAATTTATCATTAAATTGATTATCCACCAATCCTGGATAGAAAAATTTTATTCTTCAGTCATCAGTTTAATTACTCTGTTATATATGGTTTCTTAGAATTGGTGTTAATTCATGTATACTTATATTTTTTTTTAAACATTTTTTGTAATTAGATTATAAAAGTAATGGCATTTTATATGCAGATTTAAAACTTTTAATATTGAAGCTACGTCATCCATTTGCAAATGGTTTATGTATTGGCACTGTGATGTAAAATTTGTAATGGCATAATTTATAGTGTAAATGGAATTAATGAAATATTCTTTTTTTTCTATAATTTTATCTCATTTATTTTGTGGGTTTCAATTGTGGTAAAAGTATTATTGAAGTGAATGGTTTTATATAAAATTTATTTGTCAAGTTTACTGTATTTGTGAATATTGCTATGAAATTGTTAGTTTTTAGATTTTTAAAAAATTATATTTTAGGCTAAAAATAATTATTTGTTTTCCTTGGGAAAAAATTAAATTGAAAACAACTATTTTAAAAGATATTAAAATCTTATGATTTGTTTAGTGGAGTCAATCATTTTCCCAAATCATCCAGGCTTTCCATGATGTTAGATATGGAAAGGTGTGGAGGTCTGGACTGGTACATTGTCATTTACTGAAAGAACCACAAGTTTTCACGCCAAAGTTTTGATCTCTTCTTTTCCACATTTTTGTGGAGACATCTGATGACTTCTAAGCAGTAATGACTGACCGGGCCTGCAACTAGAAACTCATAATGAACAATGCTTTTGACCTAAAAAAAGACTGTCCCATCAACTTTATGTTTAAATTACTTTTGTGTGCCTTTTTCAGTCCCTGTGATGATTTTCCATATTTGTGATGCATGAGACTTTGTTTTCATACCATACCTGTAGGAAGGTTTCTTCATAATTTGTATAATTGAAAAGTTCCTGACAGATTGCTACTGATTTTCTTTGTACTCTTGTATCAAAGAGTTTTGGAACAAACTAGCAACAACACAATGATTTCTTAATTGTTTAATTAGGATTTTGTAACCTGAATCCATCAAAATCCCAGTCTCTTCTGTTACCTCATGAACTGTCAAATGTTGATTTGACTTTATCAGATTGTTCACTTGGTCAATGTGGGTTGTGTTGGCATCAATGACCTTCCTGGATGAGCATCATCTTTGGTCAATTTTCTTCCACTTTAAAACACCTGAACCATTCATCATACTGTTGTATGCAACCCAAGAGATTTTTTTTCTCTAAGCCTCTTGAATCATTTTGTATGTTTTGGTAAAATTTTTACCAAGATTAACAAAGAGTTTCTCCGCAACTCTTTGTGTGAATCATTCATTCATTGCAAAAATTGCTGAAGCCATCAAAGAATACCTGATTTGAATGAATGCTATGCAAAAAAAGTAATCATTGAACCCATACGCAGGTGGTGGGGGGATTGTTTGTTAGTTCATACACTATGCATTATTACCAATTGCATATCTCTGTAAACACCAAAGAAAAGAAGTTTTGATTATTTTTTTAATCAGACCACTTACTGTTTTCTACTTCTCTTCATCATTCTGATTTTTTTCTGAACATAAAAATACAGCTACATTCTGATTATTATATTCAGAATTTTTGTAGACATTAATATTTGTTTTAAATGTATAATTATAGATTATTATTTTCAGTGTGAAATTTGTGGCCGAGCATTTAATCAGAAAGGTTCACTTCAAATACATATGTTAAAACATAATGGATATAGGCCTTTCCAATGTGAATTTTGTGGAGCAAAATTTAGTCAAAAAGGTAAGTTTTTATTCAATAATTTATTAGATATGGCTTTGTTATGATTGATAGATGAGTGTTCAGTAAAACTGAAAAAATATACAGAAATATTTTTCAAAAAAAAAAATTTAAGATGTAAACATTCTATTACTCTAAACATTTGAGGTTTATAGTATCGTAATGAATATCTGTTCTCAGGACAACTGTTCATCTGCTCTTCCAGTTATATGCTCTGTTATTTGTTGCAGAGATTCCTGATAGCACCTCATTACTTATGGGTTCATGACAAATACAACAGTAATCCGACAGTCAATTTTAGTATTCTGAAAACTTTATCCAACTTTTTGAGAGAGCCCCAAAAGATAACATTATACTTTATATGAGAATAATAGTGGGCCTGGCAATGCTTCGCTATTACTAAATATGAATGTATGAATTAAATAAATTTTATATTATATTTGGCAAATTATATTATTAAAATAATAAAATGTACAATATCAATTCACTATTAATTTTCTTTATTTCTTTTTATAACCCCCAGAATGTTTACCACAATTCAAGCCTCACCAATCAGTCATAAAAAAAAATGTATAAATGAATAATCTAAAACTTCTTTACTAAATTTAATGTCATTATATATATATATATATATATATATATATATATATATATATATAGAGAGAGAGAGAGAGAGAGAGAGAGAGAGAGAGAAAAATATCGTCTATATTGATTGTCATTGTCTATATCGATTTTGTCAATGTTTTTTTTTTAATTTTCAATGAATTTTTTAAACAGCCTTCAACCTATGTAACCAATAGCATGTAAACACTCCTGGGACAAGTAATAATAAATAGTGAAATTTCAGCAAAATTGGTTAAGTAGTTTTTGAGTTATTAGGGGATACACAAAAGGAAGATTTCTTTTATTTGTATAGATATCTAGGCATAATAATTACTTAATAATTATGACAAGCTTCAGAAGTTTTTTAAGGGTTTCAGAGAAAAAAGTACAGCTTGATTTTGTTAAAAATGAAATCAATTTGATTGCTCCATGAGAACTTTTAATTTAATAAAAAACCCTGGAATTTTGCTTTGTAGATAACAAAAATACTATACTTATCATTAGTAGAAATTCTATCAGTAATTTACATCTAACTGAGAAGCATAATGAGATTGTTTTATCCATATTTAAAATTAGTTGGAAAACCCTGGAATTTTGCTTTGTGGATAACAAAAATACTATCCTTATCATTAGTAGAAATTGTATCAGTAATGTACATCTAACTGAGAAGCATAATGAGATGGTTTTATTTATATTTAAAGTTAGATGGTTACAGTCAAACCAGTAAATAATTTTTTGAGCTGCTGTTGTGTTAATTTTCAGTTTCTTTTTGGTAGTTATCTTCAGATATACATACAGTTGTGTTGTCTGCAAAAAGGGTTACAGTGATTGCCTCAGAATTTTGGGACAGGTAATAAATGAAAAATAAAAAAAGTAAGGGACAAGAACACTTCCCTTAGACATCCCATGTTCTACATCTTGAAGTGAGGACCTAAATCTTACTTGTATATTTCTTCAATTTTATAAATTTTGCAAACTAGGGTGTGTGTTAAGCCTATTCAAACATATTTCTCCCAGATAGAAAGTAATTCAGATAGTATAGTAACAATTCCTACTGCTTTATTATTGTTTAAATCTTTTTTATCTCTGTCAACAGATACATTATAGTCTCCTCTGCAATCATCATTTATTTCTTTTTTCCTCTTCCAACATTTCATTATAAACAGCAATTTTTTCCTTCTAAACAGCAGCGTTGTGTATTCCTGCTGCATAATAAACATTTTTTTTTTTAACAACTAATATAACCAATGTTTAATTGTGATTTCTGTTTTGTTTTTCTTAGGTAATCTTAGAGCTCATGTTGTCAGACTTCATTCAATACCAAGATCTGAGGAAACTGCTTATAAATGCTCAGCATGTTGTTGTATATTTCGTAAATTGAGCAGACTTAATGCCCATATGAATCGTATGCATAGAACTATTGAAGATGGTAAAGAGTGGTTCAGAGTAAGTGATTGTACTGCATGTTTAATAATCTATTTTTATAGTTTTTGTAGATTTTTTATTGTGAAAAGTTTATGACATATTACATTTGGAATATGAACATTTTTTTATGAGACTACTCATGAATTATCGCCAGTTGAGTAATAAAAATGAATAAATAAATTGAAAAAATGTACTATCTATATTACTTCTTGACATAGTCAAGAGTTCAAATGTTCAAGCACTTGTCATATCATCATATCAATTTGTCTATTCCCTCTTCAGAGAGCTGTGCCACCAAGATACTCTTCCTTTTTTTGACTCCATCAATGATTTTGTCATTGCTTTTGAAGTGTAGGGTAGCCAGCCAGTTCTTAAATTTTGAAAACAGATGAAAATCAGACAGTAAGAAATCAGGGCTATAAGGGAGATGGTCAGATATCTTTCATTTGAACTTGTTGAGAACACCCATAGTGCTAGCACCGATGTGAGGCCATGCATTGCATGACCATGAAAAAAAAAGATTTCCTTTACCATTATTTTCTATCACTCTCCTGAGCTTTGATAACTTTACAATAAACATTGTTGATTGTCATATCCAGTTTCATAAATTCTGCCAAAACATCCATCATCATGTTCCCAAAACATCAGATTTTATATCTGTAGCTAACACATTTTTGTTATAATTGATTTGTTTGAATTTTTGAGGTTGTTCAGTGAATGTGTTCATCCACATAATATTAATGAACCGAATTCATGTCTCATCCTAGTAGCAATGCTCTCAAGAAATTTACTTCCCTTATTCTGGTATCGTGAAGAAAAGTTAATGCTGTTACTATTTTTTGCATTTTATGTGCATCTATAAATTGTTTCAGTATCTGTTGTGCACATAGTTATGAAAACCATCAGGCTGTAACAATTCTGTAAAGAGTGGACCTTGAAAGTTGAGGAAAATTTTCACTAAGTTCAGTGATTGTAAAGCGATGTTTAACATAAGTGGCATGCTAAATTTTTTCAACAAGTTCATTAATCACAATGGAATGTCACCTTCTTCTTTCCTCATTGTGCACTTTAAATTGTCCTTCCCTGCATTTCCTATACATTCCCTCACACAACCTTATTCATGACATTATTACCATAATGGATATCAGCTGCCTGTGTTTTATCTGCTTGCAAAAAATGAATGATATTATGTTTCTTGCATCTTAACAGTTGCCTCCATTTTTCACTACTTACTAGTCAAGAGGTATAGAACAAAATGTGTAACAATATTTAAGTTTAGCTGATGTCTACTATGCGTGCGCTATGTTGCTGTGGAAACCATTTGTTTGTAGTGCTCAACTGGATGTTAATTTTTAAACAGCCCTTACAATTATGTTATCAGTCGTATTTATTCATTTATTTGCTATGATGTAAAATCATATTTACAGAATCCTCTAGATTAATAACTGACCTGCAGTAGAACTATACTATTTGTCCTTAATATACAGTCATATATACTTATAGTCAGAGAATAAAATCCTAAGTGGTCAGATACTCTTAAAACACAAGTATGTATGTCTAAAACAGATTTTTTAAATCTGAAATTGATTTAAATTTCCATTTCTTGCTTGGAACTTTTAGGGTTTTTGTAATTTGCTATAATATGAATTAACAACATAGCATAAATTTTTAAAATATCAGTAGACATAAAAAATAATTCTAATTATATTCTTCTTCACTCTGACTTATTCTGGAGAAAACCCAGCAGTGTTCATTAACGTAACTGTTTTTTATGATATTGTAAAAGATGTTAAATTATTAAAAAGATAAATACCATGTAAAATGAGGGTTGTTTATGTCATTCTATGTTTTGGATATAATATTTCTGCATCTTGTATTGTGTACTCATGATGAAATGAAAAATAATTCAAATGTTAGCATAAAAAAATGCAAAAAAGTCATCAGCAATATCTTCCTATTCAGAATTCTTGACAGTATTATAATTACAAAACAAGTTTGGTTTAATTTAGTTAAAATATGCGAAATATTTTTTTTCTAATTTAGAGTTTCACACATTTTTAGAATTTACAAGGTTATCTGAGATTCTGAAACCAAGTTCAAAATAAAATCATTTGTTTAACAGGAATAGTTCTCTATAGTTGGAATGAAAATTTATGAATTTGGTTTTATACTTATTTAAGGACAATCAATTATTCTCAAACCAATTTATAATATTGGGAATTTTGTACCTAGTGAATGTTCAGTAAATGCTTTGTTAGGTTCAGCAATAATAATATGACAAAGCATACTTCCATTTTATTATCACAAAAAAGTTCATTTAAAACTATTTCTTTTAATCTAGGCATTTCTTTACAAATATTACAGGAGCCACAATTATATCCACTTTTATAAGTAGATTGACTATATGAGCTATGCAGATCTTGTAACTGAACTCTTGTTTGCTAGCCCAATGTTCATTTACACACAGTACATCAGGTCAGTAAGTAATTCACAATTCTTTCAGGCTTGTTAAGCTTATTGTGTAAATATTGAATATGAAATTGAGCAAACAAAAAAAATCTGTATTATAATTCTGACTAGCCCCTTTTCTCTCTGCAGATTTTTCATTAACACTTGCAGTGAAGTTAGTTTAAGAGTTCCAACCAAATTCTTATTTCTCTCACTATGGTTGTCTTACAGTTGGTGTGACACACAAACTTATATCAGAATTTGAATTAAGACATTTAAAATTATTTTCAGTTTTATTATATTAATAGTAGTAAATTCAGCCAGCCTATTACAAACAACAATCTTCCTTTGACTTTTTAAGAAACCAGTGTTAATAAAATTATTTAAAGCTTTGAATTCAATTTACCATTTCATGGTAAATATAATCCCTTAAGTAACTTGTACTATATATTATATACAAAAGGTATAACAACCATTTGTCTGAATATTGTATTAATCTACATTTTAAAATTTCTAAATTGATGCTGTGAAGGTCCTGGATTTGTAACATGTTTAAGGCCAGTTTTATATGTCCTTTTTTTATATGTTTCTGAATGCTAGACTTTAGATACCGGTATTCTTTGGTGGTTGGGTTTCAATTAACCACATGTCTCAGGAATGGTCGGCCTGAGTCTGTTCAAGACTACATTTAGTGGTACATTTACAATTACATGCCACACTGTGCACAGATGCCTTGGCATCTCTGTAGAGTACTGTTAACATCATCCTTATGCTGTTACTTTGAAACCTGGTATACATAAATAAATAAGCCTTCAACGATTATAAAAGGTTTTTTCCCATCCCACTTCAATGGTACCAAAAAAACATTTTTTTTTTAATTTTGTGAAAAACTTTTTACATTTATTTTACATTTGAACTCATTTCGTAAATCACTATTGTATTTAAAATGTAAAAATCTTAATTTTTTTATAGTCCTTACTTTTTCATATTTCTCGTAAAAAATTAGTCAAAAGGTTTCACCCACTTTCTAGAAAATTACAACTTTGTTTATTTAGAATTATGGCTGTATCTTTGATTTTTTAAACAGTTTTAAAAAGTTTTTTTTTTTATCTATTATCACCACTTAGGGATTATTTCCTTAAAAATTAATTTTATCTGAATGCTTTCCCTTGAGTATGGGAGCCTCCAAGATGAAAAAATCCCCTTTTTATTATTACTATTTGTTTACATTTTTAATAATTGTGTGTGTTAGTTATAGATTTTATAAGTGTTAGTAATAGATTTTTTTTTTATAGCCAACTGATGTGTCACTTTTGAGTGAAGGTGATAAAAACACTTTTGGTGAATTGAGAGACTTCTTTATGACTAAAGATTCTTCTGATAAAGGTATTTACTATAATTTATTCAGTTCATTAAGGGTAAATTAATGTTCATTAAAAGGGGAAGTATATGTATATTATATTACAGTGTATGTATTTTACTTGCTTGGCTTTTGTTACTTATAATAAGAAAAATAAAATTAATGAGAATTATGGTTTTTGTTGTACTGAAAAAAAAGAATAGTATTATCAGATTTGTGTGGTTTAGCTATCTGTGTTTTGTCTATATTAATATAGAATATTGTAACCAAAACCAAATTTTTTATAAAAACATTTTTAATTATGAACTTCAAAGATAAGTTTATGATGGTTGCTTTTTGTGATTTTAAGATCACAAAAATTTATTTTATTGTGTTCATATTTAGCTGTAAAATTCAATATTTGATGTATATGTTACTCATTATTAGCATTGTCTTATGTTGCCCTGCTACATGTAATTAAAAGCACTTGAATACAGATACAATAAACAACATGTAGGTTGTCTCTAATATGGTGAATTTTTGTGATAAATTCATCAGTCATAGCAGTTTTTAGACAGTCCAAGCATTCATCAACTTGAATTGGCAAACGACAATGTTTAAATTCAGCAGCCCACTTTTTTACCATGGAAAACAAAGAGGAAGAGAATCTTTTAAAGTGGAATTTAACTTCTTTAGATGCTTACTACAGTTGAAACCAAACAATTAGGATACATAGGTACCATCTATATTTGCTTTAAAACCAAGCTCTTAATTACAGCTTCAAATTCAATTTTATTTATTTTTCAGAAAATGTCAAAACTTGTTTGCTTTTTCTCAATTGTCATAAACAAGCAACTAAGCATACACGTCTGAAAATTTGCAACTCACAATTAAAAGGATCATTCTTGACAAACATCAAAGTTACTTGGCCCTACTTGCACCATCTCAGTGTCAAGACTAGAACTTTCGAATGATAAATATACCAAAATCCTAGAAAAAAACCCTGTTCACCTAGTGTGCAATACATAGTTCGTATCTGAACAGATATAATGCATATCTAACAGTTATGTCCATATTCTAAATACATGTCTGCCTAACTCAAAAAAAAAAAAATAACAGCAATAACATCTGCTTACACCAGGAAAATTACAGCAGCATCATTCTCTGAAGATGTTTGTAAAATGACTGAAAATATTTTGAAGTTATTAAAAAAATTTTATTTAATTTATAAAAAAAAATATTGTTCAGTCATTTAAAGTAGCATAAACTGATTGTTTTACGTGCAATCAAAGTCGTGTAATTTAGTGATGTTTGAAAAATATATGAAATTCAAATTTTGAATTTTTATTTTTACATCTTTTACAGACTTTAACTACTTCAGCCAGTTCACTTAATACATTTAATATGGGTTTCAGTGAGAACAGTTTTCAGCCCTTACCTGAGGGTTTGGAGAAAATACCCCCTCCATGTTTAAAAATGAACTTGGGTAATTTTTTCTTACATATTACAGAGTATACAAAAAGGGAATATTTAGGTTTTAAAGGTATTTAATATCTTTTAACTTTGACTTACAGTAATGAATCACAAATAAAGTGAAAGAGTTACTTAAAGTTTTTCTTTACAAATGTTCATTATGATCACCTTACGTTACGTAGCATATCCAGCTGATAGGAGAGTTCGTTCCATACTTTAACCAGCATGTCTGAAGTAATGGAAGCAACAGTTACTTAAATCCTGTGCTTCAAATTGGGTAGATCAGTAGGTGGTACAGGCACATATGTAAAATCCTTTATAAAACCCCAAAGGAAAAGATCACATCATGTGACAATTGAGGTCACAGCAAACAGGCTCTGTTATCGGTTCCATGCTGACTGATCCAGTGGTTAGAGAAAACATCATTCAACTGATCCCTTATATTATTGTGCCAGTCAGGAGGTGCACCATCTTGTCACCAAATAAATTTCTCTGGTTCATCTTTCTGTTGAAGATCCATGTACGCAGTATATCCAAATAAACAACTACTGTTACACTTCCTTCAGCAAAAAACAATAACTCATAAATTTGTTGATGGGATATTGCTAAGAAAATATTTAATTCTGGGGAGTCCCTTTCACATTGTATGAACTCATGGGGATTTTCTGATATCCTAATGGACATTGTGTGTTAAATTTTCCACTAAGATGAAATGTTGGTTCATCACTAAACAGAAAATGATCAAGAAAGTCGTCATCTTCATGCTGTGAAATTTCAATTGCGAAGTCGGCACTCACAGCACAGTCAGTAGGATTCAAAGCCCAAAACAGCTATAAACAGTATGGATGCATATGTAAGTGTTTCCTTAAAACATTCCACATTATGATCACCGGCATTGCTAGGTTACGGCCGGTCTTTCTAACAAATATTTTTAGGACTAGGCAGGAAAGCTCCCTGGCATGTTCAACATTTTCTTCTCATACCTTGGTCTTTCTGTACGCTTTCCTTTATACAGACATCTGGTTGATTCAGATTGATTATGCCATCAGCAAATGTTATTGTCAGCTGGAGAACCACAATTAAACTTTCTACAGAATGCACATTAAACTGTAACTACAGATTCATATTTAGCAAACTGCAAAATACAAAAGGCTTTGTGTTTAGCAGTCGCCATCTTTGCTAGTGGCACTATCAAATTGAAATAAGGTAACAATCCTATGGCCATGTTCATAACAAAAACTGTCATTCTTGCTCTTTGATTCTAGCCTTAAATCAAAATTGTACATCTCATCCAAGAAATATTATAACAAATTAAACCCTGATATCTTTTTTTTGTACACCTGGGTACTATTCCAACCCATAAGGTCAACATTTTTTTTTATTTAATTTTCTAAACAAGACATTATCGGAATAGAAATATTTTTCAATCCCTATCTCAGAAAACTAAATTCAGATCCCATGATTGGATTTGTTCAATTTTTACAACTATCTCCTGGTTTAATTAACCGGTATTGTTCCATCACAGCAATCTTTGATCTTATATGGTTTCATTAATACAAAGAAAATTAACGAATTAGGTGGCACCATTTTCATTATATACCTTATAGCCCTGACAAGAAACTTTTCAGCTGTTTGGTAGCTAAAAACTACATTAAGCAGACAATATTGTGTGAATGATGATGTTGAATGTGATGTAATATTGAGTATGAGGAAACAACCCAAAAACTTTTGCAGCAGTTTTCATAGAACTGATAAAACAATGGTATGATTATTTCAGTACTGGAGAAGATTATTTTGAGAAATAAAAATTGTTTTCAAGTAAGTTACTCTATGTATTTTTATAATAGCCAAACCAGACCTTTTTCTTACTTTTCCATGTTTATTTAGCTTCTATAAAACCCTCTTAATAATATTTTATAAATCATTATGTTTATACTTTTTTCTAAATTTTTACTTACTCCTGTTCCAGCTTTATATACATAATTTAACCTTTTTAAATTCATTCCATTAAGGGGAAGGCCATTCCAAATTATTAAAATTCTAAATTAGTAAATCTTTGGCAGTTGTAAAGTGATTTCCAAATTTAACATATTCTCCACCTGCTTGGTATATAAATATCCAGTGGAATATAATATAGTTTCATTGGCTTTCCTAAATCATAAAATTATGATTACCATCAACATTTTATAATATTTTCTTGCTTTCTATATAGTGTTTTTTCTGGCAGTGTAATCTTGAAATTTGATATTTCTCTGGTTGAAAACAATAAAAAGCTTTAGTAAAATAATTATCTAAAGTTATGATTTTGAAATAAGTATTGCTTCAGTTGACCAAAAATATACAAAACTGAAATATATACCATGAAACTTTAGCTGCTTTTACTGATCCCATTTTTTCTTATGTAGTTGCATTGAGTGCATTCTTACTCTGGAAATGATGTGTAGTGGAGATGCGTGATCAGTTATGTATATCATCTTCTACAAGAATATTCTTGTGCATGCCACACTAGCAGCACTGTTATCAACAAATTTTTTAATTGTAGTCAGCTGGTGTTTTCTGTTGGTGTCAACATATTGTTTTGTATCGTTTTTTGGCATTTGAATTTCATGTAATGTTGTACTTTACATTATTTCTTGCACTGTCAGATAGCACAAATGTTTGCTTGTGATCTAAGAATTTAATTGCTGATTTTGTTAATTTATAAAATTCTTATGAACATTTTTCCAGAAGTTTCATGTTTTCAATGTAGGTTTGCACAAAGATGCAGAAGATATTTCTGCACTTAACTTTAATCAGTGCTCAAATGACCTTCCAGTCAAAACCTGAGAATCACTGCAAGACATCCTCAGTACTAATACTCCTCATTAATGTACCTGTTTTATGAATTTGTTTTTAAATGTATTCAGTAATTTTTCAAAAGAAATGCTGTTCATCTACAAAAAGTTTTTATAATCATCTGTATAATTTTCTTTTTTGTTAACATTACAACAAAACCACCAAAAACTGCTATCAGTGTGAGATTTATTTATTGAGCATGCATACATTTTTAAACATATGTAAAATAATAATTAGTTTTTCTAACATATATAAAATGTTGCAGTACAAAGGAAACTGCCATATAAATTAAATTTTGTTAAGTAACGCACATGTGATTGAGCTTTTCACACATACCTATCTGTTGGTGTGAAAGAATGTATGTGCAGTTTTGTTACAAATTTCAATTGTATACAAATACTTATACAGTTTTTCTCACCATTATACTATTGTACAAAATGTCTGAATTTTGATATATATATTAATGATTATATCTTATAATTTTGTTCTCATTTGTTTATGAGAGTTTTTATTAAGGTATAATTGATCATTTTTGGCAAAGTATATAGTATTATTTTTGGTAAAGTTCTGATTATTTATTTTATATGATGTAATACTTATGAAAAATCTAAAAAAAGGATGGTTAAGATTTGTTTAATGTGAGAGTATTTTTTCAATTTTGTTTTACTGTATCAGGATTGTATGCACTTTTTTTTCTACATACATTATTTGTTATATAAGTAATGCACTAATCTGTTTAATGTTTCATTTAGAAAATGAAGAAGGACAGGGAAATACAAACATTAGAAATGAAGGATCAGTTCAAAATGTATTAACTGTAGCATGTAAAAAAGAAGATGGAACAATAAGGTAAATCATTCAGTTGTTTTATTTCTTACTTAAAATTGTAATTAGGTACAATCTTTACATAAATAATGAGTTCCGTTCCACGTCGAGCCGTCCAGTGCTGAGATCTAGTGGGTGCTAGTGCTCACCGGAGAGTTCCACTCATACTAGCATTCAGCATTCAGCACTCGAATTTGATCCAAGGCGGTCACGTCATACTCTTAGTCCGGATGGAGTCCATTCTTTGTTCAGCTGAACGTTAGCTTTAATGTTTTATTTAATTTTTTATTTTTATATGTCAAGTTATACGTTATGTTACAATTCATTTCATTAACTGTCAAGATGACGATTCATTAAACCATTATTCAACAAGCAACAAGGCGTTGTCTTCATTTATCACCTATGAACATACAGTCCAACCTTGCTCTAAAATCTACCACACGTTTCATGGTCCTCCAGGCCGGATTGTTAATTGGCTGGATAAATCAAGCTGATAGCCAGATAAGGCTGGATAGTTAAGTTGACGGATCTACCACATCTCTTTATGGTCCTTCGTTTTCACATTCAAGAACCAGATGGTCAAGTCACCGTACCTACCGGATTGACTACTGCATCTTTTAACCAACATTTTATCGTCAAGTCGCTGTATTAATGACATGGACTTAGCCACTCTACAGCATTCATCCATTGGTTTTGATAAGGGCAAACCAAGTCAACAACACGGTATTTGTAATTTATTTATAAAAAGTGTATCAAAAAATTAAGGTGTATGTTAAAAGTGCAATTAAAAATTAACATTAGTAAAGAATTAAAGTTCGTGAATATTTCAATAGTTAAATATTTCAATGTTTTATAATACAGTCAAAATTGTATCTATAAAGCTAGCCAGGTATAAGAAACCAACCCTCAATTCCAGTTTGGACAAGTTTCACTTTATCGCTCTGTACAAAACACATGCGCACATATCTCAGGCAATCTTTCTATTGTTCGCTGACCTGCAAACAGCAGATGTTAGCAATATCATATCATATTTACAACCAAGCCAGTTCATTCAACTTTATGCATAAGCTATACTTTAACAATATTGTTGTATATGACATTTATGTTTAATCTTATTTTATAATAACTTTGTTTCATTCAAATGTAATACTATTTTGTGTATGATTCCAGTAAAAATGAAATTCAAGGTTTTAATTAAAAAACGAGGCATTATGAAGAATAGTATAGCCAAATTAAAAACATTCATTGAAAACTTTGATCTTAATTCAGGCAATTATGATCTATTTACCATTAAGTTTGATAAGCTGCTAAAATACGAAAAACTATTTTTCGATGTTCAGTCTGAAATCAAATTGCACCAAGATGCGACTGATAAGGACCTTGAAGTCAGAGACACTTATGATAACCTTTTTGACAAACTTAAATTAAACCATAAAAAATTAGAAAATCGTTTCAAAATTTCAGAGGAAACTGATGCTACTAAAGTGATTAATAAACCTAATTCAACTTCTTTAAAACCTATACAAATTGAGCCCTTTCATGGTGATGTGAAGGCTTGGCATAAATTCTTTGATCTTTTTAATAGTTTAGTTCATAATCGAGCAGAATTTTCTAATGTTGAAAAATTTTATTACCTTACAAATTTCTTAAGAGTCAATGCTCTTGACGTAATAAAAAAATTATCAGTAACGTCTGAAAATTATGAAAATGCAATAGAACTGTTTAAAGCCTGTTATAATAACAAAAGAAGACTGGGAAAAAACAATGGAAAATAATGAATTTCCAAAGTTTGAAGAACTCATTTCTTTCTTAGAATGTAAGCGTAAACTACTTGAATCCACTGACAAGATTCAGTGTAATGAAAGGGTACAGCCATCTAATGAAGGTTTTAGCAGCAAAAAATATGATTATTCAAAACCTAATTCTTGTAAAAATGTATTTTATGTAAATAATTCTAATAATTTTATATGTACATTATGTAAAACTAGCAACCATCCATTGTATCAATGTGATAAGTTTTAAGTTATAATGTTAATGAAAGGAAAAATTTTGTATTTCTGGAAAAATCAGGTTTTAATTGTTTAAGTAAACGGCATATTGTGAAAAGGTGTCAAAGCAATCGTAAATGTAAAAAATGCTCACAAAAGCAACATACGCTAATCCATTTAGATAAAACACTGCAAGATCCAGCAATTAAATCTTCCAAGCCGAATCAAGCTCCCCCGACTAATAGTTCATATTGTACTTTAAAATCAGAACCTAACAAGTCTGTTTTACTTGCAACAACTGTAGTTAATGTAAAAGATAAAAAAGGTAATTTCATCCAAGCCAGGGTCTTACTTGATTCTGCTTTGATGATTTCATTTTATACTGAAAGGTTTGCCACCAAACTTGGGCTTTAACCAAACCTGTTCTCATGCCGATCACAGATATTAGTAATGTTGTTATTAAATCTAAGCTAGGTGTTGATTTAAATATTAATTCTA
Source organism: Lycorma delicatula (assembly GCF_047948215.1). Taxonomy (NCBI): domain Eukaryota; kingdom Metazoa; phylum Arthropoda; class Insecta; order Hemiptera; family Fulgoridae; genus Lycorma; species Lycorma delicatula. The sequence goes on from NC_134458.1 coordinate 169,997,437, forward strand.
GGTATGAAAACTTTAATTTTAATTTGAAATGTCATGTACTGCCATCTATTACAGGTCTGTTACCTAATGATTTTGTAAATGTAACTGATTGGGAAATTCCTTCTCAACTTTTCCTTCCCAATCCTAATTTTAATATTCTTGGGCAGATCGACATTCTTCTAGGCACTCAATATTATCTTTTGTTGCTTAAGCCTGTTCAATTAACTCATAATTCTAATCATACCATACTTCAAGAAACTCATCTTGGTTTCATAGTATTGTCTCAAATCCCTACTAAATCCAGTAAACGGAAAAACGATTCAGATTCAATATCACTTTTTGTTAGCAATGAACAGCTTTCCTCTCAATTAGAGTCGTTTTGGAGATCTGAAGAGATCGAAGAACATTTACAGACCAAGGAGGAATTTTTCTGCGAAAAACATTTCATTGGAAATACCTTTCGTGATGACAAAGGCAGATTTGTTGTATCTCTTCCTCATAAGGAAAACTTTGTTTTAGGAGATTCCTATGAAAATGCAAGGCATCGTTTCAATTTGTTACATCTTAGATTTCAGAAAAACGCTAAACTTAAGGAAAATTACTTCCATTTCATGAAAGAATATTAAGAACTAGATCATGTGCAACCTGTAGATTCATCTAAGTGTAAAGCTCCATCTGAAACCTTTTATTTGCCCCATCACGCAGTATTTCGTGAATCTTCCATCACTATCAAAACAAGAGTAGTATTTGATGGTAGTGTGAAAACTTCAAATGTCAATTACTCAATTCAATTCTTGCTACTGGTCCAGTAGTACAACAAGATTTATTTTTGATTATAATTTGTTTTAGAACTCACAGCTACATGCTACCAGGAGACATTCCTAAAATGTACAGACAAATTCGCATTAATCCTCGAGATTTTTCATTGCAAAGAATTCTCTGATATGATGTCACAAACTCATCAATCATTCCATATAACTTACTGACAGTTACTTATGGTTTAGCACCTTCAAGTTTTCTAACCACAAGATGTTTGATTGAAATTTCCAATCAAAATGGAGCCTCTTTTCCTCAAGCTTGGCAAGTAATTAAGCAAGAATTTTGTCTATGATCTGCTCACTAGTTATGACAACATCGATCAGTTGAAACAATTATATAATGATATTTCGTTATTGTTTAACAAATACGGACTTTCGCTGCATAAATGTCATTCTAATGTGCCTGGTATGTGCAATGATTCTGATTCATTCATCAAATTAGACAAAGATTAAAATATCAAAACACTTTAATTGTCTTGGCATCCTCAAGGTAATGATTTCATTTATCAAATCAAACCAAAGGATAATAATACTTCTTAAGTAAATGTTCTGTTTTATCAATTATTTCTTCATTGTTCGATCCTTTGGGTTTACTTGCTCTTGCAATTGTTCCATTTAAAGTGCTCATTCAAGAGTTTTGGTGTGCTAGCCCTCAATGGGATGAAGTTCTTCCTGGTTCGCTAGCTGAAAAATGGAATTCTCTGTATTCTCAGTTCAAATCGTCAAGTAATTTTAAGATTCCTAGATTAGTTATAATTAGTTTAAGTAAGTTATCAATTGCACGGATTTTGTGATGCAAGTAGTAGCGCATATGGTGCATATCTTTTCATCAGATCTGGTGATAGCAATGAACACATTGAAACCCACTTATTGTGTTCAAAATCTTGAGTTGCTTCAGTCAAGAAAATCTCATTTCCTAGGTTAGCTGAATGCAGCTCTTCTATTTTCTCGTTTATTTAATAAGGTTAAGTGTATGATTTGATTCAATCAATTTTTGGTCGGATTCTAAATTAGTGCTTTACTGGTTGTCATTGCTTCCTAATCGATGGAAGGTATTTGTTACAAATAGAGTTTGCGAAATTCAAGAGCTAACTAAGGAATGTTTATGGAAGCACATTCCTTCAAGGGATAACCCTGCAGACATCCTGTTATGTGGTTGCATACCGGATGCATTAACCTCGTCACAACTCTGGTAAAATGTTCCGTCTTTTCTGAAGGAAAACGCCTGGCCATCCAATTCACTTATCATTTCTCTGATTCTACCAGATTTGCTCAAGGAAGAGAAGAAGTCTAGCAAAACTAATGTGTTTTCAGCTGCTCTTCAAACAACAGAAACTGTAGAACTTTCAAAACCATTTTCTTTGTTCGTACGAAAATTAAACACATTTTCATGTTGTCGTCACCTCATTTATAATTAAAAAAATAAAAATAATCATATATTGTCAGATCTTTCTCTGGAAGAAATCAATTCCACGCTGGAAATTCTTGTTCGTCAAACACAAGAACTGTATTTTATTAAAGAATTGAGCGTTTTAAGTAAAAATGCTGCTGTATCAAAGAAAAGCAAATAAGCTTCTCTTAACCCATTTTTGGATCAAAATGGTATCATTCACGTCGGAGGTCACAAGTTTTTCAAACTTGTCTTTAAATGTTAAACATCCTATGGTTTTAAGTCCTCACAGTCATCTCACTCGATTGATTATTTCTGATATGAAGATTTAAGATTATCCCATGGAGGATTACAGTTAATTCATTCCTCACTTAGGCAGAAATATTGGAACATCAATTCCAAAATCATAATTCGCTCCATCAAACATAAATGTATAACTTGTTTTCACTGTAGAGCTCAACCTCAGAGTCAGTTACTTGGTCAACTGCCAAAAGAAAGAGTCACAATTTCCAGACCATTCCAGTCAACTGTGTTGATTATGCTGGCCCAACACTTATTTGTGATGGTGGGCGGCGTACTCCATCTACTAATCGTGGACATTTTCTAACCTTAGCTCCATTAACTTTCTTACCTGATCCTGATTTCTCAGGCATTAACATAAATAAGCTTGCTAGGTGGCAGCTTACACAAAATTGAAAGACTTTTGGTAAGCATGGTCTATCGATTATTTACATTCCTTGCAACAGAGGAACAAGTGTAAAATTTCAAGTAACATTTGTGTTGGCAATGTAGTTATAACTAAAGAAGGTAATAATCTTCCTCCTTTGATGTGGAAATTAGGAATAATTGTTGAAGTGTATCCAGGTAACGATGGTCTAGTTAGATTAGTTGATGTGAAAACTAATAACACGATAGTAAAAAGAACTATTAATAAATTAATTCTTCCAAATTTAAATGCTTGCAATGACATAAGCCATTCTGAATGTAATCAATGAGATTTATTTAACATCCTCCTAATGTATTTGTTTATTTCAATTGAATTTGGTTGTAAGCTTTGCCTGTATCAATATTAAATTTGTTGAGTTAACTTTAATTTTTGTACTTTCAAAGTTTACGTAATTATTTTATGTGATACTCTTTGTTTGCATCTTAAGTTTTATTTCATGTAATGTGTCACAGAATTATAATTAAGGTAATCATAATTGGTGGGTGGTGTGTTCTGTTCCATGTCGAGCTGTCCGGTGCTGCAATCTAGTGGGTGCTAGCGCTCACCAGAGAGTTCTGCTCGTACTAGCATTTGGTGCTCGAATCTGATCCAAGGCGGTCATGTCATACTCTTAGTCTGGATGGACTCCATTCTTTGTTCGGATGAATGTTAGCTTTAATGTTTTATTTAATTTTTTATTTTTATATGTCAAGTTATACATTATGTTACAATTCATTTCATTAACTGTCAAGACGAAAATTCATTAAACCATTATTCAACAAGCAACAAGGCGTTGTCTTCATTCATCACCTATGAACACACAGTCCAACCTTACTCTAAAATCTACCACATGTGTGTATAATTTGTTTTTTTAATAAAAATATTTGTTTTTTTATGTGCTTGTAGCAAACATACTATAAGACAGAGAATAGCTGGTCCAGTAAGATGGCATGTTTGTTCATATTGTGCTAAAGAATTTAAAAAGCCGTCAGATTTGGTTAGGCATGTTCGAATACATACTCATGAAAAGCCATATAAGGTAAGTGATAATTAAATTTTTCAACATAACTTTTTTTTTTTAATTTTTTTTTTTGCTGAGCAAATCACTTAATTTTTCATATTTGTACAGTAATTTTTAAATTGAGGCCCTGTGTTCCTTTTTTTTATAATATTTTTTACAAGTTTCTGTTTTCGATTATACTATTAATAGATTAAAAAAAAATGTTACATACACTTTTATATATATACATGTATATAGTTATATATATTATATTATACGTATATATATATATATATATATATATATATATATATATATACATTCACAAACTTTTTTTAAATAACTATTTTTTTTTTAAAGTTTTATATATACCATATTTACTTGATTCTAAGATGCACCTCATTTTAAAAGTTCATTATTTGAAATAAAATAAAAATCTCTAATTAAAAGGAAAAAATATAAACCAAATAACTTTACAATATATTTCAAATTAAGTTTATTACATATCTATATTTATTAACTACTATATAAGTATCTGTATCTGAGGAGGCACTTTTGTATTCACTTTTGTTATCACTCTAATTCTGAATCATATGGCTGAAAATGTTAAATTATCATCTGGCTGGTTACCAGTAGTCCTTTTGCACGTTTTTCTTTTATGAAATCAATTACAGCATCATCAGTTTGGGGAAATCTTCTTCATTTAGGTCCAGTAAAACACTTGGTCAATGCTTTACATAAAAATATTGCTTGATGGACTTTTCTCCAGCATCATATATTGACTTCGTTAATATCAAAATCACGGCTGGCAGCTCTAACGCCATTATTTTCCACAAATACAATAACTTTCTGTATTAATGCAGCGTCATAATGCAACCTTGTTGTTGCCATATTAACGGTTAAATTAATGGAAAACTAAATTTCACTTTGTAATGAACTGTGCTAGTCTAAGAGAATAGAGAGTAACAATAACAAGGTTATAAGGAAAAACCGTAACACAATATAACAACAAATATCAGCACTATCAATGTATTAGCCCGTTATCAATATTTGATATCAATATCAATATCGATATTTTACTTTTGATGTCCTATCTCTACATATGAGTAGGTTATTGTCCATTGTATTTCTTTGAATCTAAGATGCACCCTATTTTTATGAATAATCATATTAAAAAAAAATGCATCTTAGAATTGAGTAAATATGGGCTATGTACTAAAATTTTATCAACTGTCAGCCTTTATTTTAGAACATATGTATAATTCAATGAATTTAATCCTTGATGAGATTAAGGTATCCTATATGATAGTTTTTTAAAAGTTTAATATAAATTGTTATCTTATTTAATAGTCTTGAATGCTGCATGAAGTAAATAAAGGATGATGATGTAAACAAACATTTAATGTATTAAAGTTTTTTTGGTCTTACATGAAAAATATATTTTTATTTCTAGAGAAAAAGTAAGAACTTTTATGAAACTTAAAATTGTTGGTAAATTAACACTATAAATATATTCTGTAGAAAAAAATTATCTAACTTAATGCTGTATCATCTTGAAACTATTTATAACCACATAAGTTACCTTTACAGGTACAATGAAATATTAAAACTGATTGTATTACAAAATGTTAAGAATATTAGACTGTAACTAATACAAAATATAAGTTCATTTTTAATGATAAACGAATCCCAAAATGGATTGTCGGGGAGTGTGATCCCGTTTAAAAATTTAATAATCATTTTCCTGTTTTTCATCTAAACACATAAAAAAATAAAGGTAATATGAATAATTTTAATAAATATATTTATATTCATTGTAATAATTAAACAGTTTGTTTATAAATGTCTGGTAAAAATATAATTTATAATATTTAAATAATAGCGTGATGGTTAATTATTTTTTCTGTATTCTGTTTAGTGTAAACAGTGCTTTCGTGCTTTTACTGTACGTTCAACACTTACAACACATGTGCGAACTCATACTGGAGCTAAGAACTATCTCTGCTCAATCTGCAATAAAGTCTTTGCTACATCTAGCAGCCTTAATGTTCATAAAAAGTTGGTGTTAATAAAATATTTGTTATATGTATAAGTATAAGAAGTATTTGTATTTTTTTATGATTACCACTTTAAGTTGTAAAAGTTAAGGTATTCATAAGTCTGTGAAACTTTTTAAATTATTACTCTTAATGAATTGTCAAACAGATTTTATTACAATAAAGTGAAGGTAAACACTTGAAGCTTTTTATATTGTCATCAAATGACTTCGATGGCATATGGCACCTTAGAACCTTTTGGTAGCCCTGAAAAGGGCTGTTTGGAATTTTGTAATGGTGGCTGTGAAAGGGGCCATTTGGGTGTTTGGCGAGGTAGCCATGAGAAGGGCTGTCGGGTCTGGAAGTTGGTCTCCGGTGAAGTAGGCTCAGCATGACAGCTGATAATCAGAGAGTTGGGGCTCGTCCATTAGAGTCAGACCGAGCTTCCCCTCAGCGGCAGTTGAGTCTCCCTATGTGTGGCAATGGTGGCCCACAAAGCCCTGCAGTGTTGGGTTGGCATCAGTCGTGTAATGCCAGCATGGCCAAGAGTGCTTGAAGCCTGGCAAGTTGAGGTGGAAAGGTAGTGTCCCCCCCAGCAGCTCCCTTGTCCTGCTGCTCCAGTAGGGATATTGGTATCCACCGGGAGGTTCCACGTTGGGCTGGCCAGGAAACTTATTTCTTTCTTCTCCTGATGGATATTGATGACAGCTGCTGTGGTTGAGAAGTTGTGCAGTCAGCTGGCTTGTTGGGGAATGGCACTTCTGCAGGCATGTAGGTATACTGTACACCCACTGACATCTGAACAGCTAGCATTGCACTCGTCTATATGAAGCTCAGCATGTAAGTGGCAACAATATATTCTTTATAGAAGTTCACTGTTGACCTCTAGGGCCAGTATTTTATTTCATTTCATACTTATATGAGAATGTCCTGGTCTACAAGTGTTATAACATGATGTGATTTTAAAGTTCTATGATATTTGTGGGGAGGACAGAAAATGTCCTTTATGAATTTTCATAAGAATAAATCACTTGGTCTTAAATCCAGTGATAAGGGTGACTGTTTCAGTAACATCCTAAGTCATGCATCCTATCCAACCATATTTCACTGAAATACCATGATACTTCATTGTAATAATGAAGCAGACAGCCATTATGTTAGTAGATGTAATCATACATGTCTTAATTTAGCTGCAGCGTCATGTGTAAGTATATTATCTCTGTGATGATAAGATTCTGCAAAGTAAAGTTTCTTGTAAAACCTTGATGTTTGAAATAATACGAAACACATTCACTTTTTACATGACTTGCATGATGAGTTCAGTAATCATGCTGTTATTTTCAGCTCCCCATATTTACAAATTATGGTAATTAATAATCCCACATACATGAAAAGTCAGAACAAACTTCAACATATCAGAAATACTGTGTTGTCATGGGACTCCTCCTACAGGAAACTTCGCTGAGAGGAAGTGGTCCTCTGCCGATTATGGATAGGACATACAGGAGCTACTCATGGATACCTGATGTCAGGAAAAAATCCACCACTATGTGTAAGATGGAAATGCCACTTAACTGTTCGCCACATCCTTGTGGATTGCATATGTTATGCAGCCTTATGTTGCAAATTTAAACTATCCAGTAACATTTGTCATATCCTAAGCAGGGATAAGTTAGGGTTAGATTAGGTGCTGTTATTTGTACAGTGTATAAATATGTTTCACAAAATCTAATATTTACCTAGTTCTAGTGTTGGTGTTTTATTCTTTATTCTTGATCAAAATTTTTTTAATTTTATTTTAATCTTCATTCATTTTTTCATTTTTTTTCATTAATTTTTGTTATTCGTGAAGGGGGCCTTTATACCTCTCACAGAATTTTATTAAATGTTATTTATAATTAAAATTTATTAATATAATAATAATAATATATATAATATAATAAGAATAATAATGTAATAATTTATTAATATATTTATTTATTTAAATTTTGTTTATTTTTGTGTTTTTCTTTTTATGTTTTGTTTTAAATATATTTATTTTATTGTTAAGATTCTGACTGTGATATTAGTTGTAAGTTTTTAGTGATATTTTATATATGTTATTAGTTTTAAATTTTAGTTGTTTATTATATTTTTATTTTAATCTAGCTTTAGTTTTCTAATTGTTTTTTCTCGTTATTAATATGTTTGTTCTGGGCGATAATAAGGCGAAAACATTTTTCACCTTCTAAAAAAATATCAGAATTTCAAAAACCTTTAACATCTCTTAACATTTTGTTTCAGAAGTAAATAACCATTACTTTATTATTAACATTAAGGGACTGACTGCCCAAGCTGAAGTTTATTAGATTTAATTATCAGCCCCTTACTACGAATTCATTGAACATTTATTTGTGAGATGCTGTTATAAGCTTGCATACATTGTGGATTTGCAGGGATCTTGTATATAGGCATGTCTAGAAAAATTCACAGTCTCCTCATTTTTTCCTGGACATCCCAGCTTAGGAGTGCTACACAAGCAGTTTTCATCCCAAAATGTTTTTACAATTCATGGTATAGTTATTCAAAGGTGGATCTTTCTGGAATTCTTTTTCAAAATTGTCAGTGCATTATCACATTGTTTAAACATTATTCTCATATTCAAACACAGATTGCCTTCTCATATAGACTGCCATATTTGCTTTTGTTATTGCAAGTGGAAAATTTGTACATCTACATGCTAGCAGTTTCCTTCACATTAATTTGAAGAGCTTACATTCATCTTAATGTAATTTAAATTCTGCTTTATAATTTATGTATGGTTACTATTCAAAAACTTTACAGACTTATTCATAAGTCTGTAACTTGGTGTGAGAAAGAATTTCATACATTTGTATTTTTTTTTATAACTTTTAATACCTTTTTTTTTTGAGAATGCATTTAGAGTGCTTTTATCAACAATTTTTTTTTATGTATTTACATAAATTTACTCACACAATTTAAAAATTGTGTGAGTTAAAAGTTAAAAAATAAAAGTTTATGTTTAAAAAGGCTATACTAAAACCATCTGTTTTTAATTTTTATAATTTATAACATTTTTCTGTTAAGTTTTGTTTTTAATAATAACAGTTGATTTTTATTTGCTTTACATAGACTTTATTATATCAGTCTTCTCAGAATTAAATTCTCTATATGTTTTGATAATAAAACTTACGCATTTATTAGTCACTTAACAAAGTTTTTTTACTTCAAATCTAAAAAAAACATGTTTTTCATTATTAAATTTTTCTGTTTTAATTGGAAATCATGAAAACTACAGGAGATACAGTTCTGGGGGCTGTTTTATTTGATTTTTAGTGCCTTAAAAATGTTTAGCCTTGTTTTTTAATGCCTTAAAAATTTCAGTATGATGTTATTTCACCAGGGTACTGAAATCCAGGCAAAATGTTTCACTATCCATGACTGGATAACAAAGTGTTTTCGGACATAAAAACGTATTCCGAAAACATTTTTGTTTGTATGAACAAAATGTTTATACAAATATATGAACATTTTTACTTATTTCAAACTGTAGAATTAGATTCCAAATTCTTCCCACCTGAATCAATCTGTATATATATATTTTAATGATTTTTTTTTTTAAATATGACTTAAGTGAAAATAGTTTACATTGATTATTAATACAGCTGATGCTGTGGAATGGTAAAAAGCATGTTCTTTACTTTTAATTTACTAAAAATAAATTATTTATATAGTAGTTTCCACTTACCAACAATCTTTAATAGTAATATTAGAGTGCTTTTGGAGTATTAATCCATCCTCAGGAAAAATGATGAATTATACATTATAATTATTTACTATAATTAATAATATGTGAAGTATAAATTATAATGTATAACACATCATCGTTCCTGAGGATGAATTAACAATCCAAAAGCGCTCAAACATTACTATTAAAGATTGTGGTAAGTGGAAACTATTATATAAATAATTTATATATTAATACCAATAGGCCATGCTTAATAAAATTACTAAAAATAACATATAAGAATGTTGTTGGTGGAGTCATTTGATAAGCAAGCATATAACATAGCATTTTGACTCATATTTCTTTCTTTTAATATAACACCACTTCGGTACAAGTACCATTGTTCTTCAAAAAATAAATTGTATGTTGTCTGTGAGAGTCCATTATCTTGCTCACTACTTCCACTGGAATTTGCAGATTGATATTTCCAATGTATTTTTCGATGATCAATTTTGAATCTTTTATTTTAAACAGAAATTGCAAATGTATTAGTCATACGGTGATAAATTTAACAAGCATGCAATTCAAGATTACATCACCATTATAATAGATGACCTTTACCAGGAACATTTTCTCAACAATCCTTATTGAAACTTATGCAGTGTGAGAGGTGGTATGCCTTGTGATGGAAAACTAGTAGATTATCATTATTACGTTTGTACATTGTTGAAAGAAAAATAATCATTCAATATAGCCATATAACACTAATTGTTATCATAAGTGCATGATTGTTGTCATTCTCACTAAAATGAAGAGTCATTATGCAGAATGAGCTTAAACAACACTGCACTATGATATTTTTTCTACATATTTATGATATCTTATGATATTTTGTGCAAGAATTTTACAGTAAGCAAGTACTATCTGATGCCCAGTATATGAAGTTTGTTTACATAATCTCCTGAATGGAATTTCAGAAAAAATGTAGTTGCATATATAATTTTGAAAAAATTTCTCCATTGTATCAAATTCTGAGATAGTAATTTCTGTTTAATATATAAACTGTGTACTTTTAAGACATGCAATGAATAAAAAGTTCCTGAACATTTTGAATTTTAGATGAATGGCATTATAAATCAAAGAGTAATTAATATTCATCTTATGCTTCTATATGACATATCCAGTTCTGCAGTATTTTCAAGTAAAACAATCTGGACTATGCTCTATGGCCATTTTAAATCTTTAATTTTCTGGTATTTTCATACTTGGCCAAAACCTGTATGCCTTATTCAGAGTAGAAACAGTTCTAATTTTTGACCCAATAAGGATGGTTTGATGTGTTAGAATCTTTCTATTTTTTTTTTTCCTAACTATACCAGTTCACATTTTGTGTAGTTACAAAAATATTATTTTTAAAGAAATTTTTTTACTCAACAACAAATATATTATACTCACTCGGCTAGCTTTCTGTAATAACTATAATCTTTGAACTATTGGATCAGTCAATGAAAACACAGTGAGTGTTATCTAATTGTAAAATATTTTAGTTCCACTTTCAATTAATCCAAACTCCGCTGTTATTTATATGAAATTATACAGATTTGAAAATAATAGAAATTATTTCTATTAACATTTTGAATTATTGCATAATTTCTATGTTATAAATGATTTGTAATTTTTATTCTTACAGAACTCATTTTAGAGAGAAAAGATTTCATTGTAATGAATGCAGTGAAACATTTTCAACTTTGAGTGGAAAAAGAATGCATATGGCTGAACATGTTACATTGCTTAAAAATAATTCTGTTGACAGCACACTTGAAAAAGGAGATGGAAATATTTCACTTCAGGAGCCTTATTTAATGACTGAAAACGGTAAAGTTTTATAAATTTCATTATTGTTTTGTATTTTCTTATTTGTTAAAGTCATGCTGTCATTTTATTTATAAATGTTTACTCAATAGAATCCTTCATTTTTTTAATCATCACAGGTTTTTTTTTCAGAGCAGGTAAATCCGAAATTTTTCCAGTTAATTTAAAATGACAAGTTATATTCAATTTAATTAAACGTATGTACAAGATTTGGGCCAACTATGGCTGTAATGGGGAATTTGTAATGCCTTGTAATCACAGTTAAATTTTTTTAATAGTTTTTGTATTTGGAAAACTTGAGTGAATCTTGAGTGTGATGCTTCTATATCACATACCCAGTACACCCAGTACTAGAGTATTTTCAAGCAAAACAATCTAGACTATGCTCTATGGCCATTCTAAATCTTACATTTTCTGGTATTTTCATACTTGGCCAAAATCCAGCATATTGTTTATTCAAAACAGACAGTTGGTTTTAATTTTTTGACCGAAGAAGGATGGTTTGATATATTAGAACGTTTTGATTTCTTTTATGTGAAAATAAGGTAAAATAATTTGGTCAACCTCCATGATGAAATGGTAGCCTTTCATCTGCAGGGTCCCAGGTTGATCCTAATTAGGTTGATATTTTTTTTATGAAATACAACATTTTTTACAACACACTTTCATGCATAAGCTGTAAGCTTATGTTACTAACTTAACCAAGTGTTATGTTTATTAAAAATCTTATTCCTGCAACTATGTAATCAGGAAATCTAAAAACTATCTGTTGCATATGCTAAATATTTGTTAGTTAATCTAATAATACGGATTACTCATGTTAAAATAGCACAGTATGATTTTCTGTATTTTTTATAATTTTACCACTTTCATTTACAGGTATAGTACAGATAGTACCAATGGAACCAAAGCAAGATTCGCAAAGTGTTGAACATAAAGAAGCTTACATAGATAGACCCCATAAGTGCATTTATTGCAATGCTGCATTTAGAAAATCTAGTCACCTTAAAATGCACTTACGAATGCATACTGGGGAAAAACCATATAAATGTGAAACATGTGGCAGGTAATTTTGGTTTTCTTATTGAGATGGATGGTTAAGATTTCTGGGATTGGCAACTTTTTATGCTGATGTGTTTCCTTGTTCAGATAAGAATACTCCCTATATTACTCTATCATTAAATTTTTGTTTATTTTGAATAAACAAATAAAAGTAAGTTCATCATGTTACTTTGGACTGTGAACTTATTCTAAGAACTAGCTAAATTATGTAGCATCTCTTAGATTATCATGTTTTAATATTATTAACACTAGTTCTGTGAGTAGTAGAAGATGCTCATTTTGTACTGAATTTGTACATATTCACTGCTTGCTTTTCATCAGTGTATTAACCCTCCCTGCTGAATTATTTTTTTTTTTGTTTTTACAATTTACCACTTGTAATTAAATAAATCTTCTGCGTTGAACATTCACTCATGCATGGTTGAGCATATTCTTCATTCTTTTTCTGTTTAGCCTTGTTTAGCCTACTTTTGTATCGGCTGTAATTCTATTGTAAGGATGAATGAGGATGATTTATATGGGTGTAAATGAAGTGTAGTCTTGTACAGTCTCAGGTCGACCATTCCTGAGAGGTGTAGTTAATTGAAACCTAACCACCAAAGAACACTGGTATCCATGACCTAGTATTCAAATCCATATAAAAGGTTCAAATCTGTACTACCTTTACTAGTATTTGAACCTTAGAATTCTTGTCATCAATATCAGCTGTTGGTTGAGCATATTCGTAAATCTCTTACTTGTTCATGCTGACAATTTATTTTAACTAATTTTCTAGTCTTTTAATTAGATAAAAACAATTTATTTCTTTGTTTTATGAAAAAAGAAAGACCTAATTTTGTGGATTTTACTTATAAAAAGTCTTTGTTAAATTTACATGCAATAAATCTGCAATTTATTCTGTATATCAATAATTGATTTAGAATTTTTTTGTTTTACTTTTGTATCAGATTAATTTACAGTTTATTTTCTTCTGATTTCATCTGTCATCTGACTTGTTTACAACCTGAAAATTAGTTTTTATGTAAATTCCTCTGAATGTTTTAGAATAGATATGACGAATAAGTAAAGTAACTATAATATTTTTGTTTAAACACTTAATGAATTATTCATTCATTCATTCATTGTGTTCTGCTATTGGCAACAACTTGCCATGGCTGCTCTCCATTTGTTCCTATCCCGTGTAAGTGTTTTTGTTTCTGTATATATTCTTCTTTCCACAATGATATCAATTAACTGAAATCTCCTTCTTCCACTACCTCTATTTCCATTTACCAATCCTTCAACTGCACCTATTAGTAATCACTTTCTTCTCATACAGTGTCCTAGCCAATTCCTTTTCCTGCCTAAAATGGTATTTAACATATTTCTCTCCTCTTCTGCAATTCTCAACAGCTCCTCATTTGTTACTCTATCCTGTTAACAGATGTTTACCATTTTACGCTATACCCTCATCTCAAACACCTCAATTCGTCATTTGTCTTCCATTCTTAAAGTCCACGTTTCTGCACCATAAAGCACAACACTCCAAATAAAACATCTTGCCAATCTCTTCTGCAAATGTAAATTCAGTTTCCCACATAGCAAGCTTCTTTTCCTACTAAATGCCTCTTTACCCATTGCTGTTCTCTTTTTGATTTCTGTGGTACTTCTAAGATCTTCCTTTATGAGGCTATCTAAGTACTTAAATTTTACCACTTGCTCTAGTACCTCATTCCCAATTTGTACATTGATATTTTGATCTTTGCCATCTAATACCATACATTTTGTTTTCTTTTTATTAATTTTCATTTCTAGATTTTCACAAGCTTCACTTAGATTGCTAAGCATTTCATTTAACTTTCTTACACTTTCTGCCAACACCACCATGTCATCAGCAAATCATATGTATTCTATTCTTCTACCACCTACTGCCACTCCTATATTACCTTTCAAACTAGTGTTGATGATTTCTTCTAGATAAATATTGAATAATGTAGGTGACATGCAGCATCCTTGTCGCAATCCTCTTCCTATTTCTATCTTTTGCGTTGCCTCACTTCCTATTCTTACTTTTATTTTCTGGTTCATATTCAACTCTCATAAGTTTCCTATCTTTCCAATCAATTCCTTTCTTTTTCAAAATTATTATTAATTTATCCCATCTCTTACTCTATCAAAAGCTTTCTCAAGGTCTAGATCAACAAATGTAACATATACTCTTCTTCTATTTCTGTATATCTTTCATCAATAATTCAAAGCAGTCCTGTGGGATCCCTAGTTCCAGTTCCCCTTCTAAAGCCATATTGTTCTTCTGCAATATTTTCATCCAATTTATTGTACAATCTCGTTTTCAGAATTCTTAGTAAGGCTTTTGCTCCATGCAAAATTAGACTAACAGTCCGGTATTCTTCACACTTTCTAGCATTAGATTTCTTTGGTTATGGTGCCATTATTGTATCCAGAAGGTCTGTAGGCCATCTACCCTCATCATATATTTTATTGCACAGATCCAACAATAGAATTTCTCCATTCTCTCCAAGAGATTTAAACAACTCAGTCAGCAATTCATCATATCCTCCAGCTTCTCCATTAGCCATCACTTTCATGGCCATCCTCACTTCACATTTTAATATATTATAACCCTTGTGATCTTCATGAACTTTGTTCTCTTCTATTTCTAGATCTACTTCCTTTGCCCTATCATTCAGTGCATATAAATCCATGATTTACTCTTCCCTTATCTTTTTCACTTCATTCCTCTTAGTTACTATGCCTTGGTTCTTCGACTTGATCTGATACACTGTTCAACTTTTTCCATTTCTCCTGAATATCATTTCTGCAGCTCCTTCGTAAATTAGATCGTAACTCCCTTCTTTTTCTTGTTTTTCTATTGCAGCATACTTTTCCTGCGACCACTTTTCTCTTGCTATCTCAGTTTTTCTTAAAATTCATTATTAAGCTCTCTATAGTTTCTTTTACCTTCTTCTGTTTAAACATTTTTCCATTTTCTTCTTTCATTCATTTTTTCTATCATTTCTTCACTGACCCACTCCTTTTGTATTCTTTTTCTCTGTTCTTAATCCCTATTGTTTCCTTAGCTGCTTTTATACTTTTTGTAATATTTAACCAATGATCATTCACACTATTTGGCTTCCCTCTCATTTTTGTTTTTTCCAGTATGCTATTTTGCACTTCTTTGACTGTCTCTTTGTTTCTTAGTTTTTCCAAATCATAGATACTGCATTTCTGACCAACCTTTATTTTCTTGACCTTCAAGTTGATTTCTGCTACACTAAGTTGTGATCAGAGTTTATATCGGCACCTGGGTAAGCTTTTGCATTTTTCATACAGTTCTTATATCTTTGTTGTATGAGCATGTAATCAATTTGATAATTCTCTCCATCCAATCTTGATACCCATGTATGATTTTCAAATATTTTGTTTCCCACTACCATATCATTTTCCATGCAGAACTCAAATAATCTCTCTCCTTTTTTGTTTCTATTACCTGAACATATTTTCCTATTATCTTGCCTTCTTGTCCTTCACCAACCACAGTGTTTCAGTCTGCCATCATCAGTGCACATGCCTTTTCTTTTCCTTCTCTAGTATATTTTCCAGCTTTCCATAATACTCCTCAACTTCTTCTTCAGTATATTTTGTCTATGTTGGCACATATACTTGAACTATTACAAGATCTTTATCTCTACTTTCTATTCTTATCATCAGGCAATCATCAACAGATTCCACCTTAATTACTTTTCCTATTAGTTTCTTTTATATTAATACACCAACTCCATTCATACCACTTCTTTCAGCACCTGAATAGTACAAGTGGAAGTCCTCACTCAACATTTCACCATTTCCTCCCCATCTCACTTCACTTATCGCAAGTATGTCTAATTTATTTCTAATCATTTCTTGTTTTGTGTTTTCAAGCTTACCCTTTTGCAGTAGTGTCAGTACATTCCATGTTCCTATCCTTATTGTATTTCCTGTTTTCTTTTTCATTTTTCCAGCCCTCCCTACACAATTACTCTTTCTGTGTCCATACTTTATCCGTACTTCTTCATATGCATGAAACCTTGTTGTATTCTCCTCCTGGAGATCTGAATGAGGAGAAGCTTTACCTCCAGAGTCTTTTACAAAAGGTCCATTGCATGCCATGATCGACTAAGGATATCCTTAAGGATCTTTAATGCAGTGGTTTCCCATTGCCTTCTGCATTCCAATGCCATTGATTCATCCGCCTTCAGGAGCAATTTCTCTCCCCCAGGGCAATAGAGTGCCCTTCCTTCTACCTGCTCATCCACCCTCATCAGAGGCTGTTGGCACTTGGCAGAAGCGGGGCCATTTATACCAGTGGCCACTCGGTCGCCAGAGCCACATCTGTGAGAACAGGATGCACCATGTAGCAATCCATATCTACACTTCGTGAAGGTGTTATTGACATTTACATGGAAGTGACTTCTTCAGACGCATCCCATATCTTACATCCCTAATGAATTAAAACATTGTATATTTTAATGTTTTTGTCTAAAAGAATAATAATAAAATTAAAAATATATATATAACGTACATTTTATTATAAAGGATATAAATAATCACCAAAAAAGTATTAATTTTATACATTGGGTATTCTCATCCTATGTGAGTTGTTCAGTATACCAATATGTGTGTGTGTATATATATTATATATATATATATATATATGTGTGTGTGTGTGTGTGTGTGTGTGTGTGTGTGTGTGTGTAATAAAGTTTTCAAAGACTGTTTGCATGTATTTTAAAAATTTATATAATTTTCATTTTTACAATTATATATTTTTCATCTCTTAGAAATTAACAGTGTATATGCATTAACAAAATAATATATAGTTAGTTTCATTTTTTTCAGGTCTTTTAGTTCGAGTGGTATCTTAAAATGTCATCTTAGAACACATATTGGTATAAAAACTCATAAATGTGAAGATTGTGGTAAATTTTTTGCCACAAAAAGTACTCTTAGTAGGCACATGGAAACACATGCTGAAGGAAGACCGTACATCTGTCCAGTTTGCCAAAAGTGTTACAAATCAAAGAGTACTTGCAAAAATCATATAAAAACTCATGATGTATGTTAAAATGAACCATAATTACTTTTTCTTTATTTTTAGTTAAAATTAGATTATTTATTTTTATTTTGAATGTATGTTGAAGAATATAAAAGAATAATTTATTTTAATTCTTTATAAATAATAAATTTAGTATTTATATTCTTCAATAATCTTCATTTAAAAAGTTAAAGGTGATAGTCTATATCAGTGATTTTCAACCACTGCGCCGCAGTAAATCCAGATGACATAAGTAAACCGTATACAAATAATAAAAAGTATAAATGTAATCATCAATACATGGAAAATTATTTGAACTTTGGGTTCACTTGGATTGTAGAAGAAAGTCAACTTGTCAGATATATTTAACGTTTTTAATAGTCTCAATAAATTTACGCGGGGCCAAATAGAAATATTCTAAATTCAACTGATAAATTATTAGGATTCCTAATAATTTAACAGTAATTTAAGCTCTTATTCTGGAAAATTAAAGCTGAAAAGGAGTAATTTAAATAAATTTGAAAATATTCCTAAACACTTCTGTGACAAGATAAAATCAACAGTGGTCAAGTATTTTACATTATTAGGAAAACAAGTGGAAAAATATTTTCTAACACTACAACTGGAAAAATGTGATTGGATAATTAATCCAATCTTAATAAACAATGCATCCGTTTTTGTTTTGACATTGAATGAATGTAGAGGTATCATTTCTTTATCAGTAGATAGCAAATGTAAATTAACACATTATGAAATGTAAATTGATGCTTTTTTGGATATCACTTCAAAAAGATTTCCCATTTGTATCAGACAGAGCTTAAGTAATTTTACTACAAATTTTAACATTGTATGTATGCAAGCTTGGATTTTTGGCATTGTTAATGGCCTAACATAAATGAAATAATAAAAAAGCACCAACCTCAAATTTCTCATTAAAATTTAATCGTTCTGTAAAATTATGTTATGAGAAATAGCAATAAACACAATGACCTTGTAAAAAACTAATTGTTAATTTTAAATTATTGTTTAGAATATTTAGGTGTACCACAAAATTTTTCAAATATTAGAAGGTGCTCCTCAACAGAAAAAAGGTTAAGAACCACTGGTCTACATTATAAATAATAAATATTAATATATACATAATTTATATATATACAGTTGGTAAATGTTGAGTAAAAATTAAACTTTACAAGCATTGGTTGCTCAATTAATAGTTGTAGTGGCTTGCATACAGTTGATCGTGGTTCAAACTTTGTTTTAAGCTTAAGTTAACATCTTTATTACATTTTTATCATTTTTGAGGATCTCTCTCTCACACACACTCTCACTCACTATCTCTCTCCCCCCCTCTCTCTCTCACTCATTAAAATAAAAATAATATGTTATCTATGTTATTATTGATTTTAATTTAGTGTATCTGTCATTGTACACCACAATATTGAAATGCAAGTAGCTTCAAAAAGTTCCCAAAATTGCCTCATACATGAATTTTATCTTTGATCAAATTTTATTCTTTGTTCCCTTTGATCTGTGAGTTATTCTGTGATAATTGTGCCCCCCAATAGTGAGTTTTTTTTGTTTTTTTTAAAAATCAAAAATTACTTTTTATTAACTGGTTGTATGAAAAAATAAGATTTTGAAACAATTTTTTAAATAACCCCTTTAATTAACCAAATTTTTTACATAATTTAACACAAAAGTATGCACATCATATGATGTGAAAGAAGTAACAGAAGATGTAAACAGTCAATATATCAAAAAAATATATGCCCATGTATACTAGTAACATACAAAAACAATAGAAATATATCAAAATGTAACAAACAACATAAATTTGTTACATGGCCAAAAAAAGCTTTTGTGTATGATAATCTTGGAAACATGGGTGAACAAATAGTGCTGTATTGCATTCTTACCTATAACTGACTAAAGTACAAACATCATATGATGAGCACGAACAAAGACTGAAAACAAGCTCTAACGGCTGAGTAAAATGGTAGGAAAAATTCCACAATACTTCTACAGATAGCAGCACAATCCAGAGTACCAAACATCATATGACGTTTTCACTGAACACTACACTGATGTAAAAACTCAATTGATGCGTCTACTGAATGTGTCACTGTTTCTCAGGTACATCATATGATGTGATCAAAGGGTTAAACAAGAAAATATGCATCAATATTCATACTTATATACATAATATACAATACATACTTATCAAAGAGTACCTTTTTTTATTGTTTAGCCTCCGGGAATCACCATCAGGTATTACTTCACAGGATTAATAAGGATGATATGTATGAGTGTAAGTGAAGTGTAGTCTTGTACAGTCTCAGATCAACCATTTCTGACATGTGTGGTTAATTGAAACCCAACCACCAAAGAACACCGGTATCCTCGATGTAGTATTCAAATCGACATAAAAGTAACTCCCTTTACTAGGATTTGAACGTTGGAACTCTCGACTTCGAAATCAGCTGATTTGCAAAGACGTGTTCATCACTAGACCAACCCAGTGGGTTTCAAAGAATACCTGGCATGACATATTGCAACAACTTTGGAGCATCCACCACACTCTCCCTACTTGGCACCAACTGATTTTTACTTGATTCCTTGCTTGAAAAATGCATTGAAGGAGAAAAGATGCAAGAACATCGATGACATAATGCAATAAAACAGTTAAAAAGACATTTCAAGATTGTTTCCAGGACTAAAAACTTTATAGAAAATTGGCAAAAGTGTGTAGTTGCAAAAGGAAACGAACTAAAATTCTTTTATTAACCAGTTTTTGAAGTAAATTAATTTCAAAAATGTTTGAATCTATTTTCTTGTATTATAAGTGCTCAGATGTAGTTTAATAAGAGGTAAGAAAACTTACTAAATGCAATCTGAAAAAGCATTTCCATTAATCAATAAACAAAATGATTTTGGGAATAACAAATTGCTTTTATGACTATATGCTACTAAAGTCTAAATAATTCCATTATCTGCTGTTGTACTGATAGGACATTTTAATTGATGACAATGACAGCTTAGTTGACTTTTGTAAAATTTTTATTTTATTTTATTTTTTATTTTTTCATTATTGAGTTAGTGTTTTATAAGTTTTTGCTGACAGTGAGAAAATCTGTAAAAAGCAATCCATTTTGATAAGCTTCTTTTCTTTTAAACTATTGTCTGGTGTTTAATATGTTCATTATATATTTATTTTTACTTTCCTGGTTACTATAGTTTTAAAAAAAAATGTATGAAAATTGTAAGAGGTCAAAATGTTGGGCATCTGGGGTACATTTTAATTATATAATTTAGTATGTAAGTATGTATCTATATATATAAGCGTATTCGTTGGCATCTATTTTGCTTAATACATGTTGATTGGGTAAACTTATATTCATGAAATTTGGTATTCTGACTTGTGTACAGGGCACAGGTGATATTCAGTTCTTTTTTTTAATTCAAGGATTCAATGTTGGGATTGCTATATTTTGAAGAGAGTTAAACTACATGAAAATTTTTACTTATGTGACTTTATTTAGCTCGTCAAAGATGACGTTTGAAATAATTATTATGAAATATTTTTGAAAATATTAATTAAAATAAACCAATCCTACCCTGTAGTAAGTTCTGTAAAGTTATTTGTATTTCTTAAAAGTTCCCTAAGATTACTGTAAATTTATTAAAATTTGTTTTATTCCTTCAATCTTTCATCTTGAAATATGTTTTATTTATTATTTTCTTCCTGAAGTGTTGTTAATATAAATAATATAAGCTAAATAAAGTTATAAAATTGATGACAGTTTTCAGTTTTGTTACTAATCACTGAAGGAAGGATTGAATTTTAAGCTTTTTATAAATCTTGGAAAATTTTAGCAACATAATTGCCAAATCTTTTCAGTGAGTTTTTTTAATTAGTCTCTAATTACAGTTACCTCATTCATATCAGTTACCAGTTGTTAATGATAGACTGAACCAAATTTATCTCTAAAATATTTTTTACTTATAATGATCTCATTTAGTTGTATGATCTTTCACAGTGATACTAATGTTGCTGTTTTGCACTGTTGCTTTTTATTCCTGGGTTTTCTTTCTTCTCTAATCAATCAGTATATCATGTTGCATATTGTTGTATGAAGGCAGTACAAAAAGTAATTATACAACAGCTATAGTTAAAAAAAGGTTTATCCTGAATCTACTTTTCAAAATAGTCTCTCTTAAAGGCAACATACAATTTCCAGTGTTTGATCCACTTTTCAACAAAACCCAGGCTATATTTTGAAAGCACTTTGCATTTTTCCTTCACAGCTTTTAAACCTATAGGTTTGTCTCAAATTGTTCACCCTTTTAGGTCCTTCAACTCTAGGAACAGCCAGAAACCACACGGAAATAGATCTGGGCTGTATAGTGGGTGAGGAACCGTTTTTATTTTTTCTATTCAAAAATTTACAGATTATCTGAACAAGACATGGTGGTGTGAATTATCATATACAACAGAAGGTCTTCAGTTTTTTCTAGGGTTCTTTTCTGAAGTGAGTCACCATTATCTTAAGCATATTGGTATACCAGAGAGCATTTCCAGTCATCCTGTAGGTACATTATGTTGATAAATGACTCCTTATGTTCAAAAAAGATGATTGTCAAGACTACTTGTACTGCATGCAGCTTTTGCTTTCTTCAGATAGAAGATGATTTCTACTGAGAGCTTTGTTCTTTCATCTCAAGGTCATAACAGAATATCCAAGACTCGCCAACAGATACTTCTTCATTATGCAAATAACTATTCCTTCTTGTAACAAGCTTTGCAGTGCTCTGTTTGATCAGATCTTAAGAGCCGTTGAACATAACAACAATGGCAGTGCATTTCATATCCATATGCTTGTTCAGAATTGTGTGGACTGCTTTTTGCGGGCATTTTGTAACAGTTCCCTCAACTACTGCACACCAGCACAACAATCTTCTCGAATGATGGTGCTCACTGTATTCACCATGACATGTATTAATTGACATAGTTAATCGACTGTCCTGAAAATGTCTTCTACACTCTTTCTCTGGCTGAAAATGCAACATGACAATGAAAATATGCTCCATGTGTCACTTACCCTTTGTTAAATGATTCTTTCAACATTTCTTACATTTTGGAAACTGATTTTTTTTTAAACTGGCACAAAACTGATACATGTAACATGATCAATATTTTTTTCGTTGGTATGTGATTATCCAACACTTTTTACAAAATGATCACTGTCACTCAATGACTGCAACAATCAACTTGAAAATGACACAGGAAAATTTCCCTGTGAACTTCAGTTCATTACTTTATAGATTGCCCTCTTATTTTATTATGTACAAATGTGTTAAGGATCAGTATTTTTTTGTATTGTTTAGAATCTCTAGACTAATATATATTTGAGAATTGTTTTTTGTGACACTGTTAAGCTATGTTGTGGTTATATTTGAAAAATATGAGCTATGTTGTGGCTATGAGTGGTTATATTTCAAAATTTTCTTGTTTCTTTCATGCAAATTTCATTTATTGTTTATAGCAGTTCAGTTTGCATATTTGTTTTGTGTGAAGGCTTATTTTATTTTCTTTGAAAGGTTAATTATATCCAAATTTTTTTTATCTAAAAGTTGTTTTTTTGGAATTTTTATTTATGTTTATTAGTGGGGTGTGTCTCTTTTTTGTGGTTATTTTTATGTATTTTTTATTTTATTTTCATTCATTTTGTGAAGGATTATTATGACCTTTCTACATTTATTACCTCAGTGGGGGTATTTTTTTTCTGTTTGTATGTGCTAGATATTATAATCTTAGGTTCTTTAATGTAATCAGTAGCTGATATAGGTGTATTGAGTTTCCTGTGAAACATAGATTCATAAAAGCAATTTATCTCCTTATCGAAGAAGCCTGTGAAACATAAACATATAAGTTAATTTATATCCTTACCAAAGAACTTTCCTTTAACTATGTTATGATCTCATGTTATTAAAATGTATTTAATCCCTTTATAGTAGAAGCATGTGACCTTGAAATTTGATTATATGATAGAATATATCTATCTGCAATCACAGGGAAATCCTTTCCTTTTCCAAAAAATTGTAAACTTGACCTTTCTCAGAAAGTTTCATTGAAATTTTACACCCTGTTAGATTTATTGTAACAATATCATAAAGGATTTTTTTTTTGTGGGTTAACAGGTCTGGAAACTTTAAAAAGCATATGTCTTGAAATTTTATATTTGTAAGATTGTTCTGTTAAAGCCAACCACTTGCATCATTGTTATTATTCACAACTCTCTTTAGAATCATTTTATACTGCTAGTACTGTTTGCTTTTGGGAAGGCTTTTTATAATATTATCCAATTTATGTTTATATTTTCTTTAATTGTATTCATTTATTTTATAGAAGCAACAGCAGCAACCACAACAGGAACAGCTGCAGCAAGAACAAGACCAGAATGGTGTTGAAAATGATTCGTCATCAGTAGTAGCAAGTAGTACTTCATCCATACCAATTACTACAACTGTAACCATAGAATCAGTCTCTTCTGAAGAAATTAAAAATGATTTAGTTCAAAGTATTTCAAATGTCATCATATCACCAGTGGTTACATCTGCTACTAATACGTCCATAACTAATGCAACATCTTCTGTCTCAAATAATAATAGTAGCTCTAATAGTGGTGTTGAAACTCTTCTGATCAATCGTATTGAACCAAATACTTTTGAAATAACAGGTGGGTGTGGATTTTATATATACACAAAGTGGTTGAAAAATTTTGCAACTCATTTGGAAAAAACGTGTACGGAAACCAAAACCAAATAATTTCTTAAGTTTTGTTAACTTTATCATAATAAGTGTTTGAAGTGTCCTCCATTTGCAGCTAAACAGGAGTCAACACGTTTCGTCATGTTAGCAGCCACTTTTTTTTATAGTTGCAATGCTTCCTTCCTTTTCCTGTTTAGCCTCCGGTAACTACCGTTTAGATAATACTTCAGAGGATGAATGAGGATGATGTGTATGAGTGTGAATGAAGTGTAGTCTTGTACATTCTCAGTTCGACCATTCCTGAGATGTGTGGTTAATTGAAACCCAACCACCAAAGAACACCAGTATCCACGATCTAGTATTCAAATCCATGTAAAAATAGCTGGCTTTACTAGGACTTGAACGCTGGAACTCTCAACTTCCAAATCAGCTGATTGGGAAGACGCATTCATCACTAGACCAACCCGGTGGCTTTATAGTTGCAATGCTGATATGGGATATTTCAACTTAATGTTTTATTTGAATCAATCAATTGTTTTCTTCTTCTTATGTTTTAGGCATACTAATAAGTTTGTAAGTTCCTAACTTACAAACTCTCTATAATTATAAAAATTTAAATCAGTACCATCTCCTATGAGGGCTCCTGCATTTCTCTTCTCCTGCAGAATATAACGCTGAACACACCAGGGTATTCTCTTACTTGGCATTCTTCCCAAATGTTGTCTCCATCATTCCCAATAACCCACTATTCTTTCATTCAAATTGTAAATGTTTAGGTCAGCTCGTCTATCTTTGTTTTATAGTAGATCACATATGAATAACCCTTTGCTCATTGCAGAAATTTCATCTCTGTGGCTTGACTCTTCCTCTCCTGTCTGTTTGAAGTAACCTGTGATTTGCTTCCAAATAAGATTACTGGGGCTGCCATTACTTTATAAAATTTCATCTTTGTTGTAAGCTTCTGTTCCATATCTTTTACCAAATTGTAAACTTTTTAAAAAACATAAAATTTAATAACATACAAAAAATTTTAATTTATAATTTTATAAAAATTAAATTTTTTTTAAAAAGCAAAATATGTACTTACTCTAGTTGGGATTTCCGAAATAATGTACTAGGACTATGCTACATATGTTTTTCTCACAAATTTAAAAAAATAAAATAAAAACTCATTACATGAAAAAATATTACAACGATGAATGATATATATTACTTATTAAAATAAAGAAAATGATAATAAACACATTTGACTCAAAAGTCCTATAACCTGTCTACTTAGGTTTGTTCATAGAACTCCTATTGTATATATTTTTTTTTTATTTTAACCTTCAGGTCCGCAATCAAGCAATTCTTTCCGCGGTGTGAAAAATGCCATGCCTGACCGGGATTCGAACCCAGGACCTCCAGGCGAAAGGCCGAGATGCTATCACACACGCCACGGAGGCCGGCCGCTATTGTATAACTATTTGTACACATCAAAAATTAACAAAAATCTTACTAATACATATGATACTAACGAATTGGTCAATCCAAGATTAGTTTTAATTATAATTTTTACACATAGTTTTGCCATTTTAACATGTTACAATTTTAATAAAAATATTTTTAAAGTTATTTTCTTTAAAGAATTAATCAACATGTAAGAAATCTTCTAGTAGATCCAAGAATGTTTCTTATGGAGTGGCCTTTTATTTAAAATTCTCATACCTGTGTTCCTTATAATTCATGTTTTGTAAAATTTCATGATCAATTTTTTTTTATATATACGCACTACACACAACTTGCCAAAACGGAAGCACGCATATAACTGACACTTTCTGATGGTGTCACAGACCTAACCCCACCACTATTTCTCCGAATTGTCCAAGTCTGTGTGAGTATGTGTATTCACACAAATGCAACTCTCTTTGTATAGAAAACATTTTAGTACATTTTTCCAGTACCATGTCATGTTTCTTAAAATTCTATTTTAAGAAGGAATTTAATAACAAATGAATCATGCTGCTATTAATTTTACTTTTACGTCTTAACAAATATATCGTCTGTTGACGTATAAAAAATCCATATAACAAAATAGTTTAATATAAAATAAAATACAAATGAATTCACAAATTTACATAACCCAATTTAATTTAATTTTAAATTTAGGTCGGAATTTATAATGGTTACATTGTTTCAGATCTGACATTATTTCCCAATGGCCTACTAATTGTGCCATAAATCATTTGAAACCTATCCACCTTTTCTTACACATGATGATCGAAATCAAAACTCACATCACATCCCAAATAAGGAAGTGAGACAACTGCTCCAGATTATCTTTAAACTTAAAGAACATTTCCAAAAAATACCATTACTTTTGTCTTGCTAGCAGAAATTTTAAGATTGTAATCCTTACATACTCTTTTTAACATGAACACAGATCTTTGCAATCCATCTTCAGATTCTGGCACAATCCAAAAATCATCCCCAAACAGCAATGCATTGTGATATGCACCATCATCTAACCTAATACTACACTAAACTTCCTTTTTCCAAATCTTGAAAATATGGTCACTATAAAAATTGCAAAGCTGCAGCTTTGTTTTACACCTTCATTAATACAGCTCATCTAACTGCTTCACACTTGTTATTAATTACTGTTCATGTATCCACATATAGACTCTTTTATTACTTTGATGAGATGGAAACCCTGTTTCTGCAGAATTTGCCAGAGTATGCTTCGGTCAACTCATATCAAAAGCTTTCTCTATATCCACAAAAGCCTTATTCATTTCCTGATTAAATTCCCTCTGCTTCTTAATAATTTGTTTAACCACAAATGCATTATCAGTATAAAAATGTCCCCTCTAAAACCACTCTGCTCCTTACTCAGAACCACCTCAGTCACTACTCTCAGATGACTGTTAATTACTCTTGAAAAAAGTTTATATCCAATGTTAGGAGGTTAATACTATGGTAATTCCTGCTGTCATTCCACCTGCCCTTCTTTAAAAGGGAAATAACCTCAGCGCAGTTCTATGCATCAGGAATTTTGTGTTTCCTTCAACATTCGTTGATGAGATTTAAAAACCGCAACTTATGAGGTCTTTTCAGAAAATAACTGAACATTTTTAATTACACGCCAACAGAGTTATTTAGTGATGTGCAGTTGGCAGCATTATGTTCCACATAACCTCCTCTGCAACCGCATGTTCTTGGATTGTTGATATCTCATTTAGTTTTCATGTTATTGATACTTGAATGAAACATGTTTAATTGTTAGTAGCGATTTTTGTAATGTATGATTTTTGGGAGCAACAATACATCTTAAAAATTTTGCGTGAAACTGGGGAAAACTTTTACAGAAATCCTGCATATTTTGAAACAGGCTTATGGAAATGATGCTTTGGATTATATGCAATGTTACAAATGGTTTTCATGATTTAACAAGTGGTTGTCAGTCAAATGAAGATGACCCTCAACCAGGAAAGCCTTCAACTTGAACTGATGACACCCACATTCAGAAAATCAATGAACTGGTGTGTGCAAATCCCTGATTGACTGTAAGAGAACTTACAGAGGAGGTTAGCATCTCAATTGGATCATGCCATGACATTTTGACTGAAAAATTGAACATGCATCGAGTTGCAGCAAAGTTTGTTCCTCATTTGATGACCGAACAGCAGAAAGAACATCAAGTGGATGTTTGTTGGCAATTTCTTGAACAAGCTTATGACAATGAAATACTCATGCAAAGGATCGTAATAGGAGATGAAAGCTGGATTTATGGCTATTACATTGAGACAAAAATTTAGTCATCACAATGGATTGGTGAAGGATTTCCATGCTCCAATAAAGCATGTCAGTCTCGATCCAATGTCAAAGTGATGCTCTCTGGTTTTTTTTTTTCGGTATTAATGGAATTGTGCATTTTGAAAATTCTTATTCCAAGGTGAAACAGTAAACTGTGTATACTATCGAGGCATTTTACAACAATTACATGAAAAAATCTGCCGAATGGGATCAGAATTGTGGTGAGATAACTCATGGTCCCTTCACCACAACAATGCGTCTACACACTCATCTCTGTCAATTTGCCAGTTTGTGCTAAAAGTCAGATGACTGTCCTCCCTCAGCCTTCTATTAGTCAGACCTGGCTCCTTGAAATTTTTTCTTATTTCCAAAATTAAAATCAGTAATGAAAGGATGGCGTATTGATGACATTAAAGCAAATTCATCACGTGGCCATTTCAAATGAAGCTATACAGGATTGCTTTGCAAAGTGTAAACACCGCTGGGAAAAGTGTGTGAATAGGGGAGAGAAGTACTTTGAAGGGCACAAGGACCAATAATCTGTAAAAGCAATAATAAAAATTAAAAAAATTAATGTCGGTTATTTTCTGAACAGACCTTATACATATTAAACCTCCATACTTAAACAATTCCACAGTAATACTTTCTCGTCGGACAGCCTTCCTGTTCTACTTTCCAGTGTTCTGTTCATTCATTGTTATTAAATCTACTTACTTTCCTTCACACAGCACAACATCTCAAAAACCTGAAGCCTCTTCATCAAACCACAGTCTTCTATAATGATTCATTCATTCTAAATCCGATATGACACTGATAGGACCATATCCTTTTCTTCTTTATTCAAAAGTTTCATTACTTTACAAGGGGACATGACTACTTCCCATGTATTTCATGTTCTAACACACTCACAAACTTGTCCCATGAATCCTGATGGGCTTGTCTCACTCTTCACTTCGCTGAATTCCTTTTAGATATATAAACCTCCCATGACTAACGGTTGCCTCTGTAAGAACTCAATATGTGCTTGCCGCTTATCTCTTAATTGCACTCCTGTTATCTGCATTCAAGATCTTTAAGATTCTTGTACTTCTCACTTTCCTTCTCTTTCCAAGAACTTCAGTGCTGTTAATTGAATACATATCCTGACATAAATTATCTTATCCTGATATTTGTTCCACTCTCCTTCAATGTCCTCCTAGGTTCTTCTGCTCTCACCACCAATGAGAATTTCCTCTTCTCCCACTTTCGAGACCATTGACCACTTTGTCACCTATAACTCAAGGCGGGGACCCTTTAATTGGCTACTATGGTCTGGAGCCAGATGGACCCAGGTTTTTTTTATGAAGTTGAAACTCCTCCCCTCCACACTTCCCCATCATCTTGAGAGATGGGCCTGGCTTGTGGCAGTGTTGTCAATCAATTGTGTGAGGATTATTCTAAACACTTTTTATCTTTTAAATAATGCTAAAGAAAAAACATGGAAGGTAAATCTGGCGACCTAGGAGGCTATAGACCACAGGAAATGACTTTCTCCCCAAAGAACATGTGTAGCGGCAACATTATGTTATTTTCTGTGTGGGCTGGTGCACCATTTTGCTCCAAATAGCAATCACATTCATCTTCTTCTAGCCACACTATGAAGTCAGTTATGATGCGGTGGTAGTGTTCAGATGTTACTGTATTTGTGAAAAATATTAGACCCACTATTCTCTTCCAAGAAATTGCCAAACTTGGATCTTTTCTGAATGCAATGTAGTCATGTGGAAAATATGAGTGTTCTCTGCACAGTTGATTGTTCTGGCTGTTTACATAGCCATTCAGGTGAAACCATGGCTTGTCATTAAAGAAAGTATTATGCAAGATCCAATATTGCCTCCTAACAAAATGTTTAACCCATTTGCAATAATTGAGTCTTTTTTGTGATTGGGTTCTCACAATTCCTGTGTGACATGAATATGATATGGACATAATTTTAATTTCCTTGTAGCTTTCTGAATACTTCCATGTGAGAGTGACATTAAAATTTTCTGAGATAGCCTTAATGACTTTTGAGATTATCATTCAAACAATGCATAGACCGCATTTTAAAGATCCGTCATTTAAAACCATTGGCTGGCTGGACCATTTATGTTCATCTACACTACCGAAATGAATGATTATGTGTGAAATTGTTGACTTATTGGGTATGTTGTTTAAGAGAAAGCTAGATCGAACTCTTTCTAACACTTTACTGTCTAGCCAGTTGGCTCTGCCCCTTGGACCCTGCTGTGTTCCTTAATCATATGCTTGTAAGAATAATAATGATAAATAAAAATTAAAGTCTGTTAATAAAAGTATTACTGTATGGTAATTTCTTCAGAGCAACAGTTTGGTCAGTACAGGCCTCGAAGAATGAGTGATCTAAGAATGTGGGTTTCAAAAAGTCAGCCTCCATCTTAAAAATATTAATTATAACTAATTTTACCCATACCAAAGTATGGCTAACCACCCATACTTCATATGGGTAAAAATATTTAAACACCACTAAGAGGTGACTGTACTTCACTTTTCATTTTTTTTTTAAATTGTTTAACTTTTATATATTTTTTAGTCAAGTAACCGGAGGCAGGTGCATCCAGTCGTATCACACAACAATAACAGTGGTGTATTGGTTGAGCCGCTGTCATACAGTCACCTCTTAAAAAATTTTAATTTAAAAAACCCAAAAATAGTTTTTAGATATTTATCTGAAGAGTATTTGCAAGCCCCAATCTAGTGAATATCTCGTTTAGTATAGTCGGAGATGGGGAAAATTTGCAATCATTGTTCAAATTTTTTTTTACTTTTCTTCACCATTTTTACGGTCGAATTTTGAAAAATTGAGAAATTAGTTTTTAGATATTTACATGAAAGTTACAAACACAAAAAATCAAGTTGGTATCTTCATTCATTACTGCAAAATTAAAAACAAAATAGCCAGGTTTAAAAAAAAATTCAAAATTCATTTTAGCCTTTTAAACTTGAAATTTCAAAAATGTAGAAATTAGTTTTTAGATATTCACATGAAGATTACGAACACCAAAAATCAAATTATTATCTTCATTTGTTACTGAGAAATTAAAAAAATAGTAGTAAATTTCAATTTTTCTCTAGTTTAGTCCTTTAAACTCAGAATTTCAAAAAATATTTTTGTAGTGTGCACCGATATCGTAAGAAGATGTATACAAATTTTCATTGATTTTTCTTCAGTAATTTTTGCTAGACATTGATGAATCAATCGGTCAGTCCATCAGGATAAGTTACGTATAGGTACAGAGATATGTTTTATTAATTTAGTAAAATAAATTCTTTTTTTGTCCATATCTTCCTCTCTACTAATAATTCCAAAAGCATAAACAAAATTCAGCACAATCCACCAAAGTACAAAATCAATAAAAGCTCTTACTTTATCTTACTATTTTTCTTTTTCTTTTCCATATATCAAAAGCGCTTTCAGTATATCAAAACCTCATCATCAGTTGATTAAAATTAAAAATTAATTACACATTAAGACATTAATGAAACACTAAACATGATATTGTTACATATATGACATAATATGCAGTCAAATAATTAATTAAAAAACTTTAAACAAACATTTTTTTTTTAAACATGTTTGTCAAGAAGTCATAGTGTTTTAGTGTGTAATTAATTTTTAATTTTAATCAACTGATGATGAGCTTTTGGTATATGGAAAAGAAAAAGAAAAATAATAAAAAATTTTTTATCCTAATGAGTCATTTTGCAAGGCATATAGGCATATTTATTTATTTTTATAGATAAATTTATTCGTTTAGAAAAACTAATTGTAATATGATTTACTTAAGTAAATCAGAAGTATTGTTTACTTAAATAAACAAATATAGTAATAGTGTGATTATAATCACACTTTTACTGTATTTTCAGGATTTTTGAAAAATTGTGAATTTTTCATAATGAATTGGTTGGGAGTCTTATTTGAGATGCCCAACCGTCTCCAATAATTATTGGAGCACATTAAACAGATTTGTTTTATAAAAATATTCTATTTTTAGGGTGTAGAATACAAAAACATTCTATTCATAATGAAAAATCAATGGTTTACTTTTATAGCATTTTGTATCATTTTTTTTTTTTTTTGTTACGTACTACTATTTATATTTTGGCATATGTTGACTCAGTGTGCCTGTGGAGGGTTTTATATGCTCATAGTTTATTTGAACCTGTCTTGTGTGTGACCAACATAGAACATTGTGCAGAGCAGTTTAGTTTATATTTTACAGAAACATTTTGTTTAGTAATTAATTGTGTTTTTTATGATAATTTGTTTTACTTGTTGTTTTGAAGGCTACATTATATCCAGATTTTTTTAAATTTACAGCTGTTTATATGTTTATATTAATGTGCATTATGTATGTTTTTATGTTTCTTTATATTTGTATTTATTTTGTGTAAGAGTAGTGTGCTAGGTAGGTATTTTATAGCATTGTGTTCTGTGTGATCTTCAGGTGACATATTTGTTGAGTAGTCTGTTTTTCCTTCTAAAATCAGATAGATTATGTGAAGTTGATTTATTTACTGAAGTTTACTTCAAAAATGTGTTTTTCTTTATTACTTTTTTTTTAGTGAGTTGTTTATTGTGTTTGTATTCAACTATAAAATTTAATTTGTGATTAATCCTTCACCTCGCATGTGATCACTATTCCCACATGTTCAAATAGATTTTTGGGTTAATGATTGTTATATTCAAATAATACAATAATCAGCAAACACATTAAATCCATATATGTTCTTTCCCAGATTCTTATAAATATTATAAAATAAAAAATCATCTTTGTTACTGTATGTGTAAGAAAAAGATAATTTAAAAAAGTCATGGAGACTCGAACTTAGATCTCTCAGTTGTGGGACTGGAATACTCGCCACTAGGCTGTTGCAGCTGCGGTGACTGTGGATGTACAGAAAAGTTACTTGAACTCTTAAAAATCTTTAAATGGAGTTTACTTGGAAATTCTGCCAAGTTGGAGACCGTTCTGACCTTGTGTACTGGTTATGAAGTCTGAACGTATGTTATTACCTTTGTGTGTTACCTGATAAAGTTGTCTATGTTAGGAACGTTGATTAAAAGGACATTTTGATAATTTACAATGCTTGTAGGAATGTTATACATAGAAAAGCAGGAACTCAAGATGAATTGATTTTAGTTAACATTTTTATGTTTTGTATTCTGTGTTAGTTTTCATTCATGATATAATGTGATTTGGAATTTAATCCTCTGTAAGTTTTGCAATATTGTTCAACTAAATGTAATCTTAGATATCTGCAATAAATAATAAGGGTGCAGTATTAATTATGTTATGCTTGTCTAATTTTAATAGAGTGATATTATTTATTTGTTTTTATACCTTGGTTTCAAAGTTTTTGGGTGTTGCTTTTTGTAGTTTTGTGGGTGGATTGTGTTTTTTATTTTGTGTAAAATTTTGGTTTCTGTTTTTTTTTTATATACCCATTTCTGAGTTAAGAATGGTTTTTGTAAGAATCTTATCTACTTTTTTGTGTAGTATCAATCAAAATATGCCTCTTTTTATATATTTGCAAGATGTGTAAATATTTTTTTTTCTCTTAGCTATTTTATTTCAATAACTCTACCATTGTCCATTCATACCCTTTTTGTAGAGAAAAATAATATTACAGTTTTTACAGTGTTTCACTTTAATTTTCCATTTATATTAGCCTGTTTGTTTTATTTCAGCTGATGAGATGGAGGAAATTGGTGTTACAGAAGTAACACAAACTTTACATGCTGATGCAAACGGTACAATAATGATATCAAATTTAGCTGGACCAGAAACTTTGTCACAAGTAAGTTAATTTGTTTGTTTATAAGACATTTTTTAAGGGTTTTTCTTTAATTACTGCTTTTTTTTTTATTACGAGTTATTTTAAATTATTCAAATGGTAATCCCAACAAGAAGATTCAATTTATATTTTAAAATAAATAAAATAACATATTTTTAAATTTCTTATAATTAATTTAAAAAATAAAGTATTTTAAATATTAGTCAAAGCAGATAACATTTTTAAAGAGTAACTTCTATATTTCATACTATAAAATAAGTGGTTGTCTTACTGTTATTTTTTTATTGTTAATCCTAATAAGGTAAGACAAATATGGCAACTAAAGTGGAAGATAAATGAGGTCTTAAATATTTGGAGTGACTAGAGATTTCTGAAAACTGTTTACTATTTATAATCAAAATGCACTATGTAATAATCATGCTAATCATTCAAGATATTATGTTATTAAATTTAACAATATTTTATGAGTTAATTTACATCAGCAATTAAATTATTCATAAAATTACATCAAGGAACTTTTATGTAATTGTGTATCTCAAACAGTAATTTTTTTGTATTATTAAACTACTACTGAGAAGTTAGATTTTTTTCCATCAGTGTATGGTTTTTAAATTTTAAATATTTAAAGTCATTTATGTAACACTTCTATTCATGCACACCACTAATATTATAGCCACAATGTTGATGCTATGATAGAGTATCATAACTTAATCTTAGAGAATTGCAGTGATATAGGTGCAGAAAAAGAATCTGTCTCTCTCCCCCCCCCCCTCTCTCTCTCTCTCTCTCTCTCTCTCTCTCTCTCTCTCTCTCTGTGTGTGTGTGTGTGTGTGTGTGTGTGTGTGTGTGTGTGTGTGTGTGTGTGTGTGTGTGTGTGTGTGTATGTGTTTTATAATAATAGTGAGTGAATTTTAGTATTCAGTTTGAGAGCTATAATTATATTACACGAAATGTAATGATGCATACTAGAACAACAAGAGAACAAAATTTCACACAAAGCAACAACTACTGTCATCTTGTAGTTTCATTCCCCTACTACTAACATTCCACAGCTCATTGACCTATGCCCTCTCATCTTCTGTTAGTCGCCATTGTTATGGAGTGGAGTACATACGTATGCTTTGTCAATGCGACTAAAATGTGTAGCGACTGAATTTTTAACAATGGAAAAAGTGAATGCTAGTGATATTCATCGTCATCTAAAAGTCATTTATGGTGATGAGACTGTTGATCAAAGTACTATAAATTGATGGGCAATAAAATTTTGTGTATCCATTAGAAGCTACTAAGGTGAATATTGAAGATGAACTTCAATGGAGTCAACTGTAAATTCTGTTGACAGTAAGATGTTGCATCACCTTAGAAGATATGTATATTGTGTTTGTCAATCCACAGAGTTGATAATTCTACAAACATGATAATGTTCATTCACACACACATTGCATGCAACTGCAGAAACTCTTGTGAAGTTAAATTTTAACTTTCCACATCCACCATACTCACCAGATTTGGTGCCCTACAATTTTCACTTCTTTCCACAATTAAAGAGAGATATGAAAGGTATTCATTTCACCACGTATGATGAACTGAAGGACACATTGAGGTCATGGTTCAAGGAAAGACTACAGCATTCTTCTTTTACAGAGTGAGAAAATTTGTTCATGATAGGAAGAAATGTACAGCTGTAAATGGTAACTATGTAGAAAAAGTAAGTGTAAATTTTTATAGTAAATAAAATATGCTTTTATGCCATATTTGTTTCATTTGACTATGTCTTTTCATTTTAGTTGTGAGTGCCTGTGTATTACATTTCTGCAACCCCATGTATTTTATTTATTATAAACCAGTTATTGTTAATATGAAAATAACTTTTCTTGTACAAATAGAATTATATTTATTTTAAAACAATGCTGAAAATTAACTAACAGTAAATAGAAATGAATAATAGTTTAAAGAAAATAACATTTTGTAAAAATAGTAGAATTTAAATTTATAGAAAAAACTTTAATCAGAATACACTATGGTTTAAAATTAATTTACGCAAATAATTGGTTACATAATTGTTAATAGAGTAAAAAAGATGAATTTAAGCCAATTTACATATTTTCTTAAAGAATGAATCCTCTAATTTCTTAAAAAAAGTAAATATTCAAAATAAAGAATCTTGATTAAAGTGATAGCAGAGACCTGCAAAGATGACTTTTTTAATCAAAAATATGGAATTAATATTTCTCCATATTTTATTATATTGTGTTCATGAATAATCATTTGTAGAGGGCTGTTTAAGCTACTTTAATGAATACTAAATTTATGTAAATATTATTTGAATTAAGGGTCAAAATTTTGTACTTGATTATTAGTACTGGATTGTAGAAGCTGTTTATTCTATATTAAATACAGTTTAAAAATTTGGAGTAAAACTGTCAATCTTAATACCACGCATCATACGTGAATGAAAGTAAACAATTTTAGCAATTTCATTTTTTGAAGTCTACAGAGCAGACACCAAATATGCAAAGGAAACTTTCAATATCATCTTTTAACAACTTTATGTCACCAAATATAAAAAAAATTCATAACATCAGAGAATTTCTTTCTTTGTTCTTTCACATGGGTTTGGATACTTCATTTCCTTTATGTTTTCATTGCAAGAGATCCCCGTTATTCTTATTTCAGAGATTAGAGAAATTTAACTGAATTAATTCTGATCTTGAGAGCTAGTATAATGTTAGCAGAAGTGAAGTTTAAAAAACTAATGAAAATCTACAAACTTAGGCTGGAAAGTGTAACCATTCAGTTATGAAATTACATTAATTCTGTTCTAATGTTGTACAATTTTATTGTAATATTTTTGAAAGTATTAGTTTAAGTCTTGACAATAAAAAATTATTCTTTAATAAATATTTAGAAAAGATTATTTATGTGTTTTGCGAAAGTAATCAATATACGAGTATTATATGTTAGTGAAAAATGTTACTTGTTCAATATTGAACAAAAATGTAGATATTAAATATTGAAAATATGGTCTTCAACAAATACTGTAAAACTGTACGTTTTTATCACCTTATTACCTTAATGTCAATTATTATTTAGTATCTTATAGAAAAGTTCTTTCACTGATCCTTTGATATTACACCTTTGAAAAAGTAATTTCTTTTGAAAGTAATTGAAATTACTTTTATATATATATATATATATATATATGATGTTTAGACAAAGAAAAAAAAGTGTTCAAAATATGTTAAAATAATTATTCTCTAATTGCTACAGTTAATTAGTAAGTTGTTCATTTAAGGGAATTAAACAACAATAATTGATTGATGTTTTATTTTCTGGTATTAATTTTCCAGAATGGCTTCATGTAATATTAATGTTTCATTTTGTTAATTATTGTTATTTTTTAATACTTGTATGGTTAAAGATTGTTTATGTTTATTAAATGTGTTTTTTTAGAGAAATATTTTAAGTGTTTTATTTTAATATTTGTATATTTTCATTGTAGGAAAGCATACGTGAGATAGAAGAAACTTTAAATCAGCAACTATTTGGAAGTTTAACAACTGATAAAGAACAAGCTGAAAACTCTAATGTACTTTTTGATCAGAGCTTTGATCATTGTGTGTTTTCAGCTATAGCTCTTCCAGTATGTTATTTTTTTAATATTAATATCTTCCCTTATCTAATTACATTGTAAAATGTTTGAAAATGTTTATGTTATTAAAAATAATTAATAGGTTTAAAGAAAATATTTGTTGGTATCATGACAAAAACAGCATTTTTCAAGTAAACAATTATTAATGATTGTAAAATTAATTCAAACAAGATTTTGCTGTTTGTTACTCATATTAATATCAGAAGAAATCATTAAAACCCTGAAGTTGTTTCTGGTAGGGCAGGATTTCATTTAAAATAAAGTGAACACATTTTTTAAAGATATTGTTGCATGTTCATGGTTCGATCAGGATATTGAGAGATTGACAATTGAAAATGTTTATGTAATTACAATTTATTAATTTAAGAACATAAGTAAAACAAGATAAATCAATAATAATACTAATAAACAACTCATAATAATAATCAGAATAATAGCAATAATGACAACAGCAAATGATAATAATAAATATCAATAATAAACAAATAATAATTATTGTAATCTCAACCACAATAATAATAATAATAGACAGTGGTTACATACAAAATATAATATAAAGTAATCGTCAGGGTTTATTTACAGGTAGTTAAATATTGACAAGCAGCAGAATTCAGTCCCATTGACAAAAGACATTAGCATGACTGCTAATGTCACTTTATCCACTAGTTTTGTATTAACAACAGTAGTACAGTAGATGAGACAAGCATAAATTTTTTTCTCTGCAAATACCTTTGCTCTTCACAAATAAAACTACCCTAACAGTTTATGAATGAAATTTAGTACATTATAGTCTAACAGTAACTCACCAAACCACTTCTTGTTTTAATGTGTTGTGGAATTACTTGTGACGTCACTGTAATCGTGTTGAACTTAATTCACTAGAAATTCACTCCTTCACTGACCTCCTTGCAGACTGACTTCTTGCAGAACTAATTCAACTGGTCTTCCCTGGAGTATTTATACTCCTATCCTTTGTACCTGCCAGACCGGACCTAACTCAAAGCGTGAGCATGATCATCTGCCCTCACATATTCCCATGAAATTCTTATCCTGGTCCGATAACTCTTCTCATAGAACAACGTCTGTTTAGGTGTGTCAGTAGGCAGTATTACAGAGGACAATTGTTAAACAGACCTGTTACCTTTACTAAAAGGGTTTCTTTTAGCCCCTTTCTGAATTCCTCCCATTATTATATTTTCTACTACTTTCTTTTTAATTGGCAGGAATTTGTTACTCAGGTCTGTGATACTATTTTTTTTACAATATTTTGAATTTATTTTTAAATATAGAACAGAAATAATTACTGGAGTGTTGTTTCAAGTTTTAATTAGTTACTATTTTGAATTATTATATTTTTAATTGCAGATTATCTGTGTATATTAATATATCAGATATTGTACACCACTGTATTGAAATAATGTTATGTGTAGAAAATTAATCATGTATTTAACATTAACCTTTATGTAAAAAAATTTAAAACTAACCAAAACAGAACTTTCAAGAAGTTCTGTCACCCTTAGATACAATTACTACAAAAATACATGGTTAAAAAAAAGTTGACTTAAATTTTATGAAAAATCAACCAAGTTGGACACTCTCTTTAATTAAAATTTACTTTCAGTTCGATGAGTAATAATGGAATGACTTAAACTTTATGTAGTCATAATAATTCAGCCAAAATTAGAATGTGTAAGTACCAAATTCTTCTTTTTTATTCAATGATGAAACTTCTTTTATAGATATATTTCTATGATTTAAATAATTTGTATTACTTAATTTTCTTTTAACACAATCAAAGTTTACTACCAATCTGTTTTTGCACACAGACTAAATCGCACATTTATAAATGAGGAGCTGAAAATAGATTGAAGAAAAAATCTAAAATATATACACTAAAAAAAAATTAAACTATCAAACTAAAATATGAGGTCTGTAAATAAAGTAATGAGACTGGTTCAGAAAAACTTTTTATTTATACTCCAATTATACATAGACTCTATAACCTTCGAAATAGTTCCCTTGGGAAGTCATGCAACGCTTCAAACGGTTTTCCCACTCTTCATAGCAGTGTTGGAACTCAGAAATCAGAATATCCTTCAGATGGTCAGTTACATTTGTTTTATATTTTCTACTGTTCCAAAATGGTGTCCTTTGAGGTGTTTTTTTTAAATTTGGGAACAGGAAAAAGTCTCAGGGCCTCAATTCAGGTAGATAAGGTGGTTGAGGAATTACAGGGATGTTTTTCTTTGCCAAAAACTCATTAATTGAGAGTGCAGTGTCATGATGCAACATTCAACATCCAGCTGTTTCTGATCGCTGGACTCATGTGAACAATTCTTTTCCGCAGTTTCAAGAATTTCTTGGTAAACATATTGATTTACAATCTGTCCTGTAAACAAAAACTCAAAAAGTCTCTGATTCGCTCAATATTGTCGTCACTTTTTGATCTTAATGATCTTCCAGAGCGTGGATTGCCTGCAACTGATTCCCGGCCATCTGAAAATGCTTTAAATCATCTAAAAACTTGGGCTCATGACCAAGCGTCATTTACATTTGCCCTTTTCAATTGTGAAAAAGTTTCAGTAGCATTCTCACCAAATTTAACACAAAACTTGATTACACAACGTTGCTCATAATTAGTACCATGCATTTTTGTAACGCACAACAAAAAATCGTTTCATGAAAAGTTTGTTTACATCTCACTTGGCAGCAATAGACTAAAAATTTTAATACCTAATATAAATCACCTGTTCGCATAAACATATGTTTACTAGTAACTTTACACTTTGTCTGAAAAAAAGAAACTAGTCTCATTACTTTATTTACAGACCTTGTAAGTTATAATCATTAAAAATCTCTACCATAAATTAGAAACATTTATTTGAAATCTAGTTAGAGGTTAGTTAACTTTTTTATATCATTCTGTCTTTAAGAATGGTAATCATTTATTAAATAATGATGTACCTTTATTTTAAAGATCATATGCCGATTTTATCTAGCCGTTGTCTCTCATTTCATTTATGATGTTTCATTTTCATATTTGTGGCATTTACACATTTGTTTGTGTCATTGTTTGTGATAAAATCAACTAATTGATAACTTGGTAATGCATGATTCTATCAGTCAAATTTATTTGACTGTTTGTAGGTTCCACTTGCTAATTTAAGACACTTAAGTGTTTATCCAAGTAGTACAAATGTATCTTCACAGAAGTTATCAGATCTCATTTATAATAACCAGAATAATCTTATTTGAAATTGGTAACAATTTGCATTTTGTAGGAAAATAGTTGTTCAAGATGGATAGAATTGCTCATTCATTTTCTGCAGAAGATTAATTTTAAAACTGTAAACTGTAGTTGATTTTTTTTTTCAGACTGAACAACTCAACTTGGAACCAGTGATGCCTACTACTACCTTAGCAAATATCCTTCCACCAGACAAAGATAATCCAAGGTATTCTAGAATAATTGATTTAAAATAAAAAGATATATATTTTTTTTTTTTTTTTTAATTATAATGGATTCCGGTTAATAGGACCACCGGTTATTCAGGGCAGCCATTTAATTGGGGCATTTTTGTTAAGAAAGAAACATATTGATATAATTCATGTAAAATTATGCCAGTTTAATGGTCCAAAATGCTGCTTATAAGGCCCACTAGCTCGTTTGTTTCCTTCTTTTACTTCTAAAATATCACAATTTTATTAGTGATTTAAATCACTTGACTGTTGTTGAATCTTGTGTTGAGGGAGGTAACTTCCTTCTATCACTGGTCTGCTCAGCACGTAGTGCATGGCGACATAGGTTATGACGAAGCAAATGTTTTTATTTTCTTCATTGTGAGTCCATTGTTCATTGTGTATTGTGCTGTTTTTATCATTTTTCCATAATTATTTTTAATCACAGGTCTCTTTGTTACAAACACATCGCGTTATCTGGCTC
Organism: Lycorma delicatula; assembly: GCF_047948215.1. NCBI lineage: Eukaryota > Metazoa > Arthropoda > Insecta > Hemiptera > Fulgoridae > Lycorma > Lycorma delicatula. Next base: position 170,039,113 of record NC_134458.1, read on the forward strand.
AAAAAACCAGTGGATCGAATTACTCTGTTTTGTTGCATGAATATATCTGGCAGTGACAATCTAAAACTTCTTGTTATTGGTAAAGCAGGTAAGCCAAAATGTTTTAAGTAGGTTAGAATGGAGAGTTTACCAGTGCACTACTATTTTAATAAAAAAGCCTGGATGATGAGTCTAATTTTTCGTGATTGGCTGATTGCTTGGGACAAGTTACAGAAAAAATCAAGAAAGATTTGCCTGTTTATTGGTAACTGTGTTGCCCATCTTAATGTAGATTTACGAAACATTCAAATTGAGTTTCTGCCACTGAATACAATGAGTTTTTCAACCGCTTGAAATGGGAGTAATAAAAAATTTTTAATTTATTTACTGAAATAAACTAATAAGTTACATTTTACAAGAAATTGAAGGAAATATGTTGACTTCCTCGGATATGGCTAAAGATGTTAGTGCACGTGTAAATTTGTTGCAGGCAATTCAGTCTGTAATTATGTATGGTTACAAAAACTATTCAGTAATGCATTATATCAGAACAGTAGCTCTTTTTAAATGTAATAGGTCTGTTTTATATGTAGCTATGTAATGTAAAAAGATAGTAAATAATGTATGTATTTTATTAGTTACGTATTATACATTAGAGTATTTAAATTTTTATTTTGTTGTAATCTATAAAATTGTTCATGTAAAATTAATATTAGAAATAAAATTCAGAATAGTAAATCGCTAATTCAAGTTTAATAATTAGAATACACCTGTATACTGTATTTGTGCATAGCTCCTCATTTTTTGTTAATATCGCTTAATAGAGCCATTTAGTCCTGGTCCTGAAGTGGTCCAATTATCCAGACTCTACTGTATATATATATATATTTCTATTATTATTTTTATTATTATTATTATTATTATTATTATTATTATTATTATTATTATATGCCAGTAAAATGTACACAATTTTATAAAAGACTTGTACAGTTCTCAAATTTCTTGTGCTAGAGGTATCCAGATAAATCTTGGTTATTTTATATTTTTGTCCTTCATATTTTCTATATATGGTCATAGGGGATTTTTAATTAAGGTTTGACAATTAAGTTAGTAAGTTCTATTTTATGATTTTGTAATCCTTTATAATGAAGGATCAAAGAGTATGCTTAAAAAAAGGTTATTGCTGCTAAGTGTTTTGCAAAAAAGAACTTTTGATAAGTCTTATATCCATGAAGGAACAGTTTTAGTGCAAATAAGAGATGTGATTGGAAAATTTTAAGACTGAGCTTGTATTTTCAAAATGGCAATAGTTACAGGCTATTGTGATGAATTTCCTTCAAAGTAGTCACACACTGACTCCAACGATGTTTTCACTTTTGGAAGCATTCCTGGAAATTTTCTTTCTTAAGGGTGTCAAGAACCCTCTCTGTTTTTTCCTGGATGTCTTCAATTGAATCAAATTGGTTCCCTTTTAGCAAAAATTTCAATTTAGGAAACTGGTAGAAGTACGTAGGAGCTACATCAGGTGGTAGGGGGGTTGCAGAAGCACAGGAATTTGAAATTTGGCCAAAAATTCTGTGATTTAAAAATGCACAATGAGCTGGTGGGTTGTCATAGTGGAGGACCCAATTTTTGTCTTGCCAGAGTGCAGGCCCTTTTTTGCGCACATTTTTGCACAAATGCTGAAGGACACTTTCATAGTATTCCTGGGTGACTACCTGCTCTCTAGTGGCAAATTCATGATGCGCAGTCCCACCAACATTGTCTTCACATTTGATCAACTTGGTCGCACTTTTTTCGATCATGGCAAATTTGGACCCTTCCACTGTGGTGATTGTGCCTTGTTTTTGGATCATACCTAAAAACCCATTATTCGTCACCTATAATTACCCTATTTAACAAATCTGAGTCAGATTCGGCTCAATTAATCAGTTCTTGAGAAACTTCAAGTCAATGTCAGTTTCTACTGGTTTGCAAACAATTTCAGAATAAATTTTATGGACACTCAACACATGTTTAAATCTTCAATTAAAATTTACTGAACCACATAAAAACTTAAATTCAGTTCATCAGCTATCTTCCTATTTATAAGTCTACGGTCAAAGCACACTAAATTGCAAACTTTCAAATGTTTTTATTGGTTTTCAAAATGGAAGGCTAACCAGACTATCAAGGGAATGTAAGCATTCTATTTTTTTACTGTTTCAGCAAAAAAAAAAAAAAAAAATCTAGTTATCATACTATTAATGACACATTCTTTTTTAGTCTTATTAAAAACCACAACTGCATAGTATGCATTTTCATGATCATCAGTATGACATAAATGTTAAGGTAGATGAATTTTCTTTTTATTGGTGTTTTTTTATTTCACCAAAAGTGTAGGTGCGTTTGAAATAAAAGTTTTAAAAACTGATGAAATAGAAAGTTTACTCGTATGATCTTCTACATACCTTGAGATGACAGTTTTAAAGTTCAAAATGCTTCCTGACCAAAATTTTGCTTCTAAAACTGAGACCAGAATACCAGATTGTAAAAAATTAAAGATAGATTCTACTGGGCTGAAATACAGGTAGTAGTTATAAATTCTTGCAATAGGAAAGAGCTTAAAGCATTAAAAAATGTTTATCTTCAAGAGTTGGGTGCTTCTTAAATAAATTATAAAACATATCTGAGTGGATGATATGTTTTTAAGAGCTAGTAAATCACTCCAAAAATTCTTGGGAAAAATTATTTCTTTAGAAAATAGAGAACAAACAAATGAGACACTTTGTAGAAACTTAGGCAGGTAGTTGGTCACTTTATTAAAAAAATAAAATAAACTTGCTTGGAAATATTCAACTGAGCAAGGCATTCTCAAATGGCTAGATTGTTATGAAAAGAAGTAACTAACATTAAAATAATTAAATAGTTTAAAATCAGGGTACAAGTAGCAAAGATACCAGAAAGGAACTTGAAATAAATAATCCATAGAAGGTCAGCCATTACTTTTTTTTGGCAAGTGCACTGTCTATGTAGAACAACAGCCTGATGTTGCACCAAGAGACATTTTATTTCTTAAATGAAGGGATCATCTTATAGATGGTAACTGTGTTCTTCCCCCTTTTAATATGATGTAAAAATTATGTAGTTTTGTGATGACTTGATATGAATCTGACAACAGTAGCACAATATCTTCTCACAGTAAATAGAACAGTGCTGCAGAACTGTATTATTCTTGTTATCTTAATAATGATAATGTGTATTAACAATTAAGTCATAACCTAATCATACGTTGCTGTAAAAGTGATTGTATCACTCTTTGTAAGATTTTATATCTGCTGCACAAAAAATCCCAATGATAATTAATATACTTGTCAGTATGTGATAAAACATTCTTAACATTTGCTGAGTATTAGATAACTTATGAAAATAATTGGCTATTACATATTTCCAGAACCAATGCTGCTGCCTTATGTGGATAAACAGTACACTTTGTCATAGTATACGTAGGTATACATTTAAGTAATTCATATGCAGGTGCCCACAAAATATTATTACAACTTTAGATTGCAAATGTTATGGATGGGTTTTATGGAAGAATAGTATTCAAAAAGTTTACAGATGGTGTTGTTGGTCATGTAGAAATGACATGTAGTATCACCTCAAAACCAAAATAGAAGTCATGCTTACATCACTCAGTAATATCCATGATTGTTTAAGAGAAGATCGAGTGTGTTTAGAGGTTCATAGAAACAAAATCACACACTGGTACAACATAACTTTAGATTGCCACATAACAGATCACTACCATCACAGCTTACCTTGCTTACACTGTTTGAAAAGTTTAAGACCACAAGAAGTGTTGAACACAAGAAAGGTTATGGTTAGCCAAGTGTATATGATGAAAATATTGAACGAGTGTAAGAGGCATTTATTACCAGTCCCCAAAAGTCAACATGATAAACAACATGTGAATTAAACATTCTTCATTCTTTTGTTTATAATGTGTTGAGAAACATTTAAAAAAGCATCCTTACAAGCTTCAATTGCTGTAAGCAATTACACATGAAGATAGGATTGCTTGTAAGATTTTGCTATTATCATGCCCGATCATCGGAAGATGACAGTTATCTTAATGAAATTGCTTTTGCCAATGAGACTACTTTTTATTTACCAGGAAAGGTAAATAAAAAAAACTTCAGCATCTGAGGCCCAGAAAACCCATATTTCAATGCCAAGCATGTTTGAAACAGTTCAAAAGTTAGTGTGTGGTGTTTTGTGTCAGAGCAATTGGCCCATTTTCCTTTAACAGACTGTGACTTATAACAGTTACCATGATATGAAAAAAAGTGTTGCCTATCCTCAGCTACAGCATTTAAACCTAACATCATTTTCTTGTAAGATGGTATCCCTTCACATCTGGCTATATGGTTAAATGAATTTCTGAAAAGCATTGGATTTAACACCTTGTAATTTCTTTATATGGGGCTTCCAAGGATGTGTCCATTACTCTGAGATTCTGACATGGAAGATTTGAAGGTAAAAATCATTGTTGCATTTACCTAGTATGAATGCCTATATACTGCATTGTAACTGGCAAGAGTTGGATTATCACCTAGAGATTGTTTATGCTACCCATGTACCACATACTGAATACTTGAAAAATATCACATACTGAATTTCACACCAAGAAAAAACTTTAAAGTATGACCTATTTTACCATGGAAAAATTATAACTATAGGTAGTATAATAATTTTTTTTATAATTAAAGTTGTAAAGATCTTTTATGGACACTGTAAATTCCAGAAAATTAGTAGTGTTATTTAATAAAATATAATATAGTTTTATAGTTCTTTTTCTAATAATTACAATAATGCAAGTTTTTCATCATCCAAGCTAGCTACTATCCATTTCACTTCAAAATAATTAGATCATATTGCTTTTCCACTGTGGTTTCCCTGATAGTCATTATTTGTTGAGAAATACTGAAAAATATGTACTGATAGTAAAAATTTAATTATTTTACACATTGATTTAGTAATTGAAGATTTAAAACTTGTACTAATAATTTTCTCTTATTTTGATCTCAGACTTCAATGTTTATTTGTTTATTCTTCATTTTCAGTTTGTTTACTTTGTATTTTTTTAATACAAGTACTAAAATGTACTATAATGTACATTTTTATTAACTCGTACAAGAAATAACACTTTTATACTGTATGTTAAAATGTTATTTATATTTTTAAATATTCATGGTTTTTGTTTTTTTTAATTTTTTAGCTTAAATCAAACTGAACTGATTAAATCAAAGACTGATGATGCTAGTAACAAAGAAGTGACTGAACTAGCGGTTCACATTGAAGGTTTCGATGCATCAAAAAATTCAGATCATGATCAGTTTTCTTGTCCAATATGTGATAAAACATTCTTAACACTTGCTCAGTATAAGGTATTTACTATGAAAATAGATATTTATTTTTTAATTTTATTTGTTTTTTCATTATTTGTATTATTGATATTTTTTTAATATTTAAAAATACATATCTCAGAATGGTAAAGTTTTTCCATGTTTTAATGATATACATTCAGTATATAAGACATCATTTAAAAATTTTTTTGTGTTCAAAAATAGTTACAGTTTACATATGAACCATTTACCCTGAAGAAAACCATTTTACCATTTACCATTTATTGAACCCTGAAGAAACAAATATTGTATAGTGCCCTTTAAATATGCAAATATCCATAATATAGTATTATAGTGGCTGCATGAAATTCAAAACCTTATATTGAAATTTGCCTATTATATTGTTTGTTTACATAAGGATTCAGTTTAATTGTAAATAAAATCAAGTTTCATATTTATGTAACCATGGATTGTTACACTTTAAATTTACTATTATGTGGGAGATTCTTGAGCTTTATTTACTGAAACAAGCAAAGCAAGTATTGACTTCTGCAAAATAGCTGTAGAAGTAATGTAAAAGCCATGTCAAAAATAAGGTCTGTTTTGAATTTGTCACCTATATATGTGATGTAAATAATGGCATAAATGGATGGCATTTCAAACAATAGTTTAGTCATTTTGTTGTTGGTTGTTTATATTTATCCATTCATAATCATTGTTACAATTCGTAGTCCACAGTGTGAAGTTTTTGGAGTAACCTGGATTTTTGCTACTGACATTTACAGGCCGATATTGTGAGTGACACTAAAGTTAGACAGTTCATTTCACAAAGGGCAAACAAGCATTTATTTTGAAGAATGTAGCATCCAGCTGTCTGTGAAACAGATAATTTGATTGAATAGGTTGATGAAAAAATTTGAGAAAATCGGTGCTTCATCGTGCCACAGTTGTCTTGATGTTTCATAATCTTTGGTTTATGAAGTTTTGACTGAAAAATTGGTCTATAAAAATTTTGTGGTAGATGGGTGCTGAAGACATTAACTGACATACCCAAGGATTACTGCAGCACATGAATTTTTGAGGCTTTACAAAAATGAAGTTGATGAATTGTTTGATCGCATTGTTACTGAAGATGAAACCTGGATTTATTATTCAGATGTCGAGACAAAGAAGCAGTCGATGCGATAGTCACATTTATCATGTGTGGTTTAAGCAACTGGTGGTAGAATTTCTTGAAGAGGGAATGAAGAAGCTAGTGAAACGCTATGAAAAAGTGATGAAGTTGAAGGCAGGAATATAGAAAAGAAGTAAAGAAATGTTGTTTTTATGAGTAAGTAATAAATTTTGTTAATAATTTTCAAAACTGATCTTACTCTAAAAAAACACCTCTTATAAATTGAGTTAATTTTATCCATTGTGAGTGAATTTATTTCTGACCATTTGTTGTATTGGTTACTTCTGGAATTGCCCCAATCATAGTGTGCTAACTATTTTAGTATATTACCATAAAATACATAGTGTAAATTTTACTTTTATCATAGGATTATTAATAAATGGATGAAAATATTTCATTCATTTTTCACTGGGGTTATGTTGAATGAGATATAAATTTTTAAAGTGATTTTTAATAATGCTTTACAGGCTTCTTTAAAGCTTGAAGGTGTTAAAACTTGAATTAGAATTTTTTATTTAGACATAAGAACTATTCCAAAATTTACTTCCATTTTAAAAATTGGCATAACAATATGGTATATGCATTTGTTTTTCATTTTTTCTAAACATTGGTTGCAACTTGATTTTTATCATGGAAAGAGATGTTGCTCACTTAATGTTGAATCTGGTGTGTAACAAATGGTCAAAATTATTGTATTCAAAGAATGTTCCCAAAACTGTGGAAACTTCATTTATCTGTTTAATCCTTTCACCATTTTTTTCCGTTTTTGGAACAACTTCATTAATTATGGCCTTACTATTCATATATGTGTACCAAGGTCAATCTTGTTCAATGTCTAATAGGCTTTCTACTACCACAAATACTACCACAAATGCAACTTGATCATTGATGGAGCTAGATGGAGCTATTTCACTTTCAATAGCTAATCAAGCCATAATCATTATCAATTCTACGACTAGACAATTGCAGGCTCCATATTTCATCATCTATTTCTTTGCAAGCACTTAATATTATGGCCAATCAATAGGCATTTAATAAGATTATGAACTACCAACTGCTGCTTTGGCAACTGGTTTATTTACAGCAGCCAGTCAAAAGTCATTTGTAAAACAGTCCTTTTATAATTACTGTATTATTAGTTTAACATAGTTATGTTTATTTTTCAGTTAGTATTAAATAATATACACAATGTTATTAACCATTTTTATGTTTTGTTTCTCCATTTATTTGTTTTTATTTATTCATTACATGTTTTTGAAAAAACCAATAAATGAAAACCAAATGATAAAATTCAATTAATGAAAACCATAATTACATGGTTCCCATAGGCAGGAAATGTCTGGAAATATAATAGTCAGTCATTTTTAGAAAAAATCAGGAAAGGTCAGGAAAAATTGCAAAAAATGTCAGAGAATTGCATTTTTAAGTATTAACAATAAAGTATTTTTTAAGTAATGACAAAATATATTTGATATACTTTACCGGTATCAGGAAGTGGTGATCCCATCATCCAGCACATTACAACTATGTGCATCAAGCAGCTATTAACATGTCCTGTTCTTACATACATTCCCTAATTGTTCTTTTATAGTAAAGGAGGAATATTCCAAATTGCAGTTAATTTTTTCACTGGTGAAATTTTAACAAAAAGTTACCGTTGAAAAATTTAAACGTTTTTAACTATTTGTTTTCTTGGAATTTCTCTCAAACTACCGTGAATTTTTTTTTGTATTTTAGGTAATTAATTGCTTTTAAATGACATATAAAAACACTCTGTTTGATGACAAGTGGTTAGATATAAACTTACATCCAGAATTCAGTTGGTTAAGAAGAGGTAGAGATGTGTATCATTCATTTTGTGATGTGTGTAAAAAACATTTTTTGGACTGGGCAATATGGGCCAAAAGGCAGTGACTTCACACAGTAAAGAAAAGCAGCATAATGAAATAATTAAGATACAGAATTCTCAGCCTTCATTGAAAAACTTTTTATCTCCCAGTGGGCTTCAGCTCAGCAGAATAAAACTTTGATTAACAGTTGTGAGAATGGTGGTTTTGATACATCTGTGTGTTATCTGCCTTAATCTTCTGGTCAGATTAGTAGCATTTCATCAGCAAATGATACATTTGAATCCTTCATTGAAACTTCATTTATGCAAAATGACAACACAATTACTTATTTTTGTTATGAAGACAATGTTTCTAAAGCAGAAATTGTATGGGTTCTTAATGCTGTACAAAATAAGTTATCCTTAAGTTCATGTGAAGACATTGGTGCAATGTATTTTATGTTTCATGATAGATTTATAGTATCAAAATTCCAGCTTGGAACTACTAAATTCTCTTATATCATTAGTCATGGCCTTGCATCATACTTTAATGGCATTTTGCAAATACGTTAGAATAATAATGACAAAATATTTTTCAAGTAAATTTTAATAATGTTTGTTTTCTATACAAAAAAAGATGTTCTGTTCTAGTTTTCTTATCTGAATTACTTTTAGTCACAGTGATTTTAGTTTTCCTTTAAGTTGTGCTCATATAATTATATACCCTTTGTTAAATTGAAATCTGTGTTTCTTATCATTTTTATGCAAACCAAGTTATTAGATATTTTGTTTACTTTGTAAAATAATGTAGGCTTGTTTTTGTGAAAAAGTTTTAGCAATCTTAGGTACGACCCAACTATTTTTAAAAATTACTTTAGATAGTTTCTATTTATTATCCGTGTTACTATTACCATGATGTTCATTTTATGCAAAAGATTTATTAAATATTGTTGTGTTTTTGTACTTTACAATGTAATTTATTGAAACAATTTATCACAAACAATAGCCTAATTTTAAATTTTTATTGTAAAAAAATCAGTAAGAAATAAAGTTTAAAAATAAATGTAATAATAAATAATTAAAAAAAGACATGAGTGGGGCAGCTATGGGGGTGGTGGAGGCTGCAAAAAATAAAATATCTATGTATTTTGCAATGTAAATAGCAATAGCGTAACATTATGAGAGTCAGGAAAGTTTTACTAAATTGGTCAGGAAAGTCAGTAAAACCTTGAACGTTAATATTTAAATTATATTCTTCTATAGTTATTATTCAGATAAGAAATTTTATGGTTTTTATTTATTTTTGCATTTAAGTTGCACGAGAAAAATCATGGTCGTGAGAAAGAACATGAATGTCAGCTGTGCGGATCAACTTACACAACAGTGGCATCCCTTTTACGTCATATGTCCGTACATGTGGAAAAGAAGTAAGTTATGTTAATTTGTAACTGAATAGAATTGTCAGTATATTATTAAACAAACTTGACTTTATGATATTTAGAAATTTAATTTATGACAAATAAATTATTCAATTCTAAAGCATTTATTGATAGAGAATAAACAAAATTCCTGATTCTATATATTGGTAATTGTAGTGCTGAAAAAGTACTTCTTTTATAGAATTGAACCACAATCTCTGACAACATAATGAAAAAAAAAGTTCTGTTTAAATAATAATTTGCAATTTGTTACTTCCTTATTTGTTTATTTTCAAATGATGCATAACCTTCATGATCACAGTAAAGTTGATTAGAGAAGAAGCTTACAAATGAAAAATTAACTGTATTATTATGAAATTATCACTTAATTTAAGAATAACTGTAAAAATCAGAAAAAAATTTTATCTTAATATAAAACTAGTCTGAAAGAGGAGAAATATATTTTTATATTAAATTTAAAAAAAAATTATACCTCTTTTAGTTTTCTCATTCAATTTATATTTTATATATTTCTTGTGGAGTTCTGTACAAGAACATTTTGTATTTTTTTAAGGCTTTTGTAATTTTTCATCGCAATTTCATATAAAACTTTTTTTAATGTAATTTAATTTTTAAATAAAAATTAGTTAAAATATTTAAATTGTTTAAAATTCTGTATGAAATATCAGATTTGTCTTAAAAACAACTAAATAATTTAAAAAAAGAATCATAAAAAACCGGTGAATTCAGATTGGTAGTACACATCCGTCAGGCATTACATGATTAAAAAAGAAAATTGATTACTTTTTGTTAATAAGATGTTTATTAATTTAATTTTTATTGTATTATAAACTTAAAAATAGCCTAATTACTTCATAACATAAAATCTCTAATGAAAATTATAATACAGGTTTTAAATATAATCAAGATAGCTTAAGAAAAATTATTTTTCCCTTTCAAAAGAAGGAAAAAATAATACTGGGAGTTGGTCTATTTCTTTTTTTTAATTATAGCAACTTAGTCTCACAATATATACAGGAATAATATTATGCACTAGAATTCCATGGTATAAATACAATGTAGTGTCAACTTGACTATCTCAAAGTTGTTTATACTGATTTTTCCAATTTAACCTTGAATTAGTAAAAGTCAGGTTAATGAGATTTTGCTGTTTAATGATATTAATATCTGATTAATAAAAATTATGATAGTTAATGTAGTAAAATTAACATTTGTTCATTTAGGTCATTCATTTGTCCAGTATGTGGATTATCTTACAGAACAGAAAGTCAGCTTAGAAGACATTGCAATGAACATCAGCAAAGTAGAAGAAAAGTGAAAAGAAGAAGAGGTGAAGCTAGGCAGCTTACTGAAGAAGAAACAAATCAACTCGTTAATCAGATGCCTCAGAACGGTGCATCAGTTTCAGAAAAAGTGTTGATAGCTTCTGTTGCTGAACGTGATAAAATAAGTGAGCTTAAGGTAGAGTAGTTTTATTTTGTGTATGAATTTTTATCTCTTATGATCTGAAAATATAGCTTGAAAAATTATTAAAAAAATTAATGATCTTTGTAATAATCATTGATTGAACAAACTATTTGACATCGACAGATTATTATTGTCTTGAATGAAACTTTTTTTTGTTCACTGTTCAGTAAGTTGCTTTTTTGACTACAAAAAAAAAATAAAGATAATACCTTAAAGAATTGAAATAAACAGAAATAACTAACATACTATGTACGTCAATCTGCAACTACAACGACCCCTTAGTGTGTTTCAAGTTTTATCGTACAGTATTGCACCTAACATTTAGAAATTCTTGTATTTAAAAAATTAGCTGTTATTTATTAATTTCTACTTTTAATCACTAAGTTGAATGCAAAAGGACGACTTTTATTACCAATGAAGTTACTTGTAATTATAGAACTGAAAAATTGGTAATCAACTTGTAAAAAATCGTTCTACATTTATAGAAACTCCATCCATTACTGGTATCCAAAAAAACAACTTTTTTTAACAAGTACTAAAGATAAAAGGATGATTTTGTAACCTGTCATTCAAAAAAACCATTAATAGTGTCATTACAGACTCTTATGAAGAACAAATATATTTTCACAAGTACATTGTTAACCTTAGAAAAAAATTTTTAAAAAAGGAGTAAAAATCTCAGCATATTTTGAGATACTGTTTGATAGAATAAAAATGATATCGTCAGTTAACATAATAGTTAACTAAAGTTAGAAATTGGTTTTAGTCTTAGCTATAAGTTAAATTGATAAGTTAATTGGTTATGTAGTCTAAGCTATAATGGTCATCTGAATAAAACGACGTGACTAATTGCATCAATAAGTGGTCATAATTTTTTTTGTTGTAATTTTTCATTTTTAAGTATCTTAGGATGTTAATATCATTTCCAGATGATTGTGGGAGAGCATTGCCAGGCTTATTATGGAAAGTGGTGAGTGAATTGTATCCAGTTGCTGCCTTTTTCACTGAGCCAGTTACACTGTTATTAAATATTACCTTGCTAAAAACTAAAAAAGACAGTTGATATTCAGCCCTGCAGTTGTCATTTTGTTTCTGTTTGTAGACTAATGTATATACTATGCAATCAAATCAACATTGGGTGCAGAAAAAATGCAAAGTCTCTTCTAAACCATCAGTTGATTCAGTAATATTGCTACAATCACTGACAGGTTGCAAGCATCTATTACAGCTTTTTATCTATTGTATATTAAGCTTTTGTATTTTTATAATTACTATTTGCATTCATTACCAATATTAATTTAATTTTGCATTGTTTATTTACAGAATTTTCAGCTATTATTAAATTTATTCTACTTGTTTTTTTGTTATTTTATTATCTATTTCATTTGTTTTTTAATATTTATTTTTCAACAATAAAGACTGTAAACAAGGTGGCAAGCTCGGAAATATGAGAGAGACTTTATTCATAGCAATGGTAGAAATATTACCAGCAATGTTATTAAATAGTTTGACAAAAAAAATAGGTAAATCACTTCCATCTATTTCAGTGGCAGTTCACATTTTTCTTACATCTGAATTTCAGCTGGTTGCACTGTAATCAACATTTCATTAACGCATTAGTGCATCTGCACTTGACTGCAACATTGTGATGATTAAGTGCAAATGCAATGTTAATTTGGTCATGCAGTAAATGCATTTATAGAAAATTCTTTGACTGCTGCTGCTTTTACCTTAGATGTTTCACATCTGTAAGTAAGACTCGGCTATACAGTGTAAAGCAACAAATTATTGTACCCCTGATTCTGTAGGAAACCAATTCATTATATATCCTTTATTCAGTACAACGAAATTGTCATTCTTAGATAACTAGTGGATAATTTTAATGTGATATTCAGTTACTTGTATACTTTCATCGACTTCATTATAAATTGCTACTACCTTGTGATGCTTTTCCAGAAAGTAAAAGTTAATGGGTTATAGAAATGTGAGAAAAGGATTTAGTGTTTTCCTTCAGGTAACATGTAATGTTCTTAATTATTCCTGTTTAGTTACATGTTCACATAAACACACACTCGATGTTTTTGAATATGATGGGCTTATCTTTCTTTCAGACTAAAAATGTTATACCTATTATGTTCAATTTCTTCATAATGCAGTAAATTAATTATCCAGGGTTTTTTCTGACAAAAATTTGTGATAGATTGAAACTGTTAGTTTTATCTTCAATTTGTTAGGTATTGTTTTTCTTCATTGTCGCCTTATCCCACCTCATATGTCAACATTTCCATCTTTAGTTTACCATTTCTCTACTTAAATTTCTGTCTCCATTCTCTGTCTCTCTCTTTTCCCCTTTCTTTCTTTTCTATTAAACATGAATGATTTAATCTCTTTATTGACTAATAAAAATATTTAAATTTCTAATGTTTTCCTGATGCAAAAGTGGTTGAATAATTTTATCTTAAATCTGTTTAGTAATTTATCAGATATTGCTTTGAATACAGTGGAAATTTTGAATATGTTTGTGATTACTATTATTACAGTATAAATATTTTGTCAAATAAAAATGAAATATATATTGCTGACCACCGTGGTGGAATGATAATGTTGTCTCAGCCTTTCATACAGAAAGTTCCTGGTTTGAATCCCGTTCAGAAATGGCATTTTTCATACGCTACAAAATTCCATGTTTTACATTCCCATGTACAAGGTTCGAGCTTATATTGTAAACTAATCATCAACTAGAAGAAAAAGTAATAATTGTGTTTTGTTTTTTTAAATTTAATTAAGCCTCGAACATAACATAAATGTAGAACAGTAGTATGAGCATTAAGCAGTAGTATGAAATGAAGTATTATGTACATTAACATTCATAACATAGTGTTGTACAAAACTTTATGACAAGGGATACTTAAGTAGGATTTTAATCAGGTTTGAAAGAGTATAGTATAATCTTCCTATTTTTGGGACAGTTTAGTTCTTATAATTATTGAGTCATTGTTACATGATAGCAGATTTTGGTTATCATTTAGTATATGATTTTATTATGAAATGCATAAACTAATTACCATAAAATGTAACACATTAAAATTATTTTAATTGATCCTATATAAACATGTTGCACACTATTGTTTGTAGTAAAGATCTATAATGGCAGCTGATGACAAAGTATAGCCCCTTTTTGTAAAGTTCAGTTCTACACCAGTCAGTCTATGATTATATTTTATTTAACAAAGTTTATAATTTTGTCTAAGTAGCTGGTTTAATAGGTCAGGTCAGCTGTATTTATTAAATAACTTTTCAAAATTTCAACCTTTATAATTCTGTCTCTATTTCTCTAGCAGATCAAAAGACGTATAATGCTAGAACAGTTGTTCTAAAACAATATTCTGATTGTTCATATTGTCTAAAAAACAATATGCACCTTTGTGATTTGAAAAGTTCATTACACTTGGAATTTTATTACACACACAAAGAAATTTTATTTTCCTTCTTACAAAAAAAGCTAAAACCATGCGTTTCAAGGCAGAGAAAAATAGAAATTGTAATAGTTTTATGTTTGTTTTAACAGTTAGTGTTTAACTAATTTTAGTTATTGATTGTAACTATACTCCATGTTGCAGGATCCTGCAGACAAATTTAGCAGTGAACCACTTCATCCGAATCAGTGTAAATATTGTCCAAAGAGTTTCCGTAAACCCTCTGATTTGACGAGACATCTCAGGATACACACCGGAGAACGCCCATTCATGTGTCAGTGTTGCTATAAATCATTTACAGTAAAATCTACTCTTGATTCACACATGAAGACTCATGGATCGTTAAAACAATTTACATGTCATGTATGTGGACATCAGTTTGCTACAAAGGGTTCTCTTAAAGTTCATATGAGACTTCACACAGGTATTATATCTTTTCATATATATATATATTCACATACACACATATACATACACACACACACACACACACACACACACACACACACACACACACACACACAGAGAGAGAGAGAGAGAGAGAGAGAGAGAGAGAGAGAGAGAGAGAGAGTGATTCAGTAGGAAAGGGAAATAACATGGAAATGATTCTAGAGCTTAAAATAAGGAAAAATGTTTATACAAACATATGTCCGAAAACGTTTTATTATTGTGTTAAAGCTAGCGAAGAGTTTCACCTGTACATATTTCAGTTCTACTGGTGAAATGAGGTCATAATGATATTTTTAAGATGTTATATAAGGGGTAAACTTGATGGTTTCTTAAGTTTTTGACCTGAAAAACTGAATAAAACAGGCTCCAGAACTGTACCTCCTGTATTTTTCACGATATCCAATGTAAAGCAGAAAAATTCAGTGATGAAAAACATGTTATTATAGGTTTGAAGAACAAAACCTTTGTTAAATGACTAATAAATCCATAAATTTTATTATTAACACTTGTAGAAAATGTAGTAGAAAATGTAATTCTGAGAAAATTGATCTGATAAAGTCTATGAAAAACAAACAGAAGAAAACAAACCTGTGTCTACATTACATGATAAGACACAAGAGTGAAAACATATACAGGTAGTATTCATATACTAATAATATCACTGAAAACATCACTAAAACTTTATAAAGACGTATTTAAATCAGCATACAAACCTAATAACCACATAACAAAATATATTTTTTTTTAAATATAATAATAAAATAAACAATCTGTGTGGAATTTAGAAAATTAATTGGAATGATTGTGATGCTATTTATGTAGGAAAAATATTAGATTCTTTAAAACTAGATTTCCTGAACATTACAGAAATTACAAAAATAATATTAAATAAATAGCAAATTATCTAATGTGGCCAACCATCTAATAAATAATAAACATTCTATTTCTGATATTAACACAAATTTAGAAATATTAGAAATTAATAATGATGACATAAAATTAAATGCATTAGAAAAATATTGCATATATAAACACAATCAAAATTTAAATTTAATAAGCCATCAAGACAGCATTTGAGGGAGACAGTCTTATAAAAATTGCAATAGATAGCAGCACTCATCTTAATTAACATATCATTTTCATTATTTTAGTATTTTTATTTAAAAATTTTTTAATAATGGAATTATTTCAATCATGGCTGAGGATGCATGTGGGATCCCATAAAAGTACTATCATGAAAAATGATGGTAGATATGTCTTATCTCAATATTCTGTACTACATGCTTTATTTAATACAATTTAAATTTAATTTAACATAACAGAGGAATAATATGAATCTTAAAAAAATTAATTTCAGTAAAATAAATAAATATATATATATTTTTTTACTTTTTTATGACCGCACAGTATCACTTTAGTCAGTCCTTATCCAAATCTCTTTTGAAGGAACTGTTTGAGCATTGCAGTCCTCTCAGTACTTTTTAATACATTCTGATCTCTGTGCCCTTTCTGGTGTTGAAAATATTCATTTTGTGGGTTTCTTTCTTGTGAGTGTATAGCAAGTGTTTTTGCCTGTGATTTTTTTAGTTTAATTTTAAACTAAAAAACATCTTTGGTGTCTTCTGGTGTAAGGCTAATTTCCTTCAGATCCTTTCTTATTTTTCTGATCCTACTGTACCAGCTGTTTCAGAAGTCAAACAGCTTGTCAAAATCTGAATAAAAGAAAAACTACCAGAACACTGGATGACAGCCGTCATCCACACCAGCTTCACAAAAAAGTGTACAAAACAGACCTTAGCGAATGCAGAGAAATCTCAGTCCTAGACTTAAAAAAAAAATTTTAAGAATAATTCTTAACAGGATCAGTTTATAACTCAAGAAAGAACTAGGAGAATAACAGAGAGGTTTCAGACCCTAGACGAGCTGTCCAGACCAGACAATGTGTCTAAAGCAGTGGATTATAACAGAAAAAGAAACAGAGACATGGTGATAACATTTGTAGACTTCAAGAAACATACAATTGCATCCATAGAGAATCATTACTGAAATTTCTGAGCCACCACAGACTACATCTTAAATTAATAAACATGATAAAACTGACCCTCACAAACTTGTGAAATTGAGAGGCGAACTCTCAAAACCACTTGAGATCAAAACAGGACTGCACCAAGGTGATAACTCTCACTGCTACTATTCAACTGCGCCCTGGAAATGTTAATGAGAGAATGACTCAAAAAATGTCCCCCAAAAATAAAAATAGATAAAAAAATCAAAACTAACCACTTTGGTTTTTCCCACAATTTGGTACTGCTAGCGACATCAATGAAGCTAAAACACAGTTATTAGAACTTCAAAAAATTTCAAATAAAACTGGCCTCAAAATATCATTCAAAAATACAAATTATGCCCCAAAAACCAACACAGTTAAAAGAAGTAAACTGTAATAGTCAAAATAGTAATGTAAATTAATCCAAACAAGAACAAACTAGCTAAAGCACATAAATTAACCTGCTACCTCTACAGTAAAAAAATGTGTATCTGTAAATGCAAAAATAAGACACTACAGCACAGTTATAAACCGGAAGCCAAATATCCAGGACAAGCACTCTTCCACCGGAACAAGCAATCAAAGACTGACAGACTCCAGAAAATTGAAAGAAGAATTGGAAGAACCTGCATCAACAAAAAGTACCAGAAAGATGGACAGTGATGGATCATGCCCAACAAAGATGTGTACAAAGACTTAGAACCATCACTGATACCATGCATAAGAGGAGACTAGGTTTCTTTGGACACACCATGAGGATGTAATATTTGAGACTTTTGAAACAGCTGGTGCAATACAATCTCAACTCTAAAAACTCCAAGACAGGATGCAGATGGATCAGAGAAATAAAAGACGATCTGAAGGAAATTGGCCATACACCAGAGGACATCACAGACAAAATAAAGTTAAATGAAAAAATCAAGGACAAAAACATTTGCTTCACACTCACAAGAAAGAAACTCACAACACAAACATTTTCAACACCAGAAAGGGCATGGAGATTGGAACATATGAAAAAGTACTGGAAGGATCACAAGGTCTGAACAGTCCCTTCAAATAGACTTGTATAATTTTTTGCTGTTACGTTATACTTCATAAATGTTGTAAGTAAGTATATAATGTAATCGATTTATTTCAAATATAGGAACATCAACTATCACAAAACATAAAATATAGGTTGATGGTTTTGTTGAAATTTGTAAATTTTAAAAATTTACTTGTAGCTCTCTTTTTATCTCTTTCTTTTGCAGTTTACCCTGCAGTATTTGGTACCAAACAGAGCAAAATAAACACTAAAGTCATCATCTAAATTTGCTAAATGATGTATGTGTCTTAAAAAAAGAGATCACCAGTAAAAATTTACATTGACAATTACACTTAAAAATTTTATTTCATTTGCTACATTATAGTAGCAAACGTTTTCTTAAGTGCCTCGTAGACAATATCAGAATGCCTTAGATGGATGCATTTGATTTGTTTAAATTAAGTTCACTTAATCAGATAAAAACCATTCTATAACTGAACATTTGCTATTTTCTACAATCTTGATTGTAAGAAATTCAAATTGAAATCCAAAAAATGTTATGTTTATATTATTAGTATGTAAAAAATGTTAATATTTTATTAATATCTTAGATCTACTTTGTTTTTTAAAATCAGTTTTTTTAGTAAAATCAATTTTTGGTAGAGAGATTCATTATTTTATGAAAAGGAAAGCTCAAATTTGAACCCATTCTGATTGGGTCAAGGGAAGCTTCAGCAAAACCTTGATAAGAACAACATCACAGAATACACAATTAATTATAAAATAAAAAATAGATGATTTAAGCCCGTATTAATTATTTAAAATATAAACACATGGAATAATTTTAAGGTAAATACATGAGGATGTTATTTATACAAAGTGATTTACAATTCAAAAGGCATTTATGAAAATAATTTGAGTGTATGTTTGTATAAATGTTGAATGGGATACAGAAAATGTAGGATTTTCTAAAACATTTTAATTATTATGATTTAAGAATTCATTGACAAGAGTAATATTTTATCTGTATAAGAAATCTTTTAATTACACTTCAGTAAATTGGTGGAAAGATTTTTTTAAATGGTTCGATAATTTATTAAAAATGTCAATGGAAGCTTAAGGCCCTTTCTCATAAGTTGAAATATTTTTTTGAGTTACACAAAATCAATTTTGTCTTCTGGCTTGTTAGAGGTAGATATTTTTATTTTTTTAAGAATAAGTGACTGTTTTAGCAACAATACTATCATAAATAGAAACACATAGATAAGATAACATTTTTAATTACTCATGTGCGTACAAGCATGTAAACACACACACACACAATAATTTATGAATGGCTAGTTTGTTTTTTTTTAAATGTTGTATGATTTCTTACAGGTTCCAGGCCATTTAGGTGTCCAATATGTGATCAGAGGTTCCGAACTTCTGGACATCGTAAGGCTCATTTGTTATCTCATGTTCGTGAAGCTAATCTTAGAGATGTTCAGACTTCAACTATTCAAGAAATAACTAGTCCAACCACAGAACAGGCAACAATTGCTGAAATAACTACTGCAGCTACAACTGTAACAACACCTACTACTGTAACAGAAACAAGAGCCGCAGCTGAAGCAGCAGTGGCCGCATTAACATCATCAGCTGAAGAACAACCTACCTCTAATGTTAATACTTCTTCTGCATTATTAGATTCAATATTTCCACATATTATTTTAGCAGATGGAACAGCTGAAACTGCTATAGTAAGTAATAAAAATTGAATCATTTTATTTCAGTGTAGATTTTTACAGCTTAACTTCATATCCTGTTCTATCAAAACAGATTGAACTCCTCTGTATTCTTTCCAAATCTTTCTCTGAAACAATTCTCTTTTATATCTAAGATAATCTGGATGGGAAACATGTAACCATTCTAACTTTAATTGATTTTTGTTTAGTTTCTCTTAAATAATCTAAACTTCTTTGTTATTTCTCATATTCTGTTATTTCTTTGTTTTGATTGTAAAAAATATGATCAAGCTGTTACAGTGTGTCAGATTTAAATCTTCTAATTTTTTTTGATTGGTTATCTAGCCCTGTACTTTTCTTTTTTTTGCGTTAAATTATGAAAATTTTTGTTCACTCTCATTGGCAATGAATCAAGATATCTTTTCTCTTGTCAGTGATTTATATGTGTGTATGTGAACGCGCGCATGTATGTGTGAATGTGTGTATAGATGATAATAATACAATGTTTGATAATAACATTAGATATTCTTAAGTATATGGGCCATTGTGAAGCTATAAGACAAAATGTTTGTTAATCAGGTATTGTAAATTATGTAATCATTTTAATCTGCTTTGAATTCAATTAAACAGCATAACTTTAACTGTAATTTGAATATAGTGCAAAGGAATCTTTTGCTATAAATTAACTTTTTCTTTTGCTGTCAGTTCATATTCCCATTCTTGTAATAAAAAAGCCAGCCATTTGTACATTCACAGCAGTTAAAATGCTTAGAGTTTTAAAAAAGCTTTTAGGGTAGAAAAGAAAGCCATTAGGTATTTGGTATAGGAATTAGGAAATGTGAAACCTAAAGTCAATATTTTAAAGATCTCTATATAATGATGGATCTTCCATTATTGATGGACTGATTTTAAAAGAAATTATTACGTTCATATTGCTTACATGTTGGATCAAGGAAGTTTTTGTGGAGGTCCATAGAACTACATCTTCAATGCAAACTATATTATGTCATACCAAATATCAAGGAGATATTAGACCATATGAAATTACTCTCGGTAATAAAAAAAATTTCTAAAAATAAACAAAAAGACTAACTAATTTTAATTCAAATATGTTGTAAGTTCAACATCTGAATATGGTATTGTTGGTAGTAGGGAAAATTAAAAAAAAAAACTTTTTTAAAATTAATTTGGGTCACTTTGTTCTTTAATGGTCCCTTTTCCCCGGTAAAGTGTAAGGAAATTAAGAATACTTAGCGGTATTTTCTATTAAATCAAATATTCATGTTCTGTTTAATTCGTTAAGCTAGCTTCACAACAAAGAAAACAGTCATAGGCTAATTCAACTTTGAATTTTATAAGTAGTGTTAGTTTGTTTTGTAAGTTATCTGTTTTAAGACTTTTTTTGAAAAAGAAAGTAAAGTTGACATATAGTAACATTAGTTAGGTCACTTGTTGACAAATGAATTACTAATTTTTTTTGACATACATTTAATTTTCCTCTTATAATTAGTTTAGTTTTACAAAAAAAGTGAAATAATGATTATATTTTTCTTTATTTACAATTTATT
This sequence comes from Lycorma delicatula, assembly GCF_047948215.1. NCBI lineage: Eukaryota > Metazoa > Arthropoda > Insecta > Hemiptera > Fulgoridae > Lycorma > Lycorma delicatula. The sequence goes on from NC_134458.1 coordinate 170,060,676, forward strand.
TTTTCTTATTAAAGCACTAGAATCAATATTTTCCATCTAAAGTATATAAATTAGTGTTTCTTACATAACAAAAAGAGAGATGATGTTTGACAACTATTTTTTTAAATTTCATTTTACATTCCATGTACAACTGTGGAAATAACAAAACTCCAGTTGTAAGCAATCTTCTGACTGAAATTCTCAAAACAAGAACAATGATAGACCAGGTCATGTAAATGTGGAATGTAGGATATATTAGCATGAAAGACTCTTTGCTAATTTCAAGAAAAACAACAATTACACAACAATGCTTGATGAACCTAATTTCATCTGTTTCCTAATTTCAAGAGGACCATTAAGGGAACTCATTTTCTGACAGATGTTAAACTAAAGTAAGCACAGTCATGAATCAAGATTGTCACCTGAAATTTTCATTGACAGTATGTTAAAACTTATGTTTATTGGGATATATGTATCTGTGTAAATGACTGTCAAAAAATAAGTACTTAGATCTCCAATCAGTAATCATTCTTTTACTTCTCTTTCTAAAGATAATGAAATGTACAGATTACTCTTGATCCTAACCTTTTTATTAGGTTAAATGTTCAATTTCACTAAATACAAGCTTGGTTGTATTTCTATTTTGGAGTGAGTGCGTTTTTTTTTTTTTACAGGAAGTAGCGGCAAAAGAAGAAGTTTCCAGTCTTCAAAAAACATGTAGTTGTAATGTGTGTGGTAAGGAGTTTGTCAAAAATTCATGTTTGATTAGGCATATGCGCATACACACAGGAGAGAGACCATTTAAATGCGAGGTAAATCTATTTATGGCATTCAAAGTTACACAGAAAAAACCAATTACTCAGTAATGGGATTAAATATTATCAAGAAGTTTTTAACTATCTGAAGTTTTTGTTAAAAGTTATAAAAAACCAAAAGTGAAGTAAATAAAACTTGCAAAATAAATAATATTGTGAATAAGGGTGTAAAGTTCCCTCTTTAAAATGAAAACTGAAAATAGGGGAAAAAATTAAAATTGGACTTAAAATGTAACATATACTGCAAGATGACTGGCATCTTCTTATGAATTATGATATAAATATTTAAATCAGTAAAAATTTTGTTATTTGGATGACAGTATAAAGAGCTCTTATTCCCAATAAAATTTAAAAAAATAAAATAAAATTGACAGCATCCTACAGTACAATGTTTTGATTTTGTAAGACTCATATGGTAGGTATTCTGGAAGACTCCTGATATCTAGTGTACCTTTCTTGAGTGAAGGTGCCAAGAAATACTTGTTGCTTTTTACATCCATGGATTACCAGATCAGGATGTGTTATTAATTAGAACCCAATGACAGAATGGTGCCCAGGGACAGTATCAAGGAGCCATCTAACATTAAAGTATTTCTGGTTCAACCAGCCCTTGAATTATTAATTTTCTGCAAAAGAAGGCAAGTGCTATTTTGACAGACATTACAATGTTAAAATACACAGAAATAAAAACTTCCAGGCACGACTATTAACGGCTTCTACCCAAATATAAAATTTAAATTACTTTAATTTGTCCTATCAAAAAATAAATGTTAGAAAGTTAAATCTATTTGATTTTTGTTTAAGCAAAGAATGCTTTGAAGGAAAAAAACTTTTTTAGTTAAACGTACCATATAATGTTATACGTTGTCACTTAAATGTATTACAAATTAAGTTATTCACATGAAGTCTAAAAAAATAAATTTATTTGTTTTTATACGAGGGTAGGGTAAAAAGTTCCAGCCTGGATAAGGAAACAACATTTTTCTGGGTATATTTAGATTTATTTTTCAGCATAGTTACCATTAAGTTCTATAAATTTAGCCCGTAGAAGAGGAAGTTGAGAAGGATGAAATGGGAGAAACAATACTGAGATCTGAATTTAAGAGAGCATTAAAAGATTTAAATGGCAGAAAGGCTCCTGGAATAGACGGAATACCTGTAGAATTACTGCGCAGTGCAGGTGAGGAAGCGATTGATAGATTATACAAACTGGTGTGTAATATTTATGAAAAAGGGGAATTTCCATCAGACTTCAAAAAAAGTGTTATAGTAATGATACCAAAGAAAGCAGGGGCAGATAAATTTGAAGAATACAGAACAATTAGTTTAACTAGTCATGCATCAAAAATCTTAACTAGAATTCTATACAGAAGAATTGAGAGGAGAGTGGAGGAAGTGTTAGGAGAAGACCAATTTGGTTTCAGGAAAAGTATAGGGACAAGGGAAGCAATTATAGGCCTCAGATTAATAGTAGAAGGAAAATTAAAGAAAAACAAACCAACATACTTGGTGTTTATAGACCTAGAAAAGGCATTCGATAATGTAGAATAAAATGGAATAACGTGGAATAAAATGTTCAGCATTTTAAAAAAATTAGGGTTCAAATACAGAGATAGAAGAACAATTGCTAACATGTACAGGAACCAAACAGCAACAGTAATAATTGAAGAACATAAGAAAGAAGCCGTAATAAGAAAGGGAGTCCGACAAGGATGTTCCCTATCACCGTTACTTTTTAATCTTTACGTGGAACTAGCAGTTAATGATGTTAAAGAACAATTTAGATTCGTAGTAACAGTACAAGGTGAAAAGATAAAGATGGTACGATTTGCTGATGATATAGTAATTCTAGCCGAGAGTAAAAAGGATTTAGAAGAAACAATGAACGGCATAGATGAAGTCCTACGCAAGAACTATCGCGTGAAAATAAACAAGAACAAAACAAAAGTAATGAAATGTAGTAGAAATAACAAAGATGGACCACTGAATGTGAAAATAGTAGGAGAAAAGATTATGGAGGTAGAAGAATTTTGTTATTTGTGAAGTAGAATTACTAGAGATGGACGAAGCAGGAGCGATATAAAATGCCGAATAGCACAAGCGAAACGAGCCTTCAGTAAGAAATATAATTTGTTTACATCAAAAATTAATTTAAATGTCAGGAAAAGATTTTTGAAAGTATATGTTTGGAGTGTCGCTTTATATGGAAGTGAAACTTGGACGATCGGAGTATCTGAGAATAAAAGATTAGAAGCTTTTGAAATGTGGTGCTATAGGAGAATGTTGAAAATCAGATGGGTGGATAAAGTGACAAATGAAGAGGTATTGCGGCAAATAGATGAAGAAAGAAGTATTTGGAAAAATATAGTTAAAAGAAGAGACATACTTATAGGCCACATACTAAGGCATCCTGGAATAGTCGCTTTAATATTGGAAGGACAGGTAGAAGGAAAAAATTGTGTAGGCAGGCCACGTTTGGAATATGTAAATCAAATTGTTAGGGATGTAGGATGTAGAGGGTATACTGAAATGAAACGACTAGCACTAGATAGGGAATCTTGGAGAGCTCCATCAAACCAGTCAAATGATTGAAGACAAAAAAAAAACTTAGCCCAGCATTCCACATGAGTGCTTATGCCATTTTTGTACATTGATTTAGCCAACACCTGAAAACAAGTGATAGTCACTGGAAACCAGATCAAATGAATATGGAAAATGTTGGAGCAATTCAAACCATAATTTGTTAATTTTTACCAAATTTTTCACGCCGAAGTGTGAGCTGGAACATTGTCTGGGTGGAAAATCACCTTTTTTGCCAATTGTGGTTGTTTTTACCTTAATTTCATCACGAGTGCTGGAAAGGGTCACATAATATTCATCATTTATTGTTTCACCCTTTTTAAGATAATCAATGAAAGTTATTCCACTTGCATTCCAAAAAATAGTTCATGACTTTTTCGCACTAAAAGTCATTTTCACTTTTTTTGAAGCAGGATGGCCTTTTTCAACTTATTGTTTTGGCTACTGTTTTGTATTGGGAGTGTAGTGATGAACCCAAGTCTCATTAGCCATCACAGATTCATGTAAAAATTCCTCTGGATTGCACTGAAAGAGCTTGAGACAATCGCTTGAATGTTTCGGCCGGTTGTGAACAAATGCAGCACCCACCTGATGCACAGCTTGTTCATGCCCAAATATTCACTCAAAATATTGCACTTGCATTCTGTGGACATGCCTACAGACTCTGCTAACACATTCACTATCGCTCGTTGAGCTGCCAGAACGATCTTATGCACTTTTTCTATAATTCCTGGCATAGTCACTTCAGAAGGGTGTTCACTGTGTGGTTCATTGCTAGTGTGTGTTCAACCCATTTTAAACTCTGCAACCCAGAGTTTAACTGTTGTACTTGATGGAGAAGAGTCTCCCACTGCATATCAAGCTCTTCTGTAATTTCCTTTGCATAAGCCTTTCAGAAAACAATATTTAATCACTGCACAAATTTTCAAATTTCTTCATTTATCAAAACCCCCCAATTCTCCACATGGACAAACTTAAATACTATACTAAGTAATGCAGCAATTTGGTACTCTTATAGTAAACTAATGAAGAATGGAATCATGCAATGCTGTCAAGAAGTTAAGCATACTAATGCCATTTCTGTCTAAAGCCTGGAACTTTTCACCCCACCCTTATATGTATGTACAAACTGAATTAATTGGTGTTCTAATAAAATGCAAAGAAAACATAAAATCATATGCTCCAGTCCAACATTTAAAAATAATCCATTAATAAAATTCTTAAACTCAATATTTAATCATTTTTTTTAATTTACTTTTTTTAATTATAATGTTTTGCTAATATGCTCTAAGCTTGTGAACATTGGCGTGGCCATTTTTAAACTGAATGCACCACTGCCTCACTCCACCATCACTCATAATTCTCATTATCTCTGTACACCTTGCAAAGTAGTTTATGAATTTCAGCTGGTTTGAGGTTTTTTGCCAGTAAAAACCTAATCACTGAATGCAGCTCACAACTCGCAGAATTTTCTGTTGAAACGCACATTTCAATAATCCACAATAAACAAAGTAGAAAAATCAAAGTTCATATGTTTTGACAGCTTGATGCGTACTGAGTGTAGAAACATTTTGACGCCAAGATGGTGGCTCTATCCCCACCCATCTCCAAGCTAGGCATAAACGTAAGTTACTTTCTGAACCGCCCTCGTATATATTTAGATAAATACATATATATTTACTTTTATCAGATAAATCATATATACAACATTATATCAGAAGGATGATAAAATGGTTCAAATTTCTTGATTTAATTGGTTTCGTAAAATATCAGATTTCATACAATAAATTTTAATTAAATTGGTTTCATGTAAAAATTCAGATTTCATATATGCTAGTGTTTGAAGTTGATTTTAAATTACAGAATGACATCATAAGTATTAATTAAACACTTTTATATCTAATGTATTGTAAAATTCAGCCAAGAAAAAAATTTATTAAAAAAAAAACTAGATGTTGCATCTTTATTTTAATTTTTTTTAAAAATAAGTAAAATTAAAAACATTATTTTTTTCCTTATTTTAGGTTTGTGAAAAGACATTCAATCAGAAGAATGCTATGCTTATCCATCTACAAAGGCATACCGGAGAAAAACCTTGGTCTTGTCCTGAATGCCATCTTTGTTTTACACAAAAAGGCAATCTTAAAACTCATATGAGACGTACACATCAGTTTTCACCTCATACAAAAGCACTTACCAGTCGTACTAAGGTATAATCACTAAGTTTAATAAATACGTTTTAGTTTACGTTATAAAACTAATGTTGCTATAGTATATTCTGTAATAATTGGTTTTTCATTCGTTTTGTATTCCTATGAAAACACATCTACAAACGACTAGTAAAATTAAATCTTTTATTCTTTATAGAATCCTTCTATGACCTTTAAATTTGAATTTTACAGCATTATTAATATTGCATATATAATTGTTATTTTAAACATCTCACCCGACACTTAAAAATTGGTATTTGGCAAAGTCTTTTGGAAATTCATGAAATATGTCCACTAACCTGCTACTTCTAGTAATTTTACTATTAAGGAATATTATGATTTCTCATCAATAGAACAATAATTGTACAAACAGAGATTTTGAGTTGTTTTAATGAAATGAGGATGATTACTCTTGGTTTATAAAAATCCAGCTATACATTCAAATTTCAAAACACATTACATGTTTACTATTTAAAAAAAAAATGTTTAACTTGTCTACATGTATATACAAGTTGTTTATAAATTAACTGCTCAGTTTCGAGTATTATTTAAACAGCATTATTTTAAAAATATTACTTACATGAGTATTCTAAAAGAGTAAAATTTGAAGTTTTGTTTAGTGTTGAATACATTAATATATGTGCACTATTCCTTGCCCTGCACAAGTCCAGATGGTAATTCAGCTCTTCCCATGTACTTGCCAGCATGTTGAGTGTAATGGATGCTGCTGCTGCAACAATCCTTCCCTGTAAGTGATTGATGTCATGAATTTTCTCCAAATAAACGTTTTTCACATACCCTCTACAAAAAGAAATCTAGTGGGTCATGTCTGGGCTCCTTATTGGCCATGCAATTGGCCCTCTTTCAATCCACCTGTTTTGAAACCGAATGTTTAATGCAGATGGAATGGTTGCTGTAATTTGTGGTGGAGTGCTGTCTAGCTAATAGAAAATCAGTCCTTCTTCTTCTTCAATATCGTCAATCTGTGGAAAGAATTAAAGATCGAGCATATCAGAGAAAGTATTCTCATTAATTGTCATACAGTCATTCATCAGGCCACACCAAACATTGACTTTGGAAGAGTCACGCCAGTGTTCGATAATTTCATGTGGTGGCCCTGATCTCCAAATCTTGCAATTGTGTTGATTTACTGACCTATTAATGTGGAATGTCACCTCATCTGAAAACATGATATTTTTCAGGTAGTCCGCGTTTTCATCAATGTTGTTAAGCATTAAAGCTGCAAACTTAAATTTTTTCACTTTGTCATTGGGTTTGATTTCATGTAAAAGTTGTATCTTATATGCAAGTAGCCTAGGTCTCTTACTTTTGAGTTTTTGCAACCAGTCTAAGTATCTTCACCACTTTGTACACTATAGATTTAGGTATTCCTAACTCTAACAATATTCCTAACCGTGCTAACAATTTTTTCAGGCTATACATACAGCATGCTCAGGTCCGTTCCACATTCTGTTCAGATGCAGACAGCCTGCCTGCCTGGTAACTTCCCCTCTTCCCATTTAAGACAGTGCCTGTTTCCTTAAACTGATTAAACCAATGGAGTATTGTTTTATTTGTAGATGTGGCATGCTATATTCATGTCTATAATTACACTGAACTGTGATAACCAATCTTTTTTAATAAACCAAATTACACACTGAACTTTCTGCTGCAGTGTCATCATGATAGAGAGTGATACTGCTCACCAGATACGCAGTGAAGGTCACACAGTGGTTCCAACTGCAACAAATATGTGCGATGAAAAATTGAATAAAGTAACAAACATAAATACGAAAACCAGATGCTTTTAACTGGTTTCATTATTTCATTACAACTTTTTGGAATCAGAGAGTTCTTTTATAAACACTCCATATATATATACTAGCTCTACGGGAACACGCAACATACAGTTGCCCATGTGAGAAGCAATCCGCATCTAAATCTAAACCACAAAATTCTAAAGATTGACCTTGAGCTTTATCGATTGTGATTGCAAATGCCAATCGAATTGGGAATTGCAATCTTTTAAATTAAAATGGTGTATCGGTCGGGATTATGGGTATTCGAGGAATAAGGACATCTTCACCTTTGAAAGGCCCCGTTAAAATCGTTGCTTCCACTACGTTATTCATCAATTTCTTAACTGCAAGTCGCATGCCGTTGCAGAGTTTTGGCTGACTAATATTCCGCAACAGGATAATTGCCATTTTTTGATCGAACCATTGCTAGAATCAATCTAATGATGAATGTTTTCCCAGTTCCTCCTGGCGCATCCAAGAAGAAGGTCCACCCAACTCCGTCATTTATCATTTGCATTATGCGATCATAAATGCCTTTCTGTTCACACGTTAATTTGGGAATGTTTGATTGGACATATGATTGAAGATCACCAATGTTGTAACTCTGTTCACAGTGTAAATCCACATCAAATGAAGTAATCGCAGCTCGGGTGGGTGCTGGCATTCCCAATTGACTAAGAACTTTATTTGCAATAGCTAAGCACTTGACTTCAATATTTATCAATGCTTTGTTGTAAATGCCTTCTGTAAATTCCATGGTCATATTGGTATTTTCTAGGCGTACTCTATGCAAAATATCCTCAGCCATATGCGATCGATATCTTTCCCATAACTTTATGGGAGATGAAGGGAAGCAAGCGGTCAATATAATTGCGAATAATGCACAAATTTGGTTTGGATGTGCAGTGTTGCACGCATCATTAATACATACATCCCAATGTTGGTCATTTTCTAATAAATTCAGAGCTTGGCGCAGCTCAATCATGACACAATCACACAAAAGTACCTCGATTAAATTGAATATTTAATTCAGATTGTATAATAATCTCAATTAGATGCAAGTGGATACGTTTTTTTTTTTTTTTTGTTAATAAACAATGTAATTGGGAACAGGCATTGTTTCACATGTGACTGCGATTGTCGTTAGCTAATATGGCGAGTGTTCCCCTCACTTCCGGCAGATGGCGCGGTCACTGGTACACAGCTGACCGTTAAAAAAACTGTCTTCTCGCAGTCGCGGGTATGTGACTGATGCGAAAAATAGATAAAAAAATCTTTGATGCAGGTTATATATCGTGCTAAAATTTGAGCTCAATCGGTGCAGAACATTTTGAGTTTTTGAAGCGTACACAAACGAACTTAACATTTTTATATATAAAGATTTGTGGGCTGCGAAAAAAAGCCCTTAAGTCGTGCGAAAAAACACATCATTTTAAATGCTTACAAATTACAGAATAATCAAACGGCGATGATTTCAGATGTTAATAAACTGCTAATGTAAGTAGAAGTTGTGCTGCTTCAGTGTACAATGTGATTCCCAAGTATGAATCTACTAATGAATTACGGTCTCCAAAGAAAACAAAACCCCACAGGTCAACTGAGAAAAAGGTGAGATTTTAATAAAAACACGATTCGTAAAAAAATTACACAAATTTGAATTATTTAGAAATAGTTTAGCGGTGTATTACGTCCTTTGGAAGAGAATTCGGTTATTGTCTTCGACAACGCTTCTTATCATTAAACGAAAAGAATCCCAGCCGTGTTATAAAAAACAATGATATCAAAATGTGGCTTAGTACAAAAGGAATAATTTTTGAAGAGGTTTAAGTTAATGTTCAATCATTGCAAAGGGTTTCGCGTATTAAAAGTAATTATAGTCCATATGGAACGGACCAAGTAATAACGATTGTTTGGTCATATATATGTAAAAAAATAACCTAACAAAGGATTTTTTGGTCATTATGTAGGGGGGATATTATTTTCTGTGTATTTGGTTATTTCGACTTTTTTTGTTTGCATAGTCTTAAGTCTATCTGGGCTATAAGAAAGTTGGGTGTTTTAATTTATTTGCTGTAAGTCATCCTTCTTGGTGGCTTTTCTTTTTGTTTTGGTGTTTTTTTTTTTTTTTTAATAAAATACAGATGTTTTAGTTGTTAAATATAATTCAAAGAAATTTGTTACTTAATCAGTTGTGATTTTGTTTACATTGGCAACGGCCATACAGGGCCTTTGTGATTGGTCGTTGTGTTTGACAGCGGCCATCTTCTTCTTTCTTTCCTGTTTAGCCTCCAGTAACTACCGTTTAGATAATTCTTCAGAGGATGAATGAGGATGATATGTATGAGTGTAAATGAAGTGTAGTCTTGTACATTCTCAGTTCGACCATTCCTGAGATGTGTGGTTAATTGAAACCCAACCACCAAAGAACACCGGTATCCACGATCTAGTATTCAAATCCATGTAAAAATAACTGCCTTTACTAGGACTTGAACACTGTAACTCTCGACTTCCAAATCAGCTGATTTGGGAAGACGCGTTAACCACTAGACCAACCCGGTGGGTTGACAGCGGCCATCTTGCATTGATCTGATTGGTTTTCCTTTGTTTACATTTCCATCTGATTTATTAGCCTCTTATTTATTAAAAAACTGTACAAATTAAAAATAGATGAAAAAAAAAATTTGATGCGGGTTATATATCGTGCTAAAATTTTTTTTATCGTGTTTTTTTTAAAATAAAATACAGATGTTTTAGCTGTTAAATATAATTCAAAGAAATTTGGTCGTTGTGTTTGACAGCGGCCATCTTGCATTGATCTGATTGGTTTTCCTTTGTTTACATTTACAAATTAAAAATAGATAGATAGATTTATTAAACATAGATGAAAACAATCTTTGATGCGGGTTATATATCGTGCTAAAATTTGAGCTCAATCGGTGCAGAACATTTTGAGTTTTTGAAGCCGTACACAAACGAACTTAACATTTTTATATATATAGATATATATGTATGTTTATATGTGAAGGGGAGTCAGTAGTCATCTGCATTGCGACTATAATCTTTATTTCAATAAAAATAAAAATTTATTCAAAATCATTTTCAGCATAGTCATCCACTTACTTTATATACTTGTGATTTTCAACATTTAAATTTTGTGATTTTTAAATTTCTTTATACGTTATACCCTCAAAAAAAAAACTTTTGGTTGAGTAAACAATGTATGTGCCACTCCCTTCACTTCTTAGTCACAGATAAACCAACAATCTGTTAATAACTCTTTGAAATCACCAAACAGGAGATAGTTTGAAGGAGCGAGATCAGGACTATATGAAACGTAAACTAATACCTCAAATTTAATTTTCTGGAGGGTTTCAGCTATCTGGGCAGTAAGATGTGGATGAGTCATTATCATGCAACAAAACAAAATAGTCTTTGACAGTTTTCCTCTGCATTTGGTTCAAATTGCAGGCTTCAGCTTTGCATATGCATTTCACTGTAAAAAGTGATATTTATTGTTGAGCCCTTTCCTAATAGTGTTTGAATATTGGCCTTAAGCACAAGCTTTGAGCTTATGCGGTGAATTGATTGTCTAAAAAAAAAATATATATACCATGAAATTTGTGAATTATATATATTTAATATATGTGAAAGTACAAGTAAAAGGTGGGTCATGAACATATGATGGTGATGATCATATGTTCATTGATGGAAGAGAGAATACTCACGATGAGTTGTGTAGTGACCATTCTTCCTCAGTTGATAAATTTTTATTGAACAGTGTTAAAAAGTATACATTCTGATATTCATGATTTATGGACTATCTTTGAAATTTTCTGATATTTTAAAATCTCGCTGTATGAAACTGTGACTGAAAAATTGCACTACAAAAAGTGTTGTTAGATGACAGCATTCCTCATGAATGACATAGGAGCTGTTCAACTAATTTCACTGGGAACTCATCCACTACCATCTGAACTTAATGCCAATTGATTTACATGTGTTATGCGCCTCAAGAAATCAAAAATTCAGCCATGATGATGATTGGTAAAAGAAAAACATTCAAAAATGGTTTGAGTGACAGAGGATGAAAATCTATGTAGAAGGGTTTTATCATAATAAGTACCTATATAAGCGCCTCAATTTACACGGTGACTATGTCATGAAGTGTTGATTCTATGTAGAATGCCGTGGTAGTAAACAGATTGATTTTCTAATCATTTACTTTTTCAGTAGTCAAATCATAGTTATTTTCTGGACATGCCTTGTATATACTAGCTTAGTATTTGTAGAATTTTTTTTTACAGGTTGCATCTTTCAGCATAGATCTTGGTGAAAAAACATTGGACCTTGATAAAGTAGTTGGTGATCTTTTTCCTCAGATGAGAACAACAAATGCTGCTGACTAATAACATTCCTTAGAAAGTTCACTGATCTCTTGTATACACTAAATAATAAGTTAACATTTAGAAACATTAATCGTAAATCTCCATTAAAACAAAAAACTATTATTAGTAACTAATATTTTAAAGGTTTATTAGGCAATGTTATGCTCACTTTGTTATTAAATACCATTAATTCTGTATTTTTTCAGTTTATATTTATAATTTTAGAAGAAAATGTAATGTTTAACAAAAAAGTGATACTTATCTTAATTCTTCTTCAAAACTGTTATTTGAGGCAAAAAATGTTAATTAATTTTATAATAAAGAAACCATTCGGAACAGATTAAATTTTTCTGATTATTAATTTAATTAATTTTCTATTAATGTTTTTTTGTTTCATTTTATTTAAAGTTTAAAGTTGTACATAATATAAATAAATGGTTTTACAAATTGTGTGCTTAAGTGGATCTAAAAGTAGTTATTGCAAACCAATGATGACGCATCCATATAAAAAGGTAAATCAATATAAACGGGATTTTATTTTTTTTTTAAATTTATTTATTAAAAATAAATAAAAAGATAAAATAAAAGGTAAATATAATTTATTTTTTTACATCATTTCCTGCTTTAGAAATAAATTTTTCCCAGTGAGAAGGAAGGTTTTTTTATTGCAGCATCATAGAATGAAGCTGGTTGCATCAGGAGCCAATTGCGCTCAAATCCCTCCTCGCCCTCGTCATCTTCAAATCATTGCCCTTTTGGAGCTTCTTTAAGCAACCCAAATAAGTGAAAATCGCTGGGCAATATGTCCAGGCTGTAGGGAGGATGATCAAGTTGAATTCAGTGCATTTCTTCTAGTTTTCAGACCATTAGAGCTGCAGTATGGGGCCTGGCGTTGTCGTGGAGGAGTATGGCCTCTCGAATCAGTTGGTCTCGTCTTTTGCAGCGATATGCAGCCCTCATCTCATTCAAAAGCTCGCAGTAGTAACCAGCAATGATTGTGCATCGCTCATACAAAAATCAATGAGCAAATGCCTCGCTGTTCAAAAAAAAACTGTTGAAAGAACCTTGCCAGCTGACAGTCGAGCCTGACTTTCACTGGAACTGCTTCCTTTTTCCACCACCACTCCATTACTGGCTTGTTTCAATTGGGGTGTGTAGTGTGTCTAGTTCACATTTGAATTCTTTGAAAGGTTTAAATTAAACCTTTATACATTGTGTTTTCTTTTTAGTTGCATCTATGTTAGTTTCAAGTAGGTTGAAAAATTGCATCTGAAAATTTAATGCAGATTATATCTGCACCAACGTTTCGTTGCAGGTGACAATCAGACTACAAAATACATTACCTTCTTTCGCAAGCCTTGCTGTAAGCCTCTGACAGACCTCCAAACGTCTCAACTTGTGATCTGTGGTCAATAGGTGAGGGACCCGTCTGGCACACACTTTACGGAACTATAGGTTGTTTGTGATGATCCCTTGACAGCTCCCATAACTTATTTCAGCTTGTTCTGCAATCTCAGTTACTCTCACCCATCAATTGTCTTCAAGAATGTCTCGAACCGCAAAAATGTTTTTGTCTGTAAACCTGATCTGAGGACGGCGATCGTGTTCCTGATTTTTCACTTGTTGTCACCCTTCCTTGAACTCTTTATGCCAGGCAAACACACAAGTTCTTGACAGTGTTTGGTCCCTGAACTGTCCAGTCAATCTCCGAAAAATTTCTGTCGCTTGAACCCCTTCACAAGCAAGAAATTATATAATTATGCGTTGCATAGTGAAGGGGTGTATCTGTTGCTCCAACATCATGAGCATTACAGACGAATTGGTTGGGAGTGTGGAATGGCCAGCTTTCCCCACTCCTAGTGACCCCACCCAAGCATACTACTAGAAGCACAGGCCCAGTCGTACCAACCGTAGACACTCAGGAACAAAAATCCCATTTATATTTGATTTACCCTTGTAGCTTGTTGGGTTATTAACCTCTCTGGATTGTTCCTTTTGTGAGTATTTTTTTTTCAAATCTAAAATCTATTGTGGGTGAGTTTAAACCAGATAAAAAGTAAGTTTAATCAATAAACACAAATGAATGTTTTTTTACCATAGAATTGACTCTCACTGTTCAATCTATTATTACCTGCTGGAGAGCTTTTCATGATTTTTTAGTTATCAATTTGATACTGCAGATGTGAATCACAGTGGCAGGCAATAAATTAATTTTTGCCTCACTGTTCATTATATGCTTTTTAATCCAAATTCCATATTTTTTATTGTTATTGTCTATTAATTAAATTATTCTGTTTGCTTCGTCATTAATATTTTTTTTTTAAATCTACTTCATTATCACTACAAACTTAAAGTAATAAATTAATACCAAAATGTCTTCTAGTTCGCATTTGAATTCTTTGAAAGGTTTAAATTAAGCATTTATACATTGTGTTTTTTTTTAGTTGCATCTATGTTAGTTTCAAGTAGGTTGAAAAATTGCATCTGAAAATTTAATGCAGTTATATACAATTTATGTTATATTATTATATATGTATATCATTAACTGTAAAAATAAATTAATACAAATCATATAAATTTATACACATTAGTTGCTACTGTATTTCTTATTTTGATGTTTATTTTTGTATATAAAATGCTCATAAGTAAAAATATTTAATTTTTAATTCTTTAATTTACATTATCATCTTAGTTTATAAAACATAAACTCTAAAGTATTTTTTATGTGCATCAAATTTTTTACAAGCGTAAAATCTAATCAAATATAACTTGTAAATTTAATTTAAGATGCAACCAATTTTTTTTTCTGTATATCTTCAAAATTATATGCAATAAATATATTTATAAAACAAAGATTTATATTTAATAGCTTGAAGATATCGCAGGGTTGCAGTAGGTTTAAAAGAGATTCACTTGAAAATTTTTGTACTGAGCTACAGTTTAGTAAAAGTTCCTTCAATTGTATTGCACATCGTTCAATTCATGATAGAAATTTTATTTTTTTTGTCATAATTATGTGAAACTCTCATGAACTGAGGCTGTTTTTGTATTTACTTAAGTTTTCTTAAAAAAGCTTTATATCTTTGTATTCAGTCTTTAAAAATAAGTTGAGTGAAATCTTTTATCAATGTATTGGAAGTATTTCTAGTAATTAAAATAATATTTATAAGTATGAAGTTGAGTACTATATTTTTTTGTGAAATGTAAAAAATTTACTGAAACAAAAATATATTTTTTTTATCTTAATAAAACTATTTTACAAGCTAGTTCATAAAGTTCCTGGAGTATATTAATTTTACAAAAACAAACTGTTTAAAGTGGTTTAAGTCATTGTTTAGTTAGTTTAAAATTTAGTTTTCTTTGGTGGTTACACATATTCTCTGATGTTCATTTACTTTAGAAGCATTCATAAATACTATTTTAGAAATCTCCTTCAGCTCCTTTTTTCCATCAGAGAAAAATATCCTTGTATCACTTTCCTTTTAGAGATCATTGTAAAGAATATTTTAGAATGCTTATCATTGTTGTTATTCCAACCTCAGACAATATTTCCCCAATACATTACCTTATCTAACCTTGGTCACACACAATATTTTTGCCATTTGTCACAGTAGTCAATTGCTGATTGTTATGATCATTATCATTGACACAATCCGTATGGAAGTAAATATTTGTTTGTTTTTTTCTTTTTTTTTTTCATTGCCATTTTCTCATATACTTTTTCAAGTGATTTTGTTGCATCTGGTAGCAGTTTTTATAAAACAAAACACACTTTGTTATATGTACATTGTAAGAAGAAGCTGTACAAAGGTGGCAGTAAGTTGTGTAAATACACTGATGGAAATGTCTGCCAAGACATTTGTATTGGCATCCTGAGAGACCAAACTGATGACTGTGATGTTTATCAGGTTTAGATGGTTTAAAAGATGACCTCCAGTAAAGCCCATCAGTGCTAGGAACAGAGGGGATGATGTGATGACCAGAATTTTCACAAGGTTGTTGTCTTCTCCAACAGGGATCAGAATATGCATTGATGTCAAAATAATTATGAAAATGGTATGGAGCTATTGTTTAGAAGGAGACAAGAAAGCAATGTTGATTTTATTGTGATAACGCAAACACTGCCAATTTATAAAACAAGTTCTCTGTCAAAATTACTTATTCAAACAGAAGCCATCATTCCTAGAATCTTTTTGTGCTACCTTGTATAATATCGTGACTTTTATATATATATATATATATATGTATATATATATAAAATACTTAATTTATATTTACCTTACTATTTAGATAAGATTTATGTTCAGTTATTTTTAGTTTTACCAGTGGTTTGCATTTTTATAAAATAAAATTGTTTTCATGTAATGAAACCTGATACAAGAGTTTTAAGTTGGAATAAAATCTATTAAATTTGTAAAGTTAAGGTGTAGTATAATTCATACAATGTTATGTTATTAATAAACTTCTGTAATTATTATTTTCCTAATTTAAAAATATGAAACTTCGTGTTACAGTCATGAGGACAAATTACATAATGGGCGAGTTGCTTTATGGTCTGTAAAGTTTTTTTTTAACAGTTATATATAACATCAAAGTAATCAGTTATCTGATATCTTACTCCATGAGATGTTTTGTAACTTATAAAACTATTAACTTTTAGTTAATATTTATCTTGAGTTATCTTTGTAACTATTACTAACAAATTAAATGCATTTCTGTATATATTTTGTATTGTTAATTTCCATAGTATGATAATACTAGTACTGGAATAATGTTATGCATTTCTATAATTTACCCTTTCCGTTTGTGCCACAACTTGCTTGGAGTCAGGCACTATGTATTTCCAAACAAACGTAAAATTGCATATTAAAAAATTACAATACATTAAATAACATAAGTATAATTACCATAGAAAATTAAACATTTTTATAAGAATAAAGATAAACATTAGTTTTGATTTGTCAATTATTAATTCTTGAGTTCCACAAATTATAGCTCGAAGTTCCTTAGGATTTTATAAATGTAGAATGTAAAAATTAACCATTAGCCTATTAAGTATCCTTATTTTACATAGTATTACCAATTTTATTAAATTGAGTCAGTTAAAAATTTATTAGTACAGAATTTTATGATAGACATAAAAATGAACTTTTTTCATGATGTTTATTGTTTAAAGTCATTTTTAGTGACACTTGACAGCTAATTTACTATTATTACCTAGAATTAACTACTTGCACCACTGAGCTTCATGATCCTCTGGTTATGAACCATGTCAGAGGAACAAGAGATCTTGTGTCATGATTTTTCTAGAAAATCATAAATACATTTTCTATTTTAACAATTATAAATTGTTTTTTCTCGACTTAATCTAAGATCTAATAATGATTAATAAAGATGAATATGCAAAAAATATTTATTATCAACAAAATATTGTCACTACTAAAACTGGCACAGTTGGCCATGGTCTATTGTTGAAAATCCAACTACCTTTCTGGAAATTGGGAAGACAAATTGTAATTAGTTTATAATCCCATAAAACTGTTGGCATGAAATTTCAAAAATATGTTTTATAAGCACAGAATTACATAACGTATACATTAATATTGATTATAGTCAAAAATATTCAATAAAAAATTTGAAGTACTTTTTTTTTAAACTGAATGTTGAAAAATACTTCCATTACTCTAAAAAAAAAATGAAGAGAACAATACACTAATAATGATATTTTTCTGTATAAAATATACTGGGAGATATCAACAAAATTTGATATAATGTAAACAGATTCATGTAAATTTTTCAGTTGTTCTAGACCATATGCTGCTCTATATGTAATATACTTGAAACTATCCTATATTAGGTAATGTTAGTCTACTCATAGTCTTGTGCATAATTTTCGACTGAGCATTCAATATGTTTCTCTCATCAACATGCTTAACCCTACTACAACCTATAAAAGTATTAATAGGTGTACTGTAGCCTATAACAGCAATATAATGCTAAAATTATTCCTGCCATAAGTCTTGCGTAGACTGTAGCATGGCATAAAAATAATATATTCTATTTATGTCAGGATGGTTGCATTGAGTTTATGAGAAAAGTAAACATGCTAACCAAAAAAGTTACACATTACTAAGGTTTGAAAATGGTATTGTTGTGAAAATGATGACATAACAAAAAATGAGAAAATTAAAAGAAAATAATAATCATTATTCAAAATTCAAAGTGATTTCAGATTTAATATTTTAAAATCAGCTGCTATTATAAGCAGTAGTTTTGGACAACTCCCAAGCACCCATCTTGTCCTAATTTTACAATTACTGTTGAAATATAAAACATAAATACATTTAATTAATGTACATAATATATTCATTACATCAGAAACAACTAAAATACAAATTTAATTTCAGTAAAAATATGTTAATACCTTCCATTACATATGAATGAGCTGACTATGGATGTTTGAAATTGTACATCCCTTTTTCATCAAAAAATTAATAGCTGCCCTCTGTCTCTGCTTTGCATCAATTTTTCAATTCCTGTAAACACAAAGAAACTTTTATCAGTCATGAAAGAAAGGAATTAGTGATATTGAATCTTAGATACCCAACTTCAATATTTCTGATCATGCAGACATCTAGCATTACTTTCATTACAACTTAAGAATTACAAATATAAATATAACACGTGCTTATAAATTAATAGGTAAATCTGGACATGAATTATTTAAATTGGCTCACCTGTTTTAATAGTTTACTACAACCATAATTTAATTCAGTTATTTGACAACCGATAGATTTTATGTGTAGCATTTAGTGATTCAGTGCCTGATATAATATTTTATAAACAATGAATCCTAGGATTCAAAAAGCTTTTGTTATGTTAATTGATAAGTTTTATATTAATCTTGATATTTTTGAATATTCAAAGATATTTTTTATATAATTTTGTAAGTGATTTAACCCCAACAACACTTGCCCAACTAGGAATAATCAATGACTCAAAATGTTATTAATTGAGTCTACTTCATTTCGTTTGGGAATGCTAATTCAATAAATAACTGATGAAATAAAAAAATTGCACAAGATAACCTATTCATGAGGGCTGTATTTAATTTTTAATGGTATATGGTTATTATGATGGTATATAGTTATTATTAATGGTATAATATAATTTTTAATGGTACTGCACCTGTAGGTGTTCGTATCCGATGTCTACTGCACCATATAAATGTTGACACACCTTCATTCTTTCCAACGTATCTGTGCTCATATCCTCTGTGAGGAATAAACCTTATAAATTTTATGTCTGACCTTACGATATACAATAAACAATCAACACCACATACTGTCTTCCAGCAAATGTTTCAGTGTGTTCTCTCCAAGATGAACCCAGACGCTGTGGTATACACTGACGGATTGAAACAGAACGATACTGTTGGTTGCGTGTTTGTTGTCCATGATAGAACTTATATGTTTGCTCTACCTGGTATTACAAGTGTGTTTACTGCTGAACTATATGCTATAAGTAAGGCTTTAAATATCATTAACCCTAAGTACCGAAATATCCTTATTTGCAGTGACTCATGTAGTGCTCTCCAAGCCTTAGAAAACTTTTATTCCAGACATCCTATCGTCATTGAAATCTACAACATAATCACTGAGTTGAATAACAGCAAGGATTTTGCTGGGTCCCTAGCCATGTAGGGATTCCGGGTAATGAACATGCAGATTCCGCTGCCAAAGATGCATGTAATCAACCTCCTTTCACCATTCGTGCAGCTACTTCTGATTTTATTAATTATATAAAACAGACTCTTCAAGCAAAGCAGCAAGGTGACTGGATGGCTACCATTGATAACAAACTACGGCACATTAAAGATTTTGTATTGCCATGGGACTCTTCATGCAGAAAAACTCGTGAGAAAGTGGTCCTCTGTCGATTGCGATTAGGACATACGAGAGTCACACGCAAGTACCTGATGTCAGCAGGACATGCGCATGATGCAGTTGCCACATACTAGTAGATTACATATGTTATGCGGCGTTACATCATAAATTTAAACTGCCCAGAAACATCCTTGGAGTCTTGGGCAATGATAATGAAGTTTTAGACTGGATGTTTCTATTTTTGCGTAGTGCTGATTTTATACAAAAAGTTTGATGGTGTTGCATATATGTTTGGTACTGGAAGAGTTTTAAACGAGTTTGATTTTGTTTTAATCTTTGTGGTCCTGTGTTAGCTTTTGATTCTGTTATCCGAGAAGGTAGCCTTTTACTCTCCCTATTGGACTTAAATTTTATATAGTTTTTGTTATTTTTTCTCTTTTATGTTTCTTTTAAATAAATTTATAGTATTTTTAAGACTTCGACTGTTTGTAAGGTTTTAGTGATATTACTTGTAAATCTTTACTGATATAATTTTATTTCATTTTTTAATTTTTGTTTTTAACTTAGTTTTAGTTTTTATTAGTTTTAAGTTTTATGTTAGTTACTTTAGTCTCTGTTATTCGAGAATGGTCCCTTACACCCATCTCGGACTTTGTTAAATTCTATTTAGTTTTAGTTTTATTTTAGATTTTAGCTGTGATATTAGTTGTAAGGTTTTTTAGACTAGTCTTCGTTTCCTTTATTTTTTTATAAAAAACAAAATTTTCTGGGCGATAACGCGTAGGCTTTTTTGCCCTCCAAAAAAAAATAACCGTCTCAGCTCGTATACATAGTTTTCGTATGTCTGTTTGGATTTGTTTGATACTGTAAACAAGGGTGTTTTTATTCTATTTTAGAGAGGTTTAAAAACAGTCGCGATCAAAATTTACCTATCAGTAGACCAAATTTACATGAAAAAGCCGAGTTCTTTGTGAGATAGTTCAATCTTATGGATTTCAACGCTAGTATGGGTTGTTGGCTTAATAAGTTTAGATAGGCATGGAATAATTTTTAAAAATCTTTGTGGTGAAAGTGCCAGTGTAAATGAAGGAAGTTTGTAATACATGGATAAATACTATGCTAAAAGAAATTATGAGCACATACAACGAATCAGATATTTTTAACGCTGATGAAACTGGACTGTTTTACAAATGTTTACCTGACAAAACTTTAACTTTTAAAGGTGATAAATGCCATGGTGGGAAACGAAGTAAAAACCATCACAGTTCTTTTAGGTGCAAACATGTCGGGGACAGAAAAGTTGAAACCTCTCTTAATTGGTAAATCAAAAAATCGATGTTTCGCTAACATTAAATCTTTGCCTATTCAGCACGAAGCCAATAGAAAAGCATGGATTTCTAGTGAAATCTTAGAAAAATGGTTATTCAAATCAGATCATTATCATCACTCAAAAAATAGAAAGATTGTTCTTTTTAGTAACAACTGCCCAGGACATCCAAAATCGTTTCCTCAGAATTTGTTATTGATAAAATGTGTTTTCTTTCCTCCAAATGTTACCTCTAAACTCGAACCAATGGATCAGGGCATTATACAAAATTTTAAGCAAATGTACAGGAAAGGATTATAATGAAAACGTTACCAGAAATTAATCTTCTTCATTGTCTATGGGAAGTTAAAAAATCTTGAAATGATGTGATTTAGCTAACAATTTTTAACAATTAATAATTTTTAAAAAGCTGCATTTAAAAACCCACAACAACCTGTTATTTTGTCGAATTGTGAACAAACTAGCAGTGAAAACCTTTATTCTAACAACAATAAGGGTGATTATGATGATGACAATGGTAATGAATTACAGTCAGTTATTGATGTTTTGCAAGTACCCAGCGATGAAGATTTGGTAGTAGCTGAATACCCTACTGACAAAGATATTTTAATCTATATAATTAACACAAACGCAAATGAGAATGACGCCATAAAGACTGATTCCGATAACAACAGTCATGAACTACCCTGCGTACCGCCCCAAACTTTAATTGGAGTTATGGATAACATCGATTCTGTTTGACGATACGTTGAGTCAAAAGATGATGTAGCAGAATCGGTTTCTTCCATGGTGGCAGATATAGAAAAATGGTTGACTACATTGCATGAGAATAAACATCAGACAATTATCAACAATTTTTTAATTGATTTTAATTAACAGTTTCTTTTACAAAGTAGCCAATTTTTTCTAATTTTAATATTGTTTTTATTTTATCAGAAGAACTTTTAAAAACATAATTCTTGAATTTAAAATTGAAACGTGTTTTAATATACATCAATGATATGTTTTACTATTCATATTAAGTTTAAGCCTTTTGTATTTTGCATTCATTAATGATTTTTGTGCAATAAATTGCTTATCAGTGAGAAAAAATGTGATTAATGTACAGGTTTTCATGTGTATTTTATGCCTGCATTTTGTTTAGTGTGTTCTGTGGTAATGAATACTCTTCAGGTAAGTTAAGTTTAACTTACTAACTACATACATACTAACCAGTAGTACATACTGAATACTGTATTTATAATGCTGAATCATGTCATGTAATAAATTGCTGTGATATAATAAGACTCTATATAGAAAAAATGCAATATTTTCTTACATGAGTGAATTTACAGTGGGTAGTAATTTCGTAACGTGTGTGTTTCTCTAACTCAAATTTTCCAAAAATCAATTTTTTTTTTTATTCCCTTGAATATTCAAGTTATAGGAATTCCACTGTATTTTTCTTTTCTGGCATCACAGCTCTAGAACTATGCTGGAAGAAGGAAGATGTGGTAATCGGTCAAAAATTGGGGTATGGATTGTTTTCATTTCTCAATGTTTCATGACCCAGGGACCCCAAAAAACAAAAAAAAAAATCATGAGGATTAATGTACATATATATATTCACATACTCACATGTTGGTATGTTTGAAGTTTAATAGCTTTTGACTGGATATACCAATTTTGATGAAATTTGGCACAGAAACTCGTGTATGTGGGCAATTTGTTGGTAAAATTTTGGGGTCAATATCTCCAGGGGGTGGGGTTGATAGTTTTTTGGGGCTAATTTTCTCAGAATTTTGCAAACATAACCCCAATTCATACAGAACATTCTTATCTTACCATTTTTTTTCATTTCCCCCAAATTCTCCCCTTCCCCAAAAATCAAAGCGTTATCTTTATTACATATTTTTTAACCAAAGATTATTTTGTCTTTCTAACCATAGTAGTAGTAGTAATAGTACAAGGTGTCCCCAAAGAAAATACTTTGGGAGCAATATTGGTGGTGGGGGAGCCAATAAAAGTTTTAAAATATTGATTTTTTTTTTTTTGTTTTTAAAACTTGTTTTAGTTTATTTAAATTTTTTTAAACTTTTCATGTGTATCATTATTTTTTTCACTGTATACAGTAAGAATAAATAACCAATGCCAGGAAAGTGTAACAACTTTGTTGTCAGGTTTTTAATAAAAAGTGAGTTACCCCCTCCATAACTACTATCCCTTATTTAAAGAAAACGCTAACAATTTTTTGTTAGTATGTATGCAATTGTTTAAAAAACATTGCACAGTTCTGTGCAAGAAAACTCAGTTTTCATTATTTTATTTTGTATAATTATTTGTATAACTTACTGTGCAATAATATGCAAAACATAAATTAAATAGGAAAACTAGAAGAGGTGTAATTTTTTTTTATTTAATGTTAAAATACATTTTCTGTTTATAAAAAAATTGAATTATTACAACCATAATCTGATGAAATAATTACAAATAACAAGTAGGCTCTACACACAAGCATCAAGTTTACATACACACACACACGCACCTTGATGACACTGCATAAGCGCATATGAAATTTACACCAATACAAAGTCAACATAACCTAAGTATGAGGTATGTTGTCTATTGTTACCTTAAATTGACTGTAAATGAAGAATGACTCAATCAATTTCATCAAATTTTCACATGCACAACTTTAGATATACTACTACAGCATATCTAAATTTCAATGAAATTGATCTTATAGGAGATTTTCAAGCCACAAATTTTATACATAGGCCTACATATATATGTATAATATAAGGAAATTACATTTCAAGTGAATGGTATTTTTGCACTTCTCATACCTCAAAATTTAAAGAAAATTCAATTTCACCTCCCAATACCATCATGTGATCGAATGTAATAATGTACTTTTCTTTGTAAGACTGTAAAACAGGTGAAGTGATATCTAAGTATAGTATTACTTGAGAATTTTTTCATATTTGTGGGAATAAATATAGGTATTTAATAAAGTATAAGGTACTTCATTTATAATGTGCTAAGTGAAAAATTTAAGATCTTAATTCAAGTTTTGGACAAAACCTATTTTGCCAAAAAATCTGTAGACCAAGTTGGGAAATTGTTACAGATTTTTATATCACATTAAAAAGAAACAAGTTTTTTAAAGATATTTATATCTGAAAGATGTCATGGCAACTTTCTAGACATTCATTTTTTCTTGGTAATTTTTGTCTTCCTAATTCTGAATAAATTATCAAATAAACTTTGAATGCAGTGTTTTATATGGAAATGTTGATTTTTTTTTTTTTTTGTTTTATGTAGGCAAAAAGAAAAATATCTTGGAAAACTTAGAAAAAGTTTAAAAGCATAAATTATATTTTTTGTTAATTTAAGCTGTATTAACTGCAAAGGGAAGAAATTAGTTGTTAAATAGTTAAGTAATAAAATGTTTTGGTGTGTGTGTGTTTGAGGAGGTCTCATGTGCTTGTGGGAACATTATTAAATAATGTTAATTAAGAATATCTGTGATTTTCATGTGATGCTTCCTCATATAACACGAAAGCAAAACCATCAAGCAGCAAAATTAAATTGTAAATAATTTTAAGTAATTCATTATAAATTGTGTTATTAGTACTAATGAAAACAAGATGAAATATTGTCTGAAATATTTGAATGTTTACCAATGATTCTTTCAATGGCTAAAGAAATCTTTTAAAATCCTTAAAAGAATTTAAATTTATTATTCAGTGAACAGTAAATTTATTCCAATTAAATTCGGTTTAATAAACTTAGTTTCAAAACATTTAACAGAAAACTAAATTGTGAACTAAAAACGTAAATTTTATATTATTAAAAATATACTTTCAACATTGTAACATTCTTAAAGTACAGATTTGTTTTGATTCTACTGAGTATTTTTAGTATTCATCTTCTTTAATGAATATCAGTTTAAAGGAGAGGTTGTGAGATGTAAGGTATTACATCAGATATACTTCAGTTCAAGGAAGAAACTTTTACTTAAACTTCTATCAGGAAGTCAATGTAGGGTGACCAATCTGTAGCTATTTAGTTAGAATATCCTAATAAAAAAATATTTAAACTAGATATACAATTTGTGATGCACTAGAATTTTTGCATGCAAGGGTGGACTAAGACCTTTTATATACACACATTCATTTTCTGATAGAAGAAAAAGTTTCATTAATTTTAAAACAAGTTCTTTAAATATTAGTGTTTTTGAAATAAAATTTAAGTAGTTTGTAGTTGAAATTTTTTTTCAACTGCACAAACTTATGTGGTAACAACTATCTTCCAAAACTGAATTTTGTTAGCAAGTTGAAAATAATTTACTACTTAATGGAAGCAACTTTTAAAACTCATAAAGGATTGAAAAGATACTATGTTCCTTTTTAAACTCATCATAAAAGATACTATGTTCCTCAAGAGGATATATATTTATGTGTGTGTGTGTATATGTATATATATGATAGGTACAAGGGAATATGATCAGTCATGAACACAAAATTTTTCACAGTGAAATATTTCAGGTTTCAAGACTAAACAAGAACAAATTTTCAGCTTGGAAACATTTTTATTTCAGAATAGCTGTACTTTTTTGCTTTATTAAATGCAATAATTTTGTCTGTGTGTTCATAGATGTATTGCTGAATTTTTAATTCCGTTCGGCATTTAAGTTTTTGTGGGAGTTTGATCATTCTTGTCTGATTTTCATACCTCTAATTTACTGAAGAATGTCTATTAACTTGCTACTGTTATCAGTTGAAGTAAATAAAATTTAAATAAGTGTTATTTTACAACGTACTTTATTAACTAAAAAAAGTAATATATTATAAATTCAAAAAACACTTGTGATAAGCAGAACCAAAAACAATTTTGTAACATGTCACAATATACACAAACATAAATTGAATCCATTTCAAATGATTAATATATCAGTACTGTAAGCTTGCATGGGAAAAATTTTATAATAAAATTAAATAGGTAAAATAAAAATTATTATAAGTATAAAAGTCACCATCAGTAGTTTAAGTTACAGTAACTTTTGCACAATTATTTACAACTGATAAATTTCTAAAATTCTTAGGTCTGTGATCCACGTGCTTGGTGTTTCTCTCCACTTGAGTTCTTGCAATCTCTTGTCTGTGCATTGGGCATGTGGTGTGTGTGTTTGAGGAAGTCTCATGTGCCTGTAGGTATGTTTGTACTTGGTTGGAACTGTTTGATATTCTTTTGTAATGTGCTGTGTTTTATGATGCACGTGATGATATGGCTCTGATGTTTCCTTGTGGTGACCAGTTGTGTGTATGGGGGTGTTAATCCCCCTGAAGTAATGCTGTACTAGGCTGTTCCAGGGGGAAGGGTTGCTAGGGTAGGAGGTTTAGTCGGTAGTGCACAGGTATACATATGCACTTAATAACATCTTATGGAACCTGTTAGCAAGCATGACACTGCTCTCTAGCCCCAAGGTCTGTGATCCACAGAACTATTTTAAATGTTATAAATCATTAAATAATTTTTTCAGCTCTAAAAGTTTCTGAGATTTTTCACAAAAATTTCAGGTTCCTTTCAAGGTTAACCGAACACTATGTTAAACTTGTTTTCAAAAATCTCTCTGAATCTTTCTTTAGAAAGAGAATACTTTGTATTCTTTTCAAAATACATTCCATGTAAAGTTTTTACTCGTAAATAAATTTTGATGAGTTCTTTAAACTAGAATGAAATTTTATACCTTTCAGAGACCCTAAGAACACAGTAACAGGGCTTATTATATCATCAGACAGTCCATGAGGTTTATCATGTTTCATCTCTATTATCAACATAAGCTTTACTAGTGTTAGTAAGACTTAGTTTGAGTGTTTGGATATGACAGGGAGTAATGCCAAAAACAATTAAAAATGCTTTTTAGCAGGTTGGAATTCAATACTTTTTCTATCTCTTAGTAATCTAACCTTATATGAATATGAGTAATTGTTGTACTGGGCAGAATATCGGTTTTAACTGCCGTTTTTCTCTGTATTGGTGTAATAGTGATCAGACCACTTAAATAGGAACTTTGCTCATTTCTATTTGACAGATTATTTATTAAATACTTACAATAATCTTTTGTAAATTGTGAAAATATTTTAAGCATTTACACTGACAGTCATCCCTGGTTTCTTGAATTGAATATCCCAATTTTTTTGTAATGTCTCTTATTCAACAATGTGATTGACAGTTTTTCGTAGTTGGAACACTTTTGCATGAATTTCTAATAATTAAATAAATTAATATATTCAAAATACAGTTTTAATAATAAAACTTTGTGGAATGAAGAAGAAAAATTGTATTTCCACCTTTTCATCTATTAACTTAAAAATATATCAAATCTTTAAAGTAGGTAATCCATATTACACAAATTTAACCGATATTTTAAGTTGGGGATGATTTAAAAAAAAAAAATTTGTCACACCGTTTAATAGTTCAAAAATAAAATCTGTTGTCAATGAAAAGTCCAGTAAGACTTTACTGAATGAATATTCTTCTTATTTTTTTTTTCCTAAATTTTTACGGGCATCGACTGCTAGGGTCATTAACCCTCGTCACATTCTTTAAAAGGAATTAATATCACCATCAGGATCGTCATATGTAAGGGTGTAAAGGGCCCTTACATTTTATTTAAAAACACAACCAACATAAAAAAACATTAAGACACAACAACAACAAGACAAAACAACACTTACGGGGTGTAAAGGGCCCCGATATTAAAATTTGAGATGAGGTTCTCAAAAAGACCATGAAATTAAAAATACAACTTATCAATACCATTTCTTCCTTCTACCTGTCTCGTTTATAGTTTGTTTAAGCACCCTCGGGGCGACAAGAACTGCCGTGAAGCAGTATATTAGTCGCGCCAGGATGCCGTGGCAGTTGACTCCTTATAAACAGGCTACAGGCATCCATTGCGCTTATCCATAGCCTCGCGCCCTCAGTTTACCCTTGAGGGTCCCCCATGCCATCATTGAACACACCCCGACTCACTGCTCTTGAATGCAGACGAGCCAGGATGGTCTAGGCAAGAGAACTACCTCCCATCATTACACCTGCCACTCTTCAAGACTCCCATATACATAAAGAATTCCACTTAGAGATTCTTTAACACAGCTTTAAAAATTTTTCAACTTTTACAGACTTCTAAGAAGTCCACTGGCGTGTAAAAATGCAACTATCTTTTTTTCATTTCCATTATCCAGATCAGCAGTAATGTCACTTCTTAGACGGAACCTCTTTCTGAGGTCCTCATATATTGTACACTCTTCTATTAGACGCTTAATTGTAAGTATTTTATTGCAAACACCGCACATTGGTCTCTCTTCGCCGGTTAACAAATATGAATTTGTCAATCGCGTGTGACCGATTCTAAGTCTGGTCCCAGCTACTTGTTCACGGCGAGTCAACTTAAAGTCGCTTTTCCATTTATATGGAGAAGTTTTTATTGAATTTAAACTCCTCCAATCAGTATTCCACTTGTTTCTTACTATGTTCGTTAGACAGTTTTTAACATCTGCCACTCTTATAGTAAATGCATCCAAATCATCGCAGACTATTGCCTTTCTGGCAGCTTCATCTGCGCTTTCATTACCTGTAATACCAGCATACCCTGGAGTCAATATAAATACACATCGCTGTCCTCGTTGCTTTAAAACGTATAAAATGGACAGGATGTTTGAAATTAGGACATCCTTAATGTTTTTGTTCTGAATTGCAACAAGTGCACTTAGAGAATCGGAATATATTAGCACTCTCTCTTCGCAATAGTGTTTTGTGTACCGAAGAGCTTGCAGTTCTGCCGTATATACACTGGCCATATCTGACAGTTTCCAATAGTGGGCCTCTCCATTTACATATATGGAGCATCCAACATCATGTTCGGTTTTAGAGCCGTCAGTATAAATTCTGATATGTTCTTCATAGTTACTGACGGTGGCTAAAAATTCCTGTTGGATGATCACTGCTGGCTTCCTTTTTATTTCTCCCTGAGAGAGATCCAACCTTGTATTTACCGCTGGCAAAAGCCACGGCGGTATTTCTTTTGTGGAAATTGCTATTGTATCTGAAATAGCAATTTCGTATTTTCTTCTTAATTCCAGACCATTACCTATCCGTATTACCTATTCCAGACCAGCCGGAATTAGGTACCACGACGTTCATATACTGCAGCCATTGGATGATTCATGAAAAGTTTATTATTTATATGGGCAGGAAAAGCCCATACGTTTGCTGCATATCTTAACAAAAGGATCTCTCTTCTATAATGTAGTGGCATTATTCCGGCTTCGGACATTAGACTTGTCGGCGGACTTGTGCGGAAAGCGCCTGTCGCATATCTAATTCCGCTATTATGAATTACGTCTAACTTTCTTAAATGCGACTTCCTAGCGGATGAATGTACAATACATCCGTAGTCTAGTTTCGATTGAGCCAATGCCTTATACAGTCTCAATAATATCTCTTTATCTGAGCCCCAATTGATATTCGATAATATCAATTGATTATGTTAACATTTGATAATGTTTAGGGCTTTTTTGCATCTAACACTCAAATCCTGTATGTGTAATCCCTATGTAAGGGATTTATCCAATACTAGTCCTAAAAATCTCACGTTGTCTTTATATTGTATTGGATCATTGCCGATTGTCAATGTAGGACTTTGATGAGGAATTCTCTTCCTACAGAAGTGTACACAGCACGTTTTTTCTGGTGAAAATTGGAATCCATTATTCTTCGCAACTTCAGTTAGACCGTTGATCGCTCGTTGCAATTTGCATTTCACTATAGCAGTCTTGTTGCTAGTATACACAATTGCCAAATCATCAACATAGACGCTTTTGCTGATTTCTACTGGAATGGCTAATATCAGTTTATTAATGGCGATCATAAACAAGGTACCGCTCAACGGCGAACCTTGTGGTATGCCATTTTCCAAGATTTTTATAGATGAATATTTGTTGTTGACACGTACTTGGAAAGTACGGTCATTCATATAGTTGCTCAATAAGATTGGCAGTTTGCCACGAATGCCCCATTCATATATCTGGAGCATTACTCCATGTCGCCAGGTCATATCGAAAGCCTTCTGAAGATCAAAGAAGACTCCGACACAATGTTTTCTTGTAATAAAGCTGTTATATATAACGTTCTCTAAATTAATAATTTGATCAGTGGTAGAATGGTATTGAACCTGCTTAATATGGTGATATCAGGTTTTCTTTTTCCAAAACCCAAACGAGTCTATTATTAATTATTTTTTCGAATATTTTTCCCATAGCGCACGTCAAGGAGATAGGACGATAGCTATTGGGATCTGTTAAATTTTTATTTTTCTTTGGTACTGGAACAACATGAGCTTTTTTCCACTGATGCGGGTACATTCCATCCCGCCATATTTGATTATACAATTTTTAGTCTATAGCGGACACACATATCGGAAACACTGAAATAGAATCGTAAAATATTTAGTATAGTGTGTGCTGCTTTTACGTCCAACAGATAGATGTTTTTTTAAAAAAAAGCATCTTACCTGTCACAGGTATGACATCTTAGGCATATAAATAGTAGGTATATAAAAATACGCGCGTATTCGAACGCAACGTTGTGTCAAAATTTCAAAGCAAACTGTGAAAATCTTTCGGAGATTTAAGATTTTTAACAAACGAATATTTACATTTTTATTTATATAGATTTAAGTATTATTGTCTGATTTAAATTCAGTTACTATTTATAGATTTTATATATGTATGTATAGTAAGATCTGGCTTGTCTGTAAGGGATTATTTTTAAGATTATAGTTCCCTTAGATCACGTTACCATTACGTGTTGGCCGATTAAATCAGTTCTCATATTTTTGTTAATCATAACTTGTAGTCTTATATGACGTTGGTTGCTTTCAGTATATCCGTTACAATTAAAAGGTTACTCATTTTAAATTTCTAAAACTCTGCAGGTGGCGCAAATGAATCTCTTATGGTTTTAATAAATCTCTATTGGTGTCCTACATAAGCTAAGCTAATATAATTTATTTATCTCGCCTTTTGACGGTTTTATGGCACTTTTTTTCAATTATTAAAAAGTTAGTTTTTCCGCTATTTTTGGGTCTTCCACTTGATTTGCAAAATTGATATTTATATATATTATGCATTTTAGTACACCTTACATTAGTTTACAACCAGCTTCATAGCTTACACTGTTGTTGCGTAGTGATTTACTGCAATATTTTTATTTTTTGGCGTCCATTTTCAGGTGAACCCGGCGTTTGAACAGTTCAAACACTTATATATTGAATTCAATAACGAACTGTTCCTTCGTTGTCAATCCATAAAATCAGTCCTGTTTTAGATGTAGTACCCACCATTCTCAACCACCAAAAACACTTCAACTTTTGTCCAGTCGGCCCCAAAATTTAACAGTAAAATTGAATTTCATACATACCACCTAGTAATCCTACCAGTTTTCAATAATTTATTTTACATAATACCTAAGTTATTGTACCCGATAGCGGTCAATATCCATATCCTCATTAGAATAATTTTAAGGTTCTTTTACGAAGGCAGCGGGACTTTAGACGTCAAGAGGGCGAGAATTGAAAAAAGAATAAAAAAGAATTGAGATGAGATTTTTTTTTATTTTTGTAACAATCGGTAAATAAAAATATTTTGAATGAAGTATTAACTCAATATAGGTTTGCTGATTTGTTTTGGTCACCAAAAAAAATCGTAAAATTAAATTTTTTAAGGGATAGCAAGCAATTTTGTAAATTTTGAGCTATCACTGAGGAAATTATAAGTAGGGAACAGTTTACGTTATAATTTTTTACACTAAATCTTGGAAATTGCATAACTAATATCGTGTAGTCTATTCGATATATGCTAAAATATTTATTTAAATCACAATTAACGATTAAAAAATAAAATAATAAAAATGAAATATTAACATGAATTTTTTAAAAATTCTAAAATGCTATCATTCATTTTCAACATAAAATAGTTTTCAGGTTCGAATCCTAACAAAGGTAGATAGTTGGCTTTTATTCAAATTTGAATAATACACCACGGTTACCAGTGTTCTTTGGTGGTTGGATTTCAATTAACCACAATCTCTCGGGTACGGTTGGTCTGAGTCTGTACAAGACTACACCTCACTCATATGTCACGAACAAGGGACGCAGCTGCGTAAGGGCCCTGAATCCAGAAAGCTGCGTTGGATATCTGGAGACTTCCGGAATATTCATAAGATAACTAACTACATAAGAGCTAAATTTCAAATGTACTGGTAGCTATATTTTGCATTAAAATTGCAGCCAAACAAATAGTTCATAATACAGATACTCAATTTTTTTTACAATGCTTTTAACGAAAAGCAAAAATTTTCAACCCAGAGGGGATGATTGTGTGAATCATCCCCTCTGGGTTGTCGTCTGCGACTTCCCATTTTTCCAAATTTCCCCCTTCATCACCTCGTATACTGGAGGGTATGGTTGAGGAACTGTGCAGCCCCAGGGCACCGGTATTTGTTAAAATTAAAAATTCTAAAAAGAAAAACCGGATCACTAACAATTAATTTTATAATTGTATATATATATATATATATATATATATATATATATATATATATTTGTAATTCTATATCTACTGCTACCTTTATTTATGAACATTATCCAATGAAACGTTCGAGGTCTTCGATCCCGCATTGAAGATGTTAGAGTATTGACATGCACACAAGGACCTTTAATAATGTGCTTCCAAGAAACACACCTTCTGCAAGAAGACGCAGTTACTCTCAGGGACTATTTCTGTAAGAGACATAATTGTCTCATAGACAGTAGAAAGAATGGTGAATTTGCTATCTTCATGCGGGACAAGGTGTCGGCTACAAAGGTACTACTAACTACCCCCATACCTGCAATCACTATAAAAATCTCGGTCTCCTTCAAATTGCATCTCTGCAATTCATATCTCTCATCGAACTCCAGGTTCAATGCTCCAGATATACCAAATCTCCTCACACAAATTCCATTGCCGTCGTTAATAGTAGGAAACTTTAATAACTACCGCATTTCAAGGGGCGTATCACGTCTGCTCCTCTCGAAGAAATATGATAAACAGTGAGACAAGACTTAGATCTCTGTCTGCTGAATGATGGATCATGAACATTTACGTCATTATATTCCGGAAAAGTCCTAAAAACGACCTCTCCTTATGCTCATCGAGTTTACTCCCTCGTCTTAATTGGTCTATTTGTGACAATTATTATTGCTTTTATTATCGACCGTGTAGTGAACAAAAGGCCACGGAGATAGATTCTTGAAAAAGCAAAATGGAAAGGTTACCTTAAAGTCTTCCCATTACACTATGACGATACTGTAAACGCCCTTAATCAACTTATCTCTGGTACTCGAGAATGCTAGTAGATGCATTCCAAAAACATTTGGAAACGCTAAACGTCCCTCCGTTCCTTGGTGGAGTGATGATTGCCAAAACGTGATAAGAAAACCACGGCAGGCACTGCTTAAATTTAACCGCAGACCTACAAATGAACAATTGAATTTGTACAGTAAGGCTAAAGCGGTATTCGTCGGGTATTCTTAGACGCTAGGAGAAAGTCATGGACGAATTAAGTAGACACCATCATCACACACTACCCCCACGTCAACTGTTTGGAAGAAGCTTCGTGCAATTTGTGGATTGCAGAAACAATCTATTCTCGGACATTCACGATGGAGAACTTCTCACTTCATCTTCTGCAGTCGCAATTAACTTGGCAGATTGTTTCCGCTCGGTGTCTCTCACTTTATCATATACTAACGAATTTCAAAGGTGTAAGAAACAGATGGAAATAGTATCATTAAACTTCGTGATTCGGTCAGTGAATTAAATGGTCCCTTTGCATTCAATGAGTTATCATATGCACTGAAAAATTCACGTGATACGTTCCCTGGGCCTGACTAAACTCGTCCCAGTATGCTCTCACACCTTCTCAATTCGACGCTACAGCACCTATTGTGTATTTATAACAGTTTTTTCTCCACAAAAATCTTCCCATCCGTCTGGTTGGAGGCAATTGTCCTACCAGTACTTAAACCAAGTAAAGATAAAACATGCCCCTCAGGCTACCGCCCTATCTCCTTGACAAGCATTTTATGTAGTTATAGAGAGTATGGTGAACCGCAAGTTTACATGATGCTTAGAGAGACATGCCCTTTTATTTCCAGTACAGTATGGTTTCTGCCAAGGGCGATCTTCCATTGACCACCAATTGTCACTGACTAACTAACTATTCAAAACACTTTCCTGCTCCGCCAGCCCCTCGTCGCTATCTTCTTTGGTATTCGGTAAGCGTTTGATACGGCCTGGCGACGTGGTATTTTAAATACCCTTAAAAAATGGAGGCAAAGGCAATATGCTTGCCTTTATTAGGGGTTTCTTAAATGACACAACTTTCCGTGTTCGTGTTGGAGATTCTTTGTTAGGTTTTGGAGAATGGACTACCTCAAGGAAGTGCATTATGTGCCACCTTGTTTGCTTTCTGTCAGAAAATTGAAATAGAATTAATTACATCTAAAATATAAAGAATAAAGTTAAAAATGAATTATAAATCATAAATTCAGTCAGTTTTATGTAATACTATTATTATATTTTTATTTATTTTTGAGGTTTTAGGAGCATCGACTGCTGTGGTCATTAGCCCCTTTCCACGTCAAATAAAAAGTAAAAAAAGAAGAATATTTCTTTCCCCCTGACAAAAACACTAGCGATGTAGTCAGAAGACTATTCTTGTCAATACAGACCATCTAATAAAGACTCATCGTGAGATATTAAACGCCCAAAAGAAATAAAATATGACGCAATATATCGCCCCCAAAAAATTATTATTATTATTATTACATTGTAAGATTACATTAATGGGGTTATTAAGGGATCGTTGCCACAAAAAAGAAAAACACCCAGTAATAAACACTTTAAAATACACGACCATTTCTAATTAAATGTCAAAAACTTTGAAAATAAATTAAAATATTAAATCACTCAATTTAATATTGAATCACATAAGAACTAATTTCTTAATTTTTATTGCCTAGGTTTACCCTTAGGCCATCCTTTTTTCTTTCTTTTCTCCACTTTTCTGTTTTTCTGTAGGACTCGATGTCTAACTCCAGGTTGCCTGAGGCCTCGCAAATGGATTCGCCGATTGTGCGGTCAGTAATGCATCATAGTCAAGATATTCGATACACTCCCCGCTAAAGTTTGTGAGGCGGCTGAAATACCCGCCTTCTCATTAAAAGCCCTCCGTGCCTTCGGAGGCTCCATCATTGGCCATTCAAAATCTTCTTTTGCTAATATTTTAATTTCCGGCTTCGCTGTAGAGAAAATGCCCATGTATTTTCTTTATTGTAACCAACCTGCTCCGATTTAGCTTCGGGCTTCTTCTCTTAAACTCATTTTGCACTATTTTTACGACTGGTTGATAGCTCATTTCTGGGTTGCACAGAAATATTATTTTTTGAAGTATCTGCTTTCTTCTGCGATGATTTGAAACTGCTTTTTCTCTTGATGGTCGATTCTTCAATTTTTCATTGATGATATGTTCGACCATGCATGTTAAAGCTGGTGCCAATTCAGAAACTACGTCTTCCGGTTTAATGGAAGCTGCAGGAACAGCAGCAACCTGTGCATATGACGCAGTCTTTGGCGTTCTGCCAAGCACAATTTTCTTGGCTTCAAAGTAGCTGACATTCTGTGTAGTCTTGTTCTCTTGTACAGCTACTTCTTGTTTATAGATCGGACAACTCCTAGATCTTGCAGAACGGTGCCCATGACAATTCATACATTCAAGTGAATCCCGTGATCTAAGATTAGAGAGAAACTGGAAGCAGTTCGGGCAGGTGCAACGTACCTGCCTTGCGAGTCGCTCCCGCGACGGTTTCCGCGCCTGCCGTTCTCTCGGTCGTGGCGTTATACCGGTTACTTTTTTGGTAAGCACCAGGCGGCCTACAGGAGGCGACGGGCAGATGAAGACCAGGAAACCATCTCTGAGGAGGAATGTACTCTCACGTTTCTGTACTGGCAAGACTGTCGCCTGTTTAGCTTCCAGAACCACCATAAGGTATTACTTCAGAGGTGAATGAGGATGATATGTATGAATGTAAATGAAGTGTAGTCTTGTACAGTCTCAGGTCAACTGTTACTGAGATGTGTGGTTAATTGAAACCCAACCACCAAAGAACACTGGTATCCATGATCTAGTATTCAAATCCATATAAAAATCTTTACTAGGATCTGAACCTTAGAACTCTTGAATTCAAAATCAGCTCTTAAACAACTAACATCAGGTGGGATACCTAGACGTAAAAGTTTTTCAGATCTCTTGGACCTAAGAATAGAAAAACCTATAAAAAGTAATTTATGTAATGAAAAACTAGACTATTAAAAATCATGAATTCCGTCTCAAAAATTAATTACAAAATAAGCAAAAATTGTACATTGAATAGTTAACAGTTATAAAACATCAAAAGTATTAACAAAATGCTTCTGTTAAAAGAACTTTGTTTTCATAATGTGTATGTTGAAATCTGTTAAACTAGTGAACAACAAGTAAACCCCTTCCTAGATCCAGTGAGAAGAGGATGATATGTATAACATGTAAATGAGGTGTAGTCTTGTACAGACTCAGGCTGACCATTCCTGAGACGTGTGATTTATTGAACCCCAACCATGAAAGGACACCAGTATCCATTGTCTAAAATAAGAATACTTGCATAACCTATAATCTTTTTTGATAAAAATGATCCATCAGATGAATTTTTATTGTCTAACATCAATATGAATAAAATTGTTATGTGTTTCTCTGGTATTCCTACTGTTGCTAATAGTAGGAACAGTAGCTCCATTTATGATAATAGTACTATTTCTGTTGCTCAGAGTGTAAAATTTTTGGGCTTTCTGTTTCATGATAAATTTTCATTTCTCTTGTATTAAGATCACAAGAGAAAGAGAAGTGAACTATATTGTTTAGCTTTGAAGCATTTTAATTGTTCACTATGATCATTGTTCAACTTCATTGTCAATTATTTATTTTTGCCAACAAATACTTACCTCCAAAATATAATCTTACATTTCAGGGCTACTTGAAAAAATCAGAATGAGTTTACAGAATATAAAATCAGGCTGTCAGAACTATGTTTGGCACTGATAATTATAAATTACCAATACTGATGTGATATTACAGAGTGAATATTTATTATAGTGCATAGATGTTACCATAAGGATAATTTCTGAAACAGAACCGATTGAAGTTAAAGTGAGCAGTAATATTTTACATATTTTTTTAATCTTATGATACTTTTTATTAAGATATAATGGAAAACATCAACTGGCTTGAAGATACAGTTGGAACTAAAATAAGAGATTTCTTCAATTACATTCTGTACTCAGCTGAATTAATAATGATATAAATTATAAATAAATATATATGGGTATATTATTAATTTACTGTACATTATTACTCTGTTTAGTATTTATTAATAGTTTTGCTAGCAGAAGAGAAAAAAGATTAGGCATTTAAATATTTTCAGATTTTATGTTGTCACTAAGATCTAAAGAACTTTATTACTTTGTACTACAATAAACTACAAATGAATTCTGATTACTAGAAATCCAGTTTCACTGCATTATACCTGCTTATTAATTACATGTTTTTTATTCCCGATGACAAGCTTGCGAATGAAAAGTAAAAAATGTGTTAGAGGAAATTTAATGTAAATATAGGTAATGAATAGAGTGTAAAGAGAGGAATAAAAAATGAAAATCATAGTAAAATCTTTAATTCAAAAATATTTACTTAGAATCACTATAAAATTTACTAGTACAAATTTTATGCTGGCTAAAATATTACTGTTTGTCAGACAGAAAGTATTAAATTGTTTTTCATAAAATCGATTCATCCATCTTCAATATGTAATAATAATTATGCACATTTTGTAATTTATGCACATTTGACTGTATATTAATAGGTATTTGATAATGAAGAATAAAAAAATTTATTTTAGCCCATAAATATTTCAGTTGATCAACTGTCACCACCATATGACAATGCATTTCTTATCAAAATAATACTTAATTTTTTATAAATTTTCCACTCATTTGATCAGTAACAGACATAGATTGGGTATCAAGTAGTATTGTAACATTTGTGTGTACCACTCCAATTTAACTTATGTATATAATGTAGTTAAACTTTATAATGTTTACAAATTCTTCAATCCCAAGGTTTAACAGACTGAATGAAGTTATTGTTAAATACATAGATGAAGAATTTTTAATTCCAACATGTAGAGGTCATCTAATCTTGTTTGTAGTGATAAATTTCATCTGATCATTTGAGACAGGAAGATCATTTTTCAAGTATTTATGAACATCGATTCAATAAATGTTTCTTTTTACATATTCGATAATGTTTTCAAAATTACTAGGCATATTTTCCATTGTTTGTTTTTAATTTATTCAATTGTTGCTTTTTCTAAACCATCCCTTAATTTTTCTTCAAGAAGTCCCAGCACACAAAGTTATGCTAGGTGTACTTCACCAACCACTTCCTATAAAAACCTTTCCAATTTATTTTTTGAATTTGATTTTCCAGCATATGATTCACCATATGAACCTCTTTTCTTTAAGTCAAGAAAAGTTAAAACGATTAGAACAAAGCAAATAAGTTTCATCTAATTTCTATGTTGAGTACTGTTTACCTTTCTTAGCTTCATCCTTTTATTGTATGTTGACACTGATGTAATAGGATGAACCTAAGAAAGGTAAACAGTACTCAACATAGAAATTATAGTGTTTTTAGCAGAAAAGATATATTAATTATTATCTTAATAACAACAATTTTAAGTCTCATCCAATATCATACTGATTTTTTCTAAACATTCATCTTTATCTATGATCATATATCCTGTTCTTATTGGATTATCTATGAACAGGAAAGAAGCAAATTCTTTCTCTTAATATTTTCTGTAATCCATTATTATGTTTTACAAAATTTGGACCAATTTACTTAAATATATTGTAAATTGATGAGGCTCCAGGGCCTCCTTGTAACTATAACAGTTTTTGAGCTTCAGAAAATTTTACACTTTCTGTAAGTAGTGTAAGATATAAAGTATTACAACACATACATGTTTCATTCTCCCTAAAACAATTTATATCATTATAATGAAAAACCATTACTATCTGCTAGCAGACCAACAAACAGAACATTGACAAATACAATCGTTAAGGATCTGTAATATTTGAAATTTGTTTCCAGTAACAATATTCAAAATTAACTACTGTTGTAGGATAAAGAGAAATTTTTTTTTGTTTACATTTTTATTCTTTCAGCTCATCAGTTCCAGTATCACATCAGTGTTGTGGTTCAGATTATGACACACATCTAACAACTGTTATGCAGGACTGTTGTTCTGGTTTAAAGCACACAGGCTACAATAATTTTTAATCACCATATACAATATAAATCTTTCGCGTTTTGGCATTTCTTCATTGTAATATGATTAATAATACACAGTGTCTTGCAAAGAAATGGAAATAATTTAAAAATATTAAATTAAAAAATTTTTTAAGTTTAAATTTACCTTCATAACAATAATGCACATATGCTGCTTTTACTTTATATTTACTAAAAAAAAAAAAAAACTTTTTTTTTTGTTTTAAGATGTAATTATTAAGGGCAATTAACTTTTTAAAGTATTTTTTAAGAAAATAAAATAAAAATATAAGAATTAATTTTTTATTATATACTGTACTTGAGTTTTTTATTTACGTTTTTATATGATTTACTACTAAAATTACTATATATTTATTATTCACAGAATAATAATTATTCACTTCATGAAATTCCTAAAATGTGAATATAATTTATTGCATTTCTAATGCAAAATTATTTCTTAATATTATTACTTATGGCTGATATCATTCTAAAAAAATTTAATAGCCATTCATTTGTGTGATTTTGGTATTAATTAATTAGAGAATGTTGTTAGTGATGATATTATTTCTTGGTTTTTTATTTGCTGGCCTGAATGACATTTGTGATTCCACGGAAATTATTACTGATAAAGAAGGTTTTAGACAGTGAAATATGACCCAATAAGCCTATTTCTTACACCTTATATCAAAAGCGGTAAGCTTATTGATGCTCAAAATTTGGCTTGAGTATCCCCATTTAAAAATACTAAAAATATAGAAAGTTATTCTGGGTTTTTAAGTGTTTATAAATTGTGTAATTCAAATCTATTTTTTTTTGGTTTTTTGTATCAACAAAATTAAATTACAGAATTGCACAAATATTCTTATGGTTACAGAGGAGCCTGGAGCCTCATCCGTGTATGGCTTATTTGAAGAAATCGGTCCATTTTTTGTATACAGTAATAATGAGTTAAAATTAAGAAATTATTCATGAATTTCAATCGCTTCTGTTTTATAGAAAATTCAGTCAGAACTGGATTTAATTTCACCAATGAGAATGGTTGTTTAGCAAAAAAATCAAGATGATGTTGGAGACAAACTTACATAATGTTTTGTTGCAATTTTTTAAACTTTTTTCCAGATTTACAAAAAAATCAATTTTACTTAATTGGTGAATAATTGGTGTAATTTGGTGGAAAATATAATCGGGTGTAGCTTATAGCATTCATTAAATTATTGCCTTTCAAAAATAATAAAATTTCTTTCAAAGGATCTTCTAAAGCGCAAGTTTTCTGATTTTTTGGGATCAACGGTTTCCAAATGCTGTGTAAGATTTTCTGAGTTCAAGGGATAATGTATGTAATGCTTTGGTTCACAAGATTAAAGGGTAAATTAATATGTTCCTTAATGTTATCTTTCTCAATATTTATCTAATCAAAGTTTCACAAGGTTTGTGCAAAATTGGTGCCAAAAAACCTCCCAACAGAACAGGACAATCGAAGAAACGTGTGCGTTGATCTTCTTGAGAGGATTGACAATGACCAAGAATTCTTCAATCGTGTGATCACAGGTGATGAATCCTGGATATTTGAGTACGATCCTGAAACAAAGAGGCAAAGCGAAGAGTGGCACAGTCCATCATCTCCTTGACCGAAAAAATGTCAAATGAGCAGATCAAAGATCAAAACCATGGTGATTTGCTCTTTTGACAGTAGGGGTATTGTGCTAAAAAAGAATTTGTTTCTCCAGGAGAAACTGTCAACCAAGTATTTTACAAAGGTGTCCTTAAAAGGCTCAGGAAAAGAGTGATCTGCGTGAGACCAGACATTGCAGACAAGTGGATGCTTCATCATGACAATGCCCTGTGTCACACGGCCATTTCCATCATGGAATTTTTGACCTCAAACGCATTCCTACGGTTCCTCAACCCCCCTATTCACCTGATTTAAGTCCTTGTGACTTTTCCTTTTTCCAAAATTGAAACATGTCTTAAAGGACGTCATTTTGTAACTCTGGAGAACATTCAAAAGACTGTGACCAACCACTTAAAAGCCCTACCAGTTGAAGCCTTCTAGCGCTGCTACCAGGAGTGGAAACAACGACTTCGCCGGTGTATAGCTGCCCAAGGGAACTACTTTGAAGGGGATAATATTATTGTTTGAAAAAAATAAAAACTTTGGTAAGTAAAATGTCAAGTCTCATTACTTTTCTCACTCACCTCGTATGCTACTTAGGAAATCACTTCACTCTCTGTTTCTCTGTTAAGCCTGGCATAAGCTCTGTTGTTCTTGGAAGTGGCTATGACATTTATAGGAGTGACTTTTGAATCGTATCATATCACCATAATCAATATGGTTATGGCACTTAGCATAGTGTAGGTTGCTTAGCACTTAGCA
Source organism: Lycorma delicatula (assembly GCF_047948215.1). Taxonomy (NCBI): domain Eukaryota; kingdom Metazoa; phylum Arthropoda; class Insecta; order Hemiptera; family Fulgoridae; genus Lycorma; species Lycorma delicatula. Next base: position 170,102,547 of record NC_134458.1, read on the forward strand.
TAGTCTCAGGAATGTTCGATCTGAGACCGTACAAGACTACATTTCATTTACATTCATACATATTGTCCTCATTCATCCTCTGAAGTAATACATTGCAGTGGTTCCGGAGGCTAAACAGAAAAAGAAAGATTAATATACAGAATATGCACAATGTTGTGTCTTGTTAAGCCATATTAATGTCTTTTTATGCATGTCTTGTTTGTATGAGGTGATTGCTGAATTCAGCTGTGTTATTACATGTAATACGCGTATTTCTTTCTTGATATTATGGGTGACTATGTGTCATACCTCCTCTGTGAAGTATTGGTGATGTTTTATGTTTTTTAGCATGTTGTCTGTCTGAGTTCTTCAGTTTGTGGATTTGAATCTTTTAAAAGATTGAATGTTTCGTTTCAAAATAACAAAATATTGTATGTCTAAGATGTTTCATTATCTAACAGCAATACAATAGTACTATTATAATTTTAGCTGTTTTTTATTCTAAATTAACAATTACTTTTCATATTCAATATTAAAAATAAAAAGTACTGTACTAAAAAGTCACTTTATATTAAGCCAGCAAAATTTCTAAAGCCCTTAAAAATGTTTGAAAAATCCCTTTTTCTCCGGTTTTGAATTTCCCTTTCGGATATGATCTGAAGTTAGCGTCATTTTGGAATTACCCAGTAACACTATAAATTTTTATTTATTCGTCTCGGAATTATGACAAACTGTAATCATAATAACAAAATAACTACAATAGCACCTGATCATTTGAACCAAATGTTGAACTGCAGTTTTATTGTGATATTGTATTTGAAATGTCATTTGCTGATTAAGAACTGCTTCTTACCTGACCAAATGGTTATTATAAATCTACAGAATAATTATTTGCTTTAATTGTAAACTGTGGTTATTGTTATTTAAAAAAACAATGTTAATGTTTGAGTAAGCAAATTTATATTTGCTATGTAGTCTACATTCAGTTTTATGTAGTTTAATCTTTTCCCGATAAATAGCACTAGTTGTTTAATTTTGCAAAAATAAATTAGATTATTTAAAATTAATCTTCACAAGCACATTTTCAGCTAAAGTAATCATATTATTATTATTATTATAAATTTTAATTTTGTCAGTTTTCAAATAATTAACAACGGTTAATAAAAAGCTGAGTTATGGCAGAAAACTGATGTAATTTTGTGTCTGTTTTCATGTCCACTTTATGTTCATTTCAATTAAATATGATTTGTTTTTATTTATTGTTATTTCCACTATAGTAAATTAGTATCAAATTAATAATTATCTCACAATAAAATTTAATATTAAATAATAATAAAATAATTGGTATTAATTCTTCACTTTTGAATAATTTTACACAGCGACCATTATTGCTGGCCATGTTAACAATGAAAAATGTAATGCACATTATTTAAAAACAAAACCATATTATTTTAAAGTAATTTAAACTCATTGTTTAACTTGTGAGTGTTTATTTAACATTCTGTGTCATTGGTTTATTTTATAAGTTTTATTGTTTTATCATCATGTAGTTTGAACATTCTTTTGCGGAAATGTGTGATGTGCATTTAATGTTTTTTTTACTCCCCTTGGCCGGACCGACTTGATGGTATTACGCCACCCAGGGGAGTGTCCGTTACTCTAATAGGCTCTCCCCGCCTACCGGCTATATACCAGCATGGCAGGTCAGGCCTAACAGTGGCTCTTTTGAGATTTTTTATTCTCTATTATGTCCTCTATGGAACCACATCATGCCTACAAGTCGTGATGTGACCCCCGGATCTTTTATAATACTCTCTTGTCCCTACAGCACACCCCAAGGAGTCCTCAGCAGATCATTGAAACCAGCACACCTAAGCATGCATGCTCTCACCGCTGAGGCTGTCCACCCAGCCTAACATACTAGAAACCCATACTTCTTTCATCTTCATTCTTCTGTTTTAGTACTGTTTTTATATAATCAGCGACCTTCCTCCAGTTCTCCTTACTGCTGAGCATGAAATCCATGGTCTCCTTCGGCGTTTTTCCATGAATACCCGCGTCGTGTCTTAGTCTTATCCATTTATTACATACTAAAAACGTATGCTCAGAATCATAATCCTGTTCACAGTACATGCACGTGGGTTCATTCCTTCTTCCCACCTTATGGAGATAACCATTGAAACACCCATGTCCCGTCAGGAAATGGGTGATCCAATAGTCAGTTTCTCCATGCCGCCTGTTAATCCATCCTGTTAATTCTGGAATTAAGGTTCTTGTCCATCCAGCCACTCCAGCCTCCGCCCATCTCTCCTGCCAGATTCTATATATGTTTTCCCTAACTTCATTTTCTGCTCTCCCTAAAAACCTGTCAGTTCTATATCTGGAGATAAGGTCAATCGGTAACATTCCCGAGAGCACACAGAGGGCCTCGTAAGAAACAGTTCTATAGGCAGATACTACTCCCAGTAGTATCCCCCTGTGTGCTCTCTTCAACCTGTCTCTATTTCTGCTAATAGTGAGAGCACAATTCCATGCCGGCACGGCATACATCATTGTTGACACTACGGTTGTCGCTAAAACTCTTCTTTTTGATGCCCGAGGAGCGCTCTGCTTTGACAAAATTATATTTAGGCATTTAGTTAGTTTCTCTGCACTCTGACAGACACTTAGTACCTGCTCAGTAAATCTGCAGTTTTTGTGTAAGATGACTCCAAGATATTTTAATACTGTTACTTCCTCAATATTATAGTCTCCAATTCGTATATCTACTGGCTGCAATACACGTTTTCCAGTGAATTTAATGTATTTACATTTTTCAATCGAAAGCTGCAATCCCCTATCAATGAGCCATCTACCAGCTGTCTCTAATGCAGCGTTTGCCTTGTTTTTAACTTCATAGATCGTTCTGGCCTGCACAAGGATTGCCAGATCATCTGCGTATGCTATAATTTGTACATCCTCAGGAAATGTTAGCCAAAGCACACCATCAAAGGCAATGACCCATAAAAGTGGTCCAAGGACTGAGCCCTGCGGTACTTCGGCGCTCATACTAAAGGATATCTCTTGCTCCTGCGCCTTGACTATACAGCTGCGACTTTTGAGGTATTCCTCTACTTGCCTTCTCAAGTACAGGCTAATTCCCTTTTCAACCATGGCTGCATTAATATGTTTCCATGGAATCGACCCGAAAGCATTCTTCATGTCTAAAGAGACAAGCAAAGGAATGTTTCTTGTCCGCCAAGTACCTCTTCTAGTTTCGTTAGCCCAACTAATCACCTTACTAATTGCCTGAACTGTTGACCTGCCTTTCCAAAAACCAAATTGATTAGCACTTATTTTCGCACCATCTTCCACCTCCTGCACTATGCGGCCAGCCAACATTTTTTTAACCACTTTTCCCATCGTGTTGAGGAGGCTCAACGGTCTATGTGTCAATTGTCCTGTATCATTTGTGCCTTTAGGCAAAAACACAACTTTTGCCTCCTTCCAACACTCCGGGAAAGTCTTGTGAATCAGGCCGTAGCTGGCCACCTCGAGTATCTCCCAAGGTGCTTTCTTGATGAAATTCTTAATTAATGCAGCTGGTATTTGGTCCGGTCCGGGGCTATTCTTAGTCGCAAGCATGCTGCCAGCACATTGCAACTCGCATAAGGCAAATCTTCTGCTATCGCATTCAGTGGGGTTGCGCTCCTCAACAGTTATATGCGGGAAAAGACTAGATACTTGTGTTTCAGCCCAATCCTTGGAGAGTATCGGAAGCCTTCTGCCAAACCTCTTTGTAACAATTTTAAAAGCCATGTCCCATGGGTCACTGTCTAGTTCAGCACACAACCTCGACCAGTGTATTCTCTTCTCTTTCTTTATAGCTTTATTGAGAGCTCTTCTAGCCTCTTTATAGTTGCTAACTGCCTCCTGATATCTCGAGTCACCCGCGGGTCTGAGCCTTTGCATTACACGTCTCCTGGTTTGTAGCGTCTGTCTAAGGAGTGCTATTTCACCTGTCCACCAATAGACCGTGTGTTTCCTGAGGCCATTGCGCGATTCTCTATCCATCTCTTGCATAACAATATTGGTCAAAGTATCTGGCGTAAGATGTTCAGCCGCCTCTAGTCTTGTAGCCACTATTGGTAATTACTTCTATTTGGTACGCCGAAAATCTAATCAACGAGGGTTGTTCATTCGTCTTAAAACTGACATCGTTCAGTGATATCATCGTGGCATAATGGTCGCTAGCTATATCATGTGGTATCACCTCCCAATACCACTGCTGACTCCTCCATCTATTGTCAAGTATGGTGAGGTCCAGGATAGAGGTATGTCCCCTGGCCTCGAATGTAGGCGTCTCATCATTAACGCAATGGCAGCCAACGGTCTCCATCAAGTCTGTTAATAATTTACCTCTCTTATTCGTACATCGACCGCCAGCCGCCACCAGCCTACTGTTGAAATCGCCTACCATGATGATCTTCTTATCCGTGTTACTAATTAGCTCTTGTATCGTATCAAGGGTGCTAGTGAATTCACTAAGTGCCACATTGGGAGATATATATACGCCAATTATCAATGTTTTGGACATTTCTAGCGCCACTGTGCCTTTGCTTCTAAAATTTAATCTACTTGCCACTCTATTACTGACATCTTTAATCACTACGTCACCCTCAGTGTCTGCATACCAACCAGACCTAGCTGCCTCATAAATATTTGGCTTGGTAATAACCAATATGTCAACTTTCTTCTGTACAACCAATCTAGATACCATGCTGTGTGCTAGCATGCTCCTGTTTACATTTGCTTGTAATACTCTAATCATTTTTATTAATATCGCATTGCCATGCACCAGTCCTGCATTTAATGTATGGTTTAGCAAACTGCAACTGTGAAGAAGCCAAAAGACTGTATAAAAACAGGTTTCCTAATAGACGTGTGCCAAACGAAAAACCTTTTGAAAGACTTCACATACAGCTCAGGGAAACAGGTTCATTTACACCAGGGAATCATGACCATGGTAGACTAAGAAGTACTAGGACTATAGAATTAGAAGAAAGTGCTATAAATCGTGTGGAAGAATCCCCGATAAAAGTACACATTCTCTGGCAATACAAGAATGTGTGGGCCATGTGACTGTGTGGCGGATTTTAAATGGTATCTTTCTTTGCCCTTAACACTTGCAGTGTGTACAGGGGCTGACTGCCGAGGATTTTCAACATAGATTGGCTTTCTGTTAACTGGTTTTGAAGAACGTTAATTGAAGACTATTTTCACGCATGTGTGTATATGTATTAGATATTGAAATAGATATTTTATATACATATAAGTGTGTATAATGTTATACTTTTGAAATATACTAAGACATTAGTAAAAATCCTTAATATAAACTAAAACGATAAATCTGCATATTAAAATAATATCTAGTTAATAAAATACTAAATAATACAAGTACTATGCAGTACAATTAAAACATGTAAAACCTGTATTTGTTTAAATTTATATTTTAAACACAATATAAATTGTAATAAATTTAATTTATAGTTAACATTTGGTACAACATCACAAACAGAAACATTCAAGAACAATTTAAAAAAATAATAAAAATATTAAGTTAGGTATGCATTTTTATTATTTATTCGGTAATCATCAGTAATACAGAGAAATTGATAAATACCAAAGAAAAAATAAAAATATATAAAAAACTAAAATGCTAAAAAAAGTTTTCTACCTGTAATTATAAAAGGATAAAAACAGCTATTAATTTAAAAATAAATTACCAATTCTGACTGTTTAATGCTAGTTTTGTCATTTTTTGAAGCTTATTTTTTTTATAAAAAAAATTAAAGTAGAAATGCCTTTTTCTTAATGTTTTATTAAGATTGAGTTTTTATTTTATGTATTCTTTTGTTGATTTTAATTGTTACTTTTAGATTTGATTTACTTTTACTAAATTAACAAAATTTAAATTTGTTTTTATTAACAACATGTTTATTTAAATAAGCAATTAACATAATTTAGCCTTTGTTTTAATGTGGGTAATTTAGATTGTATGGAATCATAATAGGACACTCTTCTACACATATTTGTATCAAATTCATTCAGCAAGTAAAAAGATATTCTTTAATTAGAAATTATTTGTAGATTTTGTTCTCTATTTTACATCAGATGTAAGTTTGTTATTAAGAAATTCACCAATTATACAAAAGGGTCAAAATTTGCTATTAAGAGCAAACCATTTCTGGGTTTTCTTTTCTTTTTAAATAATTTATAATAATTTCAGGAAAAATTCTGGATCTCAAATAAATAGTAGTTTAACGTATAAATTGTAATAATGTTTGGATGTTTATCCAAATGTTTCTAAATCATTTGTAGTTCTTTATGTCAAGTCATCAGTACTACGCTGATGAAATGGAAATAGAGAACGGCAAAAATCATGAGATTTTTGAAAGCCACTGATGTATTTTACAAAATAAAAAGTTATTACTCAAGATAAAATCTTTCTTCATCATAGTTTTGTGAAATGACTTAAAAATCAAAATCTTTTGTTACTTTTATAAAATAAGAAAACCATTATAAATACAGTAAAACAGTAAAAATAGTAGTTTAGCATATAAATTGCAGTAATGTTTGTATGTATATCCAAATGTTTCTAAATTATTTGTAGTTCTTTATTTCAACTCATCAGTACTACGCTGATGAAATGGAAATAGAGAACGGCAAAAATCATGAGATTTTTGAAAGCCACTGATGTATTTTACAAAATAAAAAGTTATTACTCAAGATAAAATCTTTCTTCATCATAGTTTTGTGAAATGAGTTAAAAATCAAAATCTTTTGTTACTTTTATAAAATAAGAAAACCATTATAAATACAGTAAAACTGTAAAAATAGTAGTTTAACGTATAAATTGCAGTAATGTTTGTATGTATATCCAAATGTTTCTAAATTATTTGTAGTTCTTTATTTCAACTCATCAGTACTACGCTGATGAAATGGAAATAGAGAACGGCAAAAATCATGAGATTTTTGAAAGCCACTGATGTATTTTACAAAATAAAAAGTTATTACTCAAGATAAAATCTTTCTTCATCGTAGTTTTGTGAAATGAGTTAAAAATCAAAATCTTTGTTACTTTTATAAAATAAGAAAACCATTATAAATACAGTAAAACTGTAAAAATAGTAGTTTAACGTATAAATTGCAGTAATGTTTGTATGTATATCCAAATGTTTCTAAATTATTTGTAGTTCTTTATTTCAACTCATCAGTACTACGCTGATGAAATGGAAATAGAGAACGGCAAAAATCATGAGATTTTTGAAAGCCACTGATGTATTTTACAAAATAAAAAGTTATTACTCAAGATAAAATCTTTCTTCATCATAGTTTTGTGAAATGAGTTAAAAATCAAAATCTTAACGTATAAATTGCAGTAATGTTTGTATGTATATCCAAATGTTTCTAAATTATTTGTAGTTCTTTATTTCAACTCATCAGTACTACGCTGATGAAATGGAAATAGAGAACGGCAAAAATCATGAGATTTTTGAAAGCCACTGATGTATTTTACAAAATAAAAAGTTATTACTCAAGATAAAATCTTTCTTCATCATAGTTTTGTGAAATGAGTTAAAAATCAAAATCTTAACGTATAAATTGCAGTAATGTTTGTATGTATATCCAAATGTTTCTAAATTATTTGTAGTTCTTTATTTCAACTCATCAGTACTACGCTGATGAAATGGAAATAGAGAACGGCAAAAATCATGAGATTTTTGAAAGCCACTGATGTATTTTACAAAATAAAAAGTTATTACTCAAGATAAAATCTTTCTTCATCATAGTTTTGTGAAATGAGTTAAAAATCAAAATCTTAACGTATAAATTGCAGTAATGTTTGTATGTATATCCAAATGTTTCTAAATTATTTGTAGTTCTTTATTTCAACTCATCAGTACTACGCTGATGAAATGGAAATAGAGAACGGCAAAAATCATGAGATTTTTGAAAGCCACTGATGTATTTTACAAAATAAAAAGTTATTACTCAAGATAAAATCTTTCTTCATCGTAGTTTTGTGAAATGAGTTAAAAATCAAAATCTTTGTTACTTTTATAAAATAAGAAAACCATTATAAATACAGTAAAACTGTAAAAATAGTAGTTTAACATATAAATTGCAGTAATGTTTGTATGTATATCCAAATGTTTCTAAATTATTTGTAGTTCTTTATTTCAACTCATCAGTACTATGCTGATGAAATGGAAATAGAGAACTACACATAAATCGTGAGATTTTTGAAAGCCACCGATGTATTTTACAAAATAATAAGTTAATTACTTCAGATAAAATCTTTATCGTAGTTACGTGTTTAATGTATATCCATCTGATTAGAACTTTTCTACTCTATTCATTTGAAAAATAAAATCTTTTGTTACTTTTATAAAATAAGAAAACCATTATAAATACAGTAAAACTTATTCAATAATGGTATTTCTTGAAAAATAATGTTTTACTGAAACAGCAGATTTGTAAAGATTGGTATTTATAAATGGTAAACACCTGTAACAATAAAAATCAATCCAGAAAAAGATTAACAGAACAAGAATTAAAGTTCTTAATATTTCTTCTTTTTTTTATTATGTATTCTTATTATTTATTTGTATAAAAATATTATTATATTTATTTGTATAGGCAAATAATATTATTTAATATATTAATATAATATTAATATATTATTTAAAATTGCCCTATTTTGTAAAAAAGGAAGGATTATTAAATTTTCTTTAGTAATTTCGATTTTTCAATTTTATTTTTAATTGGAGGGAAACTCGTAATTCAATTCCCTTTCTTTCAGCTGGAGTGATCTAGGCAGGAATGTGGTGCTACCTTGTGAAGGAATAATGCGACACAACATTTGTAATATTGCACAGCTGACTAATGACTGTTGAGTACTAGATTGCTTGTAAGGTGTTGCTCTTCGTTTCTGTTTTTTGTTTACTATCTAATTGTCGGAATATTTCGTTTTATAAATTACACTCGAGGGATTTATACAAGGCTCTACTATTTAAAAAAAAAAAATTGTGTTATTAATTTTCATTTTATTTATAAATAATCTCTTCAGAGGGCAGTAAGGTGCTATGAATGAACTCGGGCGTGTATTCAGTATATAGTGAATGAATTATTCTCAGTTAAAGCGGACCGAATGCTTCAATTTGGAATGGTTTAAATTTGAATTAGTGTGTGTCTGTTGTGTGATTTAAATCATAATTGTGATTTTTACGGTATAATTTTAGTCGCAGGTTCTGATTTTTAATGTTTGAAATGGGTGAAAAAAGTAATAATGATTACTTGACGACGTATAGAAAATTCTTTGAAGATTTTGAATCTTCCGTTAATCCTAAAGATCAGTTACCAGTGAAAGTGGCGGGTTACCATGTAGCTGAATTTGAAATCTCAGGTGAAGTTGCAGATTGGGCATTACAATACCTCAATGAAAGGTTTGTTTTTTTATTAGACTTTTCAAGTTATTGTTTATATGATTTATGTGCTACTTTATCATAACCTGTACACTTTAGAAAAACAGATATTTTTCCATTACAGATTTATTAGATCTATCCTCAAAAAATATAAATTTGTTTAATTAATAAATGGTTGAAAAGATTTATTTAATGTTTATTGACATTACAATGATATCATTTCTTTGTTTTTTGGACTGAAAGTTAGATATTAAAAAACAAAATTATGAAAGTTAAATTTGTTTATTAACAAGATGTAATGAAACTAAATATCTTTAAAATAGAAAAAAAAAATTTAATTTTACATGATGTATTGCTGTGTCGAGTTTGTGTTTGCTTTGTTTTGAGTATGATGTGCTTAATTTTATATAATTTTGTGTTGAAAACTTAACACATTCAGCTTTTATAAGCGAATGGAATGCAGTTTATATTGTTCTATGACACTAAAGTTCATTTCTTGTTTTAAGTAAACCATTATTATTTACTGATGTGTTTGTGTATTTAAAGTGTGAACTTTGGAACTGAATTTTTATGTAGGCTAATTTCTGTTGTTAAATTTTGTTATGTAAAGGTTGTTATTTGGAGATTAACAGCATAAATATATTTTTTTCTGTTAAACATTCCCATACAACTGCCTAGACTGAATTTGAATATGTTTCTAATGAAATCAATATAGTTATTCAGCCAAGTAGCCCAATTAATTGTAATTGTCCTGCAGAATTTACAGGTTAAAATGATATTTATTTATTTAATAGGCATTCCATTATAAGTTAAAATGTAATTTGTTTACTTCTTTGTAATAGTTATTTTCTGCGTGTTATTTTAGTATAAAATTGGTATATGGTTTTGGTTATGCAGTTGTTTTAAGTATTTATACAGAGCATTAGTAAAAATAAATTATACTTGATAGATCAATTTATTTATAAAAAATTCATCTATAAGGTAGTGCTTTGTGAAGAATTTTAATCTTTTTGTCGCTGAGAACTTCTTTGCGGTCAAAAAATGTTAGGCCTAATTAATTTTTATACTGGTATTGATGACAATATTTAGTCGTCATTATTTGCTGTTTATTTATTTTTTGATTTAGTTTGATGTTATACTTAATATTTATATAACATTTTATTAATTTTTAATTTGTATACAGTGTTTGTAAATGTTTTTCAAATAATTTTCAGCTCTGATCATTCTTTTATTTTGTGTTAAGTTCGGGTCTTTTAAATGAAAATAACCCTACTTTATTTGATGTTACTAATTTGTAACTACAAAAAATTTTAGTTCTAGAAATAGTTTTTAGATTTATGAAATGATTTTTTAAAGCCTCAAACAAATATAAGTCTAGCAGAAAATTAGGATTATGTTTTCATTCAACCAATTAATTTAAATACACAAAAAATCAGGTTTTTCTGAATATTCATAGGCTACTATGAAGTTTTTGAAATCTCTAATAAAAATCAGTTTAAATGATTAACTGATAGAAGTTTTTCTTGTCATTGAATCTTGTTGTGCAAATATATAATATATTATGTATTGTATTTTTTCAGATAAAATGTTATTCTGATACCAGTAATATTTTGTACGATAGATTTTTTCATTTACACGCTTTTTGGAAGTAACTTATGTTGTCATGTACTTTATTATATTTTATTGTTAATTAACCTACTCAACATTATTCAATCGGGGAATTTGTATTTGAAGTTAGTCCATATCTTTTAAAAAGTTAGAAATATTTCTGTGAAAACATATTTGATACTCCTGGTTAAACAACGTTTAAAAATTATCTAAATTAAGATTAAATATAAAACTAAATGTATTTATTTATACAAAGAAATTTTATAGAAGAGCTTCTTTTTAACAAATGAAGCGTGTATTAACTTAGGGAAATATAAATATGTTTTGCTTTAATCCAATAACCCAGTTCATGCCAATTTTTTTTAACCGACTTTAGATTTCCTAACTGGAATCGAATGGTTTTTTGTGTCAAACCTTACCCTTCATTAAATAGATCAATTTTTCAATTCTTTTTTCTATTCTGTGAAGAAGATTCCTCTGGTATCCGTGTAAGTTTTAAGTAATGTATATAGAAAATTTTTTTTAAACAAAAATTGTACACCTGTTGGGTCAATTGAATATATTTGAACATTTTTTTTTTCATTTATTGCGTAGGATTGGATTTTTGTAGCGTAATGATATATTTAATGCAAAAACAATTGTAAACAGGAAAATTTATATTTATTTTATTTATTATTAATATATTATTTATAATAAATATTAAATTTATAATAATATATAATCGGTTGAAAATCTTGGGATTTGACATAATAATACAACCTTTCCAGTCGTGGTCGCTTGTATCGCAATATATACTTTTACTTTTTTTTGTCTTCTAGCAATTCTTCTCCTTGCTAATAGATATTTTTATATAAATAATGTTTTTTAACAAAGTTTTTGTCTTTTGGTGTAATTTTAAATTTGGTTTTTGTAACTAATAGCGATTATTCTTGTATAGCCATTAAAAAATGCCAAACGACGTTTTTAACTTTGGTGATCTAATGGAATCGGTTTATTAAACGCGGTTTAGGTCATCGGAATGTTATCTTTGTTGCACACCTTCAATTTCCAGGATGCTATTTTCTAATGAGAGATTTTCAAGAGACAATTTCAACTCAAAACCCCCTTTCACCATCAAAAAAATGATAACATGTGTGTTCGTTCTTGTAATTATTTTTTATTGCTATTTATGTAAGAGTAATTAAATTACTTGGTAAGATGTGCGATAATTTTAACAATTTTGTATCTGAAGTTAAAAAATTTAAGATTATTAATGAAAATTGTTAAAGTGAGCTTTACGAGTTATAAAATAATTAAAACAGTAATCGTTAATATTAATCATCTGTGCCGCCGGTGACTACAGTTATTCAGTATCAACTAACGCGATAAACAATGATGCATCTGTCATTTTGCAAAGTTAATTACCGACAACAAAACTGTTTTTGTGTTAACACAGTTTTTCGCCTTACGAAAAATAACCTTATTACGCTTCTATGTTCATTTAATTATCGAACGACTTAAAAAACTCTTCCCGGCGATATATTTAAAATAGAATTAAAAAATTCTGTTTTACAAAAACAATATTCTGTCGATGAGTTTTTAAATAAAACCGGTTTTTAAAAAACCTGAATTTTTTGTATCCCGTTCAACGTGTTATATGTAACGTTCTTTTTAAAAAAAATCATAAATCAGTGGTATTTCATTAGCAAAAATAAGCAGTAAAATTACCGAATTTTTTCTGAAGCGAATCTACAAGTAATTAAAGCTAAGAGCTTATTAATAATTTTCATCCTAAGTGTGTTATGTGTGAAGTAAGCAATTCACCCCATTGACATAGTATCGGTAGTATATACGAGTATTCTATGTGATTTACTAAGGGTTTACCGGTGAATAAGCAGACAACAGTATTGTCTTTAGCGGGTCTTTTCCACCCTTAAGCGGGCTGCACATATGGGAACCTGGTTCGTTGAACTTTGTTCGTTAGAAGCAAATCCCTTTTTGTTCCTCCGTATTCGGATACTAGAAATTAGGGTTCGTAAACGAATTATGTATTCCATCGAGTCGGATTAATTTTAGTTCGGTTCATCGATAAATTTTGTCGGGTGCACCGCATTCGCCGTGTATGGAGAGGAAACGAACCGTTGTTCGTCATCGATATGTTTCTTCTCTTCGACGGTACGTTTCACTGTGTCAGACGACGAAATTTCTTGAATTCATAATTCCTCACGGATTTTATCGAAGCGTGTCGGCAGTAACCGTGTTTGTGGATAATTAATAGCGATTACTTCAAGGGCAGTGCGATTAGGCGTTAAACTTCCTTTCTTTTACGACTCGAAAAAATCCTAAATGCGAATTTAAAATTACTTGAAGGTTAGGATTAAAACACTGAAACAAAGTTTTCGTAGGAATCAGGAAAAGTGAAGCACTTCATTAGCGCCTGAGGAAAGCGTATAATGAGCGCATTATGGTACTGTAATATATATCGTTCGTATAGAACCATTTTTAAGAAAAAATCGATTTTTCTCGGACAGAGATTATCATTTTTGTGGATAAAATAGTACACAAACCCACCGTGTGTATAGTCCGCTTTACATCATGAGATGAAGTCATTTATCTAAGTCGCAGTTGACATTCTCATCTGTAGAAAACAGTATCATATTTTATTAACATTTGATGATTTGTAATTAACGAGAGTAATCGTATGACTTTTTACCGTGTAGTTACTCGGATTCAACGCCTGTTAGTTTGTATTGGTGACACGTATTACCATTAACTTGTCCGAAATGTTCATTTATTATTAGCTCTGATTTGGTTTATTTCATATTCTCTGTGTTTTATGATTCATTCATACTAACTTCAAAGCTTATATTTATTTTTTATACGTGGAATTATTTACTTATTTTGTATTTTATGAATTTTATTGTTAAATCACTAAAACAATCGGCTTTTGAAGCGTAATTAGAGTTCATGTCGTTGATACGGAAGAACTCTGTTCGATTACGGTTCGGGTATAATATTTTTTCCTTTTATTAATTTTATAAAGAAATTAAAACAGTCCTAATTAATTTTAAATACTCTACTCGCATTGGTCGTCGCCGTTTAATTAACAATAATTATATTCTTAGGTCTGAAAAAAGCTGGAAAATCGTAGAGCTCTTGGTACGTATGGTGTACATAGAGAATTGTTTAAATAAAGTGAACATCAGTTTAAATTACTATTTGTTAAAAAAACAATTATTCAGTATGTGTTTTTCTAAAACTCCGTCATCAAGTAGTGTAGTTAATAAAAGTGGTTAGGAAGCCAATTTTGTATATATATATATATATATATATATATTTGAATGGAATGCACAAGTATGTTTTACCCTCCTACTTATCGCAGCACCTGGAAATCTACCGTTCGCTGCTGGATCTTTCTAATCAAATGGCGGTGTAAATTTAATTTTTAGCGATGTTATCGCTAAAAATATATCGCTATTTTATGTTGTTTTTAAAAAGACGGGGTTTTGAATCGTGTTCGATCCTTTTTTTTAGATCGTAAATACGATAATATTTTAACTGTAGTTATTTTCTTGGAGCGTTGCAACATTTTTGCGTCCTTCTAACACGATTCTCCTTTTCTCCTTCAGCCTCTTCTTTGAAGGCCTTTCTGTATATAAGGAATGCGCCTGGTGTGGCCGTCCTAATTTTGTGGAAGGTGGAAGGTCGCATACTGTGGTTGGAGGGGTTATAGTTCGAGCTGTGTATCTCGTGATACGGTCTTCTTGATTTTTTGTTCTTTTTAACCTGACTGTTTTTAACCTGTTTGTCGGTTGTAATTATTTACACCTGAAAACTTCAAAAGTCCTGTGAACTGAGAGAGCGGAGGGTCTCTTCTTTCTTCCTGTCGAACGGCTGCTGAATATTTCCTCATTATTAATCTATTAAGTAAAATTTAATGTTAAACTGTAACACGTGAATGGCAGCGATCGCATAATGAAGTATTTCAACAAAGTTTTATCGCATTCTTTTAAACACTTGTACCTAGAAATATATATATATATATATATATATATATATATATATATATATATATATATATATACATTAAAAGATTCCAAAGTAATATTAAGGTGAAAAGTAATTATCCAAGTTAAATAAATGTATAATAATTAGAACGTTTAAAATTAAAAAAAAATGATAATGCTAAATTTAAACATCGTTTAATAAATCAATATTTTAATAAATCAAGGCTATAAGCAAATGAATGTCTCGCATGAGAAGAAATAATTGAACAAGTAAAACTTTGTAGATATTTAGATATGACACTAACAGACGATCGCAAAAGTGAAAATGAAATAAGAACAAAAGTAAAAGTAAGTAAGGGAGCTTTTAAGAAAGAAATATTTTACATTACAGTAAGATAAAGTTGAGTGTTGAAGTATCTTAGGAAGTCTTTATATGTTCAGAGTGTACAGTAGCCGCCACGTAACGGTGAGCTTGGATGATCAGCCCGCACGTCACGGCTGCACTATTGTTTTCTGGAGATTGGCACACCGTGTTTAGTCATCTGTCAGTAGCATAAACATGATGAATGATACGTTGGGTAGTAATTGTCGCCACTAAGCTCTCGCCGTTACTGGGCGGCGACTTGTACTTCTGTTCGGATATGAAGTATGGACCATAAGAAAAGAGAAAAAGAAAGTCTGGTATTTCAAATGTAAGTATGTAGGAGATTGAAGAAAGTTCAATGTACAGGCGAAAAATGGAAGGTGAAAGGTGAGATATATTAGGTGAAGGTGAAGGTGTAACGAGGATAATGGACGTGAATAGAAGATTAATAATAACGATTTAGAATAGAAAAGCTAACCTTCTAGAATATTTCATGAAAGAAGAAAATCGGTCAACCGGGTCCATTGATGAAAACAGTACTTAAAGGATTAGTAGAAGACGCAAAAAAGAGTAAAAACTTTAGACAATCTAAAAGGAAATAGGAGCTATTAGAATCTTAAAAGTTTAGTTAGATTTAATTTTAGATCCAAACTTGGGTGGTATTGCAAAGATACTAGTTGGTTAATAGAACATTTTATCGTACCACGATTTTCGTAGGTAGGAGATTAGGGTAATTTTTCGTATGGAATGGTGTATCTATATGCAGTATATACGTATGTGAAATTTTCCGTTTTGTAAATAATTGTTAAATACCTTTTATTTTCATTTCATCTTTGTGTTACGCTAAAGTTGAAGTTGAAATGAAAGGTTTTTTCTTAGGTATAACTTTGTATATTTTTACTTGTTATCTCATTATATCTCGTTTTTGTTGTTTTTTTGGGAATACGGACGAACGACATAACCTGTTTTAATCAAACCTGAAAATTTACATATATTACCTAGACTTTGCAATTTATAGGGTTGAAATTGTTGTAATGACTTCTATTTCTACATGTAAGATATCTATAAGTGAACAGCCACGTCTTGGCGAAAAATACATCTTTGGAATTTACTGGCTCAATATGCAGTTCATCTAAAAAAAGTCCGGCAATGAACCACTTAACTTGCCCTGCTACGCGGCGGTCAAGTTATGGAATTCATTTTTCCAGTTTAAGCATTTTAGGTACGTTTTTTTAACTTTCTGATAAAATAATATATTTTTATTGAAAAACAATAACCAGAATTATGAATTCCTTTTTTTTCACATTTTTATGTAAAAATATTTTATAAATTTGGAACTTTCCACATTATGGGAGGGTTATTAAGTTATTTTAGTGACTTTATTGTTTACAAAATGCCTATTTAGCATTAAAAATTTGAAATTGTGATTTTTTTTTCTTTTTTCCATTTTGGAGGCTGCCATTCTCAAGGGAAGCGTTCGGTTAAAATTAATTTTTAAGGAAGTGGTGATAAAAAATTTAACAAAAAACTTTTTAAAATTGTTTAAAAAATACAGATACAGGCCATAATTCAAAATAAAGTTGTACTTTTGTAGGCGGAGGTAAAAGTTTTGGCTATTTTTTTTTTTAAGAAATGCTAAAGAGTAAGGACTTTAAAATTAATTCAAATTTCTTTTTTTAAGTTAAAAAATATATTTTGTTTCCTCAGAACATTGGAGTGTGATGAGTAAAAGATTTTGTAATTGTTTAAGGCATATTGATGAAGAAAATACAGATGCAAAAACTCCCATTAACTCTGTTTCTGTAGCAGCATATTGCCAAAAAAAAAAAAATATGTAAGTCATAAATTGTTTGCTAAAGTGCTCCAGTAAAGTTTTGAAATTTTATTTCGGGCAAAACATCCCCGTCCGGTTTTCCAATTTTTGCAAAGATTTAATATGTTCTTTCCCCCGAAGGTAGTACCTATCTTCTGAGAAGAAAATCGGTCAACCGGGTCCAAAGTTATAAGACCAAATGCAGGCCAACGTACATACAAACGTCCGTCTGACAGAAATAGATTTTTTGAGCTTAGGAAGTTCGAGAAAAACAAACTTTTTCGCAGGTAATTTACAATTCATTTATATGTATTTTTTATGTAACAAAAAAAATGTTTTAAATATCTCCTGAAGTCAGAAAATTTAAAAAGACTAAACTAAAATTTTGTTAGATTTTTTTTTTACAGATTTATATATTTTCCCGTTACAAATATTTGTAACGGGATATATGCTGTAGCGATATATGCTGCTATATAGCAGCATATATCGCTATAGCCAGGAAATAAAAAAAGAGGAGGCCAGAAGAATTAAACCAGTCTCTCTTTTGGTAAAGATTTATTTAATTTGGATCCTCAGGATGTAAGTTAGTCAAAATTTCCAACCTCTGAAAAGTAAAGGTAATAAAATTATACTACAGTTTTGCAAAAACGTTTTATTGAAATTTAAAAGAGGGTTTCCTTATCCCATCTTGTGGAGACAGTTTTTTTTTGTGTGATTTACACATTGCGGATGAAATTAATTTAAAGACTTCAGGGGAATTATAATTAAAATCAATAAAATTTGAAACGCTTTTTCTAAAAAAATATATTTTAAAATTTTTTACTTAGGTTTCTAATCGGATAATATACCCGTTAAAAAAACCGGATAGTTCGGCTATATGTAAATAAAAACCCGGCAAACGATTATTACATACATTGTCCGCATTGTTCTTGATAGATTTTTATTTCAATTATATTTTATTTTCCATAGGATTTTAGAATATTAGTTGTTTAATTATGTAATAAAAGTACAATTGCGAAAGAGATCTAAATATTCTGTAAAATATTTGCGTTCGATTTGAGCCTTCTTCATCAAGTGACGGTGTTCTTTACCTTAAAACTTATGCATTTTAAAATTAGCAAATGAGAAAAAGTCAAAATTATTAGTAAAATATTTCGGTAACAGTTGAATTCCTTGACCAAATGACATTTTTATCGGTATAATTTATTTCCTTTTCAAAAAAAAAATTTTGGTAAAGCCATTTTTAATAACATGTACAATTTGGAAAAGAGGTTAAAATATCAAAGCTATAAATATTATTTAGTTTTTAAGTCGGGTTCCATGTCGTCTACATTAATACCAGATAGGAATGAATATTTAATCTTGAAAATTAAAATTATAAAATTGATATATTAAGTACGGGATCCATTCAGCCCCTTTGTTCTTGAGAGCGTAAGAGTTTATGTGAGTAATTATTTATTTCAATAAATCCCGAGACTTTCATACCTATTCTACTCATGTATAGTAGAAAAGTTCATATGAACATTTCTACATATATGAAGCATTCTAACATGCTTCGTCTGCGAGTTACGGTTAGTGAAAGATTTCGCTCGGATTTCAGCTAACTGGTTGAAATGAAGTCTTACTGAGATTTTTATGACGTTAATGAAAAATCGGATAAAATAGGTCCCAGAACCGTATTTGCGGTAGTTTTTGAGAAATCTGGGGTGAAGTTGGGATAAAAACCCTGTTTTTTATGTTTGACATACAATAACCTTGTTAAATGGGTAATAAATACATAAAAATTTTAAATAGAATTTATAGAGAACTATTCTGAACAAAATGGCGTAAGATAGATTAAATAAAACAAAGAAAAGTTAGAAAAATTCGAATTTTATTTAGAAACAGTGCACTAGACCAAGTGCGTTATACGTACCAGTTTATAATAAATGTTCAAAAATAATCCCGCCATTTCCAACACATTTCTTAGCACGTTTCTGTACTGCTTTTTTGTTCTTTAGGGCTGTCCTTAAGTTGCTCAGCCGCATCCATCATGCGGACAATTAATTCCTCACGCGAATGTATCCTTGTTTTTTATGCAATATTTGTATATTGTATACAAAATAATTTAATGGAGTAATTATTTACTTCAATAAATGCCGGGACTTTCATACCTATTCTAGTCATGTATAATAGAAGATGTTCCTCTAGCGCTGGGACGCTAGAGGAACATCTTCAAGCAGCTGCGGCAATTCTTGAAAAAAAGTCAAGTAGACCGCAGCATTTAGGCGGCCGTGTAATATGAACGGTCCAAACGGTTGTTTGTGAGAAGGCCGTACCATACACTGACGCTAAATCGGTGTTGAAAATTGCCTTCCACTGCTTCATGAGGATTTACTTCTGCCATGTATACGCTCATTGCGTAAGTTGTTGACGCCATCTCGAGTGAAATTTGTCTCGTCGGTAAACGAAACGTACTTGTAGAGTTGTCGATTTGTATTCCACTAGTTGCAGAACTCCAAGCGAAGCGGACCGTCTCCTGGATGTAGCTGTTGAACTGGCTGTTTATGATACGGATAGAACTTGTTTTGTTTAAGAGCCTCCAAACAATCGAATGCTAAACTCCGATCCGCTTAGGAAGACGTGTACTGACGCCTGGACTGCGCTGAACTGTATCAATAATAATCTCATCAGTAACAGCGTCATGGTGGACAGACCGTTCGTAGCTGGTACGAATACTAGGTAGTGAACTGTTTCCCGAAGATTGCGGAAAGTCGCACTAATTGTTTTGGGATGTGGAATCCTGCGACTTTACCATTACACTCACCCAAATCGAATACCACATCAGCATACTCCTCCTCTGTTGTGAATAAATACGGCATTATTACAATGGCACACCGATCTAGGTCAAACTAATATTCACAGTAAACCTTCGCTAACGACAGCAGAGTTCACTGTACCAAATATGCTTAATGTACTTTGCGCATTGTTGATCAGCTGTTGTTTTATTGCAAACTTTGAAATAATAATTCTTCAGATAATTTATTGTACTTCTGCCGTTAATAAAGAAATGATTATCTAAGTAATTTTTATTGATTTATTTTAATTTTACAATTGTTCTGTAATTTCCAGTCTTTTTAAAATTTTTAACAGTAAATTTTGTTTTTACAAATTTTTCATATTACCAAAAAAAAATTAGTTTTTATTTACAATAAGTACTTCTTTGACAAATGTAGTTATGCTCTGTTTCTAAATAAAATTCAAATTTTTCTAAATTTCTTAGTTTAATTCACTTCATTTTACACCATTTTGTTCAGAATGAAGTTAACTACAAGTTTTTTTTTAAATTTACAAGTTTTATTTTTATAAGCTTTGTTTAAATTTGTTTATTATCCATTTAACAAAGTTATTGTAAGTCAACAAAAAAAAACAGGGTTTTTACCCCAGATTTCTAAAAAAACTATCGCAGATACGGTTCTGGGATCTATTTTATTCGATTTTCAAAAACCATAAGAAATCACCAATTCTGCCCTTTAACATCCTAAAAATTTTGGTACGACCTCATTTCACCCATTTAGCTGAAATCCGAGTGAAATCTGTCACTAGCCGTAACTCGCAAACGAAGCATTTTAGGATATATGTTTATATGGATTTTTTTCCATTATTTTTACGAGTTGATCAGGTAATGAAACTTCCGGGAGAACTTAGCGATACGAACTGTATTTTAGTACCGTGATGACTACTTGTCCGGTGTGGTCGAAATATCAGCCTAAATCTAAGACTAAATATTGTGCCATATTACATTTTTTTTCTTCTGTTAACAGGTTTTCGAGATGCGAGGCAAAAACTGCCGGATATACTCATTTCATGTAAAATGCGTACTCGGGGTTCCGTCCCCTTTGATAAACGATATTTGTTTGTCTTTACGTTATCCGGACTTATTATACCAAACGTTTTTTTTTTGAGAAATATTACCAGAGGTATTTTTTAAACGTTTGTTTTAAAAAAATTAATTTAAAATTTTAAAAAACAATGACTTTTTCAAATATATGTATTTTAATTACAATTATAAATATGTGGTTTTTGAACAACTCCTTTGTATGACAAACGCCTTTGTGATTAATTCAAGAAATATCACTGAAAAGTTTCGTTCTGAGGTGAATGCATATTCACAATAAAACTGACTTCGTGAGTAAGCATATCCAAGTATATACTCTCGCCCGCACTCTATATCATTGCTCTAATTATTTTTTATAATTTATACACGCGTTAGACAGTCGTACTTTTCTGTGAACCGAGTAGATTTATATAAAACTGAAACGTATTGTCATCGTATCACAAATCCTTTTGAGAAGGTTGTGCGGATAAATATGATAAATGTGGTTTAGTCGATAAGAAAATATATGTCATTGCGGTGAAGTTTTTTAGCGAAGTTAGACTAAATTTAATGAGCTGTAAAATGTAATGTTATGTCAGCGTACTACTGGTTATATACCTATAGAAATTTACTTCTTATTATATTTTATATTTAATTTTACGAATTCTTTTCTTATTTGTCTTATTTATGAAGGTGCCTCCTGTGAATTTATACGGTTTCAAAGAGCAGCTTTTAACAATGCGATGGATAAGTCTAGTTTTATTATTAAAAAAATAATCCCGTTGTCTATAAGCTATAATTATGAATGGAAGTATATTACTGAAAAACGAGTTATTAGAAGCGGGTCGAAGTTTTTGCTTAAAAGGACAATCTTCAATCACGTAGGTATAAAATTATGATTTTTAGAATCGCTTACCCCTATTTCACGCTTTCCGTCAGATTTTAAAACCGGCCCTTGCTCTGCTCCTTTTCTTTCATGATATTTAATTCAAAGCCGGCAGCATTCTTTTTTTATTTTTAATATTAGTATGTTACTCTTAGCATCACAATCTCGAAAAATACGTATGTTTCTAGTTTCTGAAAATTTGGGTTCACACGCATCAGGGAAGATTTTTTTAATTATTAAATGTTCTCTAAAATTGATTTTTAAATATTAAATATGAAATAAAAAAAAAAACAATCGGTTTTTTTTTCTTAATTTGGGAGCTCTCCATCATTGAGGATATTAAGTTATTTTAGCGACTTTAATTTTTTAACATTAAATGAATTAAAAATATGAATTCGAAAACACTTTTTTTCATTTTTTGGGTTTCCGTACTCAAGGGGGGAAGCATTCAGGTAAAATTAATTTTTAAGAAAATAATCTCTAAATCTAAAAAAAAACTTTTTTAAAATTAAAAAAAAATACAACGATACAATCTTAATTAGAAATAAACAAAGCTGTAATCTTCTACGAAGGGGTGAAAACTTTTGGCTAATTTTTTTTCATGAAATACTATCAAAAAATTAAGATTTTACATTTTAAATGCGATGAGTAATCTTCGAGATGGGTTTAAATTTAAAACTAATTTTTTTTTTTTAATTATAAAAAATACTTTTTGTTACCACAGAACATTGGAGTGGGATAGGCGAATGATTTTTATAGTGGTTTGAAGGCCTATCGATGTAGAAAATACAGATGCAAAAACTACCATTAACTGCCTTTCTGTAGAAACATGTAGCTCAAAAAAATAAAAAAGTTATTTTCTGGAGAGAGTAGAAAGAGTGAATATTAAATAAAACTTTTTTTTTAAATTTGTAATCTCGATAAAAAATACAACTTTTGTAAGAAGAGCCCCAGTGAAGTTGTGAAATTTTATTTCGGGCAAAACACCCATCCCTTTTTCAAATTTTTACAAACGTTTAAAAACGTACTTGTGTACCCAGTTTGAAGAAAATAGGTCAACGGGGTCCAGAGTTATAAAGTATGTTGCAGGCCGACATACGTACATTCGCGCAAACGTCCTTCTGAGAAAAACAAATTTTTTGGATTCGGGTGCATCGGAATAAAATAATAAATTATGCAACGAGCCTATAGTGATAGGCATTAATGCACAGTGCGAACCTTTACGAGTGTCATAAACTTCGCAATAGTGCATTAATGGCCATTATAGAGAGTTGCGTACCGTATTTTTTCTACAGCTGAGAAAATATTGGGATTGTTTATTTGTATCAACGATAGAATACATTGTTTACGGAACATTTTATTTTTTTTATTTTTCAAAAAAAACATTAAAACAATACATTTATGTGGCACTAGGTTGTTAGTCATACTTTCTGATTTTTGTTTAATATCGATCGGTTTAAAGACAGATCTTCCTCAAAATCTGACATAATTAACAAAAGGATAATTTTATAATATACAAACTTAATTACCTATCGGTACTTTGAAATTAAAAATGAACTTCTGCTCGGCAACTATTAAATCGGATTAAAAACAGCTGATACATTAAATAATACCCGCTTCTGATTATCAGTCATATGTTGATAGCGTTTACGTTTATTAAAGAAGTTGGGTTACTTTCTTCGAGAAAACCAACGTTGTTTCAGTAACTAAATGCTTTGTCTCAATTTTCATCCGATTGTTATGTATACTTTGACGAGATCTTACCTACTCAAATAAAGCGACAAGCGATAATAAAAAAACTAAAATAGGAAACCCGAAAACAATCTGCCTGCGTTTTAAATTTTTCTAAAAACTCAAGAAACAGATTTCACATAAGGAAAGCGCTTGTGAATTTAAATAGTTGATCTCGACTCTGAAGATGTAGATTACCACCATTACCGCCACCAGAAAAAAAAACTATTTTAAGTTATAGTCGATGAAAATATTTTGTTAGTTTTATTTATAAATGTTAATGATTTAAAAATAAATTGTGAAAGATATACGCCGAAACAGTAATGCTAAGTGGTACTTTGAGGTAATGTAAGGAAAATATACATCTCGTGTTCGGAAGGTGAACACGATTTTTTTAATAAAATTAATTTTTTTTCTAATTTAGTAAATCGTATCTTTGATTGGTTGCTTTTCAGTTTATTAATCGCTCGTGAGTGGCGGGTGTATTCACAAAAAAAAAGTTAGCTAATTATCGAAGAAAATATGCAAAAGTGAGAAATTATTCGTACTTTCCAGACAATTTTTTCAATATTAAGTTTTAGTTGTTTTTGAAAAAAAATTAATCGCGCCCACTTATCCTATTTGCTAAACGAGTTGAAAAAATTCGTTGTTTAAAAAAAATAGTCCATTTTATTATAAATTTAAATAAAATACATTTTACTAATATTAACATCCTGACCTCCATAGGGGAATCCACCCGCCTTGTGACGATCCCGGTCACCACACCATCTCCTCCGTTCCTAACCCTGATGGGCTTTACCGGGGGTCGTCTCTTAGATCCTCTAAAACTGATAACACATCATAGTCATCAGATGTCTCGGAGGATGCATGACTTCCTCATCCATCCTCCGCAGGGCTAAGAATCTCAGGAAGCCAGTAACTATGTTCCATTCGTGCATGTGGCTGGCATGTAAGATATGGCACGCATCATCGCTGGCCCTACACTCCGGACACAAACCTGAATTAATCAAACCAAATCTGGCCAACCTATCTCGAAAAGCTCCATGTCCAGAAAGAAACTATGTAATATGCCGATCGGAGGAAATCCATCTAACAGTCTGCATACTTGTCGCATCAGGAAAAATATCGTGCGTGTAGCGGCAATCGAACGATTCAGTTCACCTAACCTGCCGTAATTGGAAACCCTGGTCGTCTATTTCTTTTAAGCGCCCAGAGGTAAGTTGGTCTACCTTCTTTTTTTTGAAATTAACGTAATTTGCGCTCAATCGCAAGGATATAACAGAAATTTCTAACGTTTTGAATTTTATTCGTGTTTGTGACGGAAGAGTTACGTTATGGAATAGACGAGAAAAATACAAATATTCAAGCAGTAGTAACAGAAAACTTAAGATTAAAACGTTTTTATTGGCACGCGCTGAAGGCCGCTCCCTTCGAAGTATTGATACAATTAAGGCATTTTTACAAACCAATAAATTATTCGTTATCAATCGATCAATAATCGTTAATTAGTTATTACATGTTAAACTTGTAGAATTTTATCGAATTTAATATGAAATATTTAAATTATATTTAACTTTTAACACGTTTTGTTATAAGTTAATAAAGTATTTCTGTTGCTCTCACTGTAGTGAATATACTTTTATACAGAGGAATAATAAAAAAGCGTTTCTGTAAGGATAACAAGTATTTACTTTACAACTCATCTTCAAGGAAACAATATTGTTGTTCTTTTTTTGTGTATAAACTTAATTGGTTAGGAATTCGTTGCAACTTTTCCGCATAACGATTTTTTTTGTTGTAATAATGAATTAATTCATTGACTCACCGCAGTACTTTTTAAAGATTTGCGTAGAAAATGGAAATTTTGTAGAGTATGAAAAATGCCATGCCGGGATTCGAACCTAGGATCCCCGGATGATAGACCGAGGCGCAACCACTCCGCCGCGGAGTCGGTCGTTTGAAATACTGTTTGAATACAAGGTTTTTTTTTTTAATTGAACGAAATATTTGATTGATCGCCATTTTGGGTTTTCATAAAGAAATACGAAATCTATTTATATCGAAGAAAAATGTTGGATTTACGTTGAATTTTAGTTGGTAATTTAATGATTTTTTTTAAAATACAAATTTCTCTTTTAAAAAAGGTAGACAAACGTAAACTAATTGCTCTTGATTGTAAGAAGCTTTATTGCTTATTTCAATGCCTCTTAGTTAATGCCATTTATTCATCTTATATGTTAATGTTTTGACTGTTCATTGTCGAGACAGAATTTTTTTTTTTTTAATTTTATGTAGGCGTCTGGTAACAAAGTGAAACGAATTAGCTCATTATTTCGATGTACGTTTGTTTTATGTTTTTCAGCGCGTCACTTTAGACCAGCAGAACTAGTTTTAATGAAACTAGAATGGTAAATCTACCTCAAATGATTTTTTTAAATTTTTTGGATTAATATCCCCTTGAAAAGAATCCTTCAAAACTTATACCGGATAATTCAAATAGTTTTGAATAAAATTATCTTTTAAAATTTTTTTCTAAGGTTCTCGAATATAAATTTGAATTAATTTCTGATTTCATCAAAATAATTTTCGTACTTCCTTAACGTAATTTAAATAATATTTTGGTAAATTAAATTATAATAGAATATTCCATCGTTCTAAATAGTAGAAAGAAACTTGTGTTACTTATAAATCAACATGAATTAAAGTGTTTTAATTCATAGCTTGTTACGTAATCGTTGTTAGCTTAAATTAAATTCATTGTTTTCTTTTTAATGACGACATTTTGTTAAATTTATTTAATTATTCGTTTACACGTGTATAATTGGATTTCTCTGTTTTGTTCTGTTGCATTATTTTTAAGTAAAACTTTCGTGAGAAATTGTTTAGTTTTTTAATGACAATTCCTGTTTGTATTGCTGTCGTACGATAAGTTTAAAATTAGAAAGATTTAAATGTCTAGCTTAAAACTATGTATTATATGTTAATTTATTTCTTTATTTTCTGCTAAATTGCTTGAAGGAACATATCGGTATACTTTGGGTGCGATAATGTAACGGTTGTAGGCGACTTGGAACCGAAACATCGATATTCCAAGATCATCGAGATACGAATGATTTTGATTCCTTAATGAATAATAATTTTTAATAAATTACAAAATTATATTCGGGTTACAACCTTCATTTATCGGATTTATTTTGTAACAGGAATATCCGTACTGTTGAAGAAAGTAACTCTGAATTACATTTCAGATGCTTTAAATGTACCGTAGCCGTAAAACGGTACTGAAGTTTTATTAAGCGGTTAAAAAAAGTAATTTAACTGATATATATATTTTAATTGTACTAAATTTCATTTCATCAAAATATGATTATTGACATTATATAGCAAAATGTGAAAAAATTTAACATCTACTGCGTTAGAAATTGCAACACAGAAATTCGTAAAATTACTTTATTATTGATTCCTAAATATTTATTTCCGCCCCCGTCTGGAATTTAAATTACAAATACATATTGGCGTTTTTTGATGTACCAACAAGAAATATCATTATAATCCAAGTAATAGGGTTCTACGCTGTTAATTTTAACTTTTCTGGCTACAGCTATATTGCTGGAGCAGCAGCATAGGTATAAAGGGGAAGTGTCGGTTAAAATTTTAGGTACCGGATTTCTTGCAAACGCCGACGTTTCAAAAGTCCATCAGTCCAAAAAAACAAAAAAAAAAAAGAAGTTATATAAAAGTTGAAGATGTATGTTCTTACGCGAGTTGATCTGTATTTTGATTAATATGTCCGGACTGGCTGAGCATAAATTCTTCGAAAATGGCTCAAAAATATCTATATTTGGGCCATTGATGACATTTAGGTTTGGACAAAATTAAAAAAGGGGGCGGTTTTCGGCATTTTTAATTTTTGACATTTTGTGTAGCGGTCGTAGAAAATTGAGCTGTACTTTGATTAAAGTACGTAAGTTAAGTTATTTGAAATTTCAAAGTTTTAAGAAAATGGAATTTAGGGTTTGGGGTTATTCATCGTGATTTCTAAACAGTTTTTGCCTCGAAAACCTGTTGACAAAAACAATTGATTTTTCATAAATATTTAGCTCCGTGTATAACAGCTTTAGCCAGATTTTCGACCGCATAGAAGTGGGCGTCACGGTAACTTGTTTTAATTTCTTTTTATCCGAAAAAATTTCCCGAATGGTGTTGGGCAAACTTAAAGGGCTGATTCTGGATATAAAAATTTATGTGGATAAATTCCCTATATCGCTTCATCTTACCTCTGCCCGCCGCTTTGTGTTTTTCCAATAAAAATCTATATCTTGTGTGAATGGTTTTCAATAGGATACCTTCCTGAAATATCTTCTGTCTTGTAGAGAGAATGTTATATGAGAATTTATACTTGCGAAAATGCCATGTTCGTCTGAAATTCAAATAACTAATCTCTAAATGAAAGACGAAGAGACTATAATTTTGCCGTGGTTGTCGCGGAGTAATATTTAGATTTTTTTTTGTGCTTAATGATTCGAGTAAATTTAATTGAAAATTATTATCGTTAGGCTTTTTTTTAATTGTTATTCTTTTAATTTATTTTTGCAGGAGATGCCCGCCTAGTTTAGTGGCACCTATTATTCGCACATTACTTGATGAAATACATCTTAAATGTAAAGCACAACCCGGCGACTGTGGTTACAGACCTCAAATGGCTGGTAAGTTTTTTTTTAAATTTTATATTGATTTATTGATGTATAATTTTAATTATGTTTCTCATTTTAAATATTACTATTATTTTTACTTAAGTTTGTTAATAATAGGATTTTCTTATAGTTTTCACTAAGGAAAATGATTAATTAGATTTTTAATTTGGGTTTTGGGAAACAATAGCAGAACATTAAGCCGAAAAATTACGTGCATCCGATGAAGTTCATGACTTTTTATTTCAAGTTTGTTTTAAATTATTTGATGAAAATGTATAAAAATTGTTTGATTTTTTTAAATTCGCTTTTTTAACCGACTTATAAAAGAAGGGAAATATTCTCGATTGCGATGCGAAGGTCTTGTAGTAAGTTTTTTCCAGATAACTGAAGATTTTTTAAATGAAAAATTGCAAACACAATTTAAAGCTATTTTTTTCGTCGTTTTTATTAATTAATATTACGTTTTTATAGGGTAATAAACCGATGTCGTTTTTATATTCTAAGTATTTTCCCAGGAAAATTGAAGAAATTTGTGGAAAAAATTATGGTTAAAAATATAGTACTACATACTTCCAGATTCTGGACAGCGTTAACTTATAGGTCAGTAGCAGTCTCTTAACGCACTTTTGTCTGCGTACCTCTTCTTATTTATATGGACATGTAGGTTTCTCGTCTCGTCGTCGAACTGGTTTTATCGTACTGTTGGATTCTTTTGTAGGTTTACAGTAAAAAATATAACAAATATTACAGTAAAAAAAAAAATTAATAAAACTAAAACCTGTAAAACAAAATGACTAAAAGTTAATTAATACAGTTGTAGGAATTTCCCGTCACGCGGCTTAAGTTGCGTTCCGGAAAAGTTCTACACGTTTCTGATGCACGGCTTACACACACAGATTAATTAAAAATATTTATCATTTTATTTAAATGTAATATTTTTTGGTTTATTTAATTCAATGATTGTAACTAAAGCGCGCGCTCATATCGTATTTAATTCGCGCGGGTGTGGTGGTACTAGCGGTGACGGCCGGCACCGACTAAACGAATGTAATTTCACAACTTACTAGAAGAAATATAACTTGTACCGTCGGCAGACTGATGTAGCCGCGAGGCTTAACGCACTAGGTACCGAGTCGACCGGGCGATCGTGTTCGAGACCCGGCCAGACCGATTTTTTTTTACACTTTAAATATTATTCATTTATTTAATTCCACCGCTCTCCTGTGAAGTTACAACATAGCAGGCGACTACAACAGCATTTTTTTTAGGGTTGGGGGACTTTACAAAACAGTTTTGCAAATATTGTAATTTTTTAATCGTTAACAAATACGCATAAGAAAAATATTACATTAATTAGGTGAAGTCTTGAGATACTGAGGGTGTCCTTGCTGTATAGCCTTACCCCCTTAACTTGTTAAGTTGAACATTTAATGGCATCAATGCCCCATATGGAAAAGTAATCTGACCAAGTTTAGTCAAAATCAGTCCTGTAGTTCTGGAGATATAAGGTGATTTAGAGGCCGACACCGAACACACACACACGCGCGCGCGCGTATAGTACATACAAACATTAACATTCCGGAAAATTTCCATTCGGGTGTTTGGGTTCCTTAGTGTCAAAACGTCAAGATCCGGTGAAAACCGCATATACCTAAATTGGATGTATTACAATACTTTCCCTTCTAGAACTATAGCTTCTTATATCGCTATCTAGACGGGAAAGTAAAAATAAAATATAAAAAATTGGCAAAACATAATTTTTTTCATTCTTTTCCGTTTTGTTTTAGAATTTTTTGTTAAAGTTATTTTTGTATCGATATATTGAAGTGTTTAAATTTTTATTTTTATGAATTTTCTTTTGGAGAAATTAGTACAATTGTTATCACAACTTGGTTTTTGATGAGATTTTTTCCGGGAAGTTAAATTTTTTTTTCTCATCGGTTGTAATAATGGGGCTTTGTGTATAATACAATCTCTGTTGAAATTAAATTTTGTTGTGTTGGTAATTTACAGACTGTCTTATTAATTAATCTATTGTGTAGTAATTTTTCTTTTTGCTAATGAATGCCTTTTATATGAAATGATTGTTGTTCAGTTTTCTATTGCGATTGATTATTGTATAGTTAATTTTAAATTATTTATCTGTTACGTTTATTGTCTACATATTATAGTTTTTTTTTATTTTCATCAGCTACTAAGGTCATTAGATATTACGGCGAAGCAGACTTGTTATTAATTTTTCAGACCCTGGCCTAGTGTTGAACCCGGGATCTCTGCGGTTTATCGGATAAACACGCTACCGTTTGTGCTAATGAGATTGTCTTTGAATATTTATTTATACTAAATTTATGCGTTTATTAATTTGAGATTAAATCCGATTTTCAAACCTTTTTTAAATCTTTATTTATTTATCTACTGCGTAAAATTACATTTACAAAAAATTATATCTTAGAATTGGTATTGCATAAAAAATAAAAAATGTACAAAATTAATGAATAATGAAGATTACATACGTGTACATAAACAAATGTTATACATGTGTTAAAAATTAAAAAAAAAAGTTAACTGATTTATGGGATTAGGTACCTCAAAAGAAAAAAACGGAGGTACGATCGCTTTATTATAAAAATAATATAATAATAAAAACCGACTTCAAGAAATAATAATATAATAATACTAAAAAAAAGTTACAAATAGTTATATATTTATTTATTGACTAAAGTAAAAATATTTACAACAAATAAATATTTTTGAAGTCGGTGCCAGCCAACACAAGTTAAAAAAAAAGAAAACCATGATCTGTATATAATACAAGTCCTACTTGAAACAATGCAAAATTGTTAATAGAAATTATACTACAATAAATTGAGATCTACAAAAATGTAATTTAAGAATAAAATACGACATATAAAAATATAACAATACTTTATTGATGCTTAGGTACATATATTGTTACCAAGTATATATGCCTTAGCGAACTCAAGATGAGGTATGATCGTGAGATACTCTCTTATATGCTCTTGAGATCTCATTTTACATGTGGAAATTCCATTTAGCCGTCTAGCGGTATTGTTTCTTGGCACAAGTGAGAATCTCACTTATTACAAGAAACCTGGGTAAAAATTTGGTTGCGATTGATCGGGTAGTTTTTTATTTATCCCGAACAAACAAAAACCTTTTCTTCTTCATATAATAGTGGATAACTTTATTTAAGTAAATCCAATTCTATTATTATGCATAGGCGTATCCAGAATTATCTCCAGGGGGGGAGGCAAAAGTAAGATAACTTTTTTGTTAAAAAATGGCTTTATTTGAGCATTTCAAAACGCTAAAAGTAATTAGTTGCAATGCTATTCGAACTTATCTAAATTTTATTTCAGCACTAGCCTGCGAGATTTTTGGCTAAATCTTGATAAAATGTCTTTCTCAAATTTATTTTTAGCTTTCAGAATCATCTTTTTATGCACACTCATCATACAAAGATTTTTTTATGTGATTTGTACATTGAAGTAAGTCTACACTTGTTGACTGAAGAGCATTTACCACCGGTTACAGGAGTGCCGAATATTTTGCTATGAGACAAACACTAACGCTGAATAGCAGCGCAATGCATTTGAAAAAACAACTTTTCTCGTTGCATTGTTACCATCTGTTAATAGTTTTTCTAGCATCATAACGATTTGCACATAATTTTTCTTGAACGTGGCGATACTTTTATATTTTTGAGACCAACGGGTTACAGAGCACTGGTATATTCGTATGCGTTTCCGACGAAGGGCCGATTTTCTGAAGAATCGTATTATTTCTTTTATTGTGGAGACCGTATTTGGATCATTATTTCGTTTAATTTTTTTACAACCAAGTTCAGTTTGTGACTAGCTCGGTGAAAGTACAACGCTCTCGTATAGATTTCTCGAATAATTTTCTGGACACACCATCCTTTCCTGCGATACTGGAATACCCACTTTTCTGGATCAAGGCCTACCTTTTCTACAGAGTTGTTAATTTCAGATGGTTCAGATTTTGCATTCATGTCAGTCAACTCCACAAAACCTAGAAATTCCTCACGAACCATCATCTTTTCTTCGTCAAAAAATTAACCCCTATGGGAAGTTGCTCTTCCCCTGATATATCACTGCTCTCATCTGCCAGGATACTGTAAGCATATGCTTTCTTTACGTCAGTAGTGATGTCTCTAATGACGTCGCCACATATACCGACCAGAATTAGATGGTAGCGAAGATCCACTTGACTTTTCACCAACATTCTGCTTCTATTTCTCTTCTCCGCCGCAATCACTTTCGCTGTTACTTTTATCTGGTTGCTTCCTCTTCTGTCTCCCTAAAAGAAAATAAATATCTACTACTATACTTCCCCAAAAAATTAAAACAACTAAGAATTTAAGCTTCTGAACGGACTCTCTACTAGAAACTTAAAGCTTAAAAATGTTTTTTATCGTCTCCATACAATAATTTTTCACAAAGTTACAGCGTTTTGAAAATCAATAAAAAATGTTATTTTCTCATGAAAAAATGTTCTTAACCTAAATATGAGTTGATGAGTTTCAAGACCATCTAATTGTCATTTTTTTCAAATTTACAAAAGTAAGTTTTTCATTTATACAAAAGGGTACCAGTGGAATAAGTAGAAAAAAAAACACAAAGAAACTGGTGGAATGGTTAAATCTAACAGGCTGTGGCTGTGTACAGAATGATATTAATGTGAACCACATTGTTCTGATTTGAAGTTAGAAATTTTTGTCATGATTGTGTTGTTTAACATAACTTTTGTAGTGATTGAACTTGATCACAACAAAAATTGGACTATTATGAATTTTGAACGATTCACTATTTATTAGCTGTCGAACTTTAATGTTTTTTTTTGTTTTTTTTTTATTAAGTGATGGTATTTATTAATAAGCCTTTAATATTGTGTACAAATTTTTTTTAATATTTGCAACTAGCAGAAGTAGCTTGTTGCAAGATCAACTATTTCAAAATTCAAAACCATTTAATTAAGCAAAACTGCTGCAAAAGTAGCCGATTACAATTTTCAGTCGTTATTTAAAATTACTGGAGTGCGGTATACTTATTATTTCCTTATTTAGAATTGTATAATTTTTCTTAAAATTTCAATAATAAAGACGACATCATAGTTACTATTATGACAAACAAAAAGACAGTCTTCGCCTTTCCTGAATGGTTTAGGTTGCTTTAATTAGATGGTTTTGCAGCTCATCGACTCAATTGAAAATAATGTAGATACATACGTTTCGTGCTAAAAATGTTTCAAATATCCATCCGTTTTGGATTGCTATTTTTACGGGATTGCGGTCCGATCTACCTCAAATGCGTCGACTCGCTCAACCGATTCACTCTTGCAGGTTTTTAAATAGGGAATAAAAGGTACTAAAAATTTCCCGCTAAATCCACCCTCGAACATTCTGTAATATTCGAGTTTTACCACAGACCATCCAGTCCTTGAAACGCCATTCCCCACTCGTTCAGCAGAGAGAGCTCCCGCCACGATTCAAACATGCTTTCTTACCGCGCAATACTATTATAACCTATTGATGTTGACCTATAGTTTTTCATTTGACTAAATGAGCCAGGGGGGTGCAAGCGCCTCACCCTGCCCCACCATGGTTACGCCTACGTTATTATGAATATTTCATTTCATTCATTCGAATTATTCTGTTCAAACTGTATTCACAGTTCATTAATTCATTTCATAAATGTTTTTGCTTCAACCGGGAAATCTCCACTACTACATATTTTAAATAATAATTAATATATGTATATATATATATATATTAATATAATAATAATAATTAATATTTTAAATAAATATATATGTATATTTTTTTCGAAGTTTTTCGAGATGAAATATATCTAAAAACCTTCTCGGTTATGTCAAGAAACATGGGTAAAAATTTGGTTGCGATTGATCGGGTAGTTTTTTTGTTTATCCCGAACAAACAAACCCCTTTTTCTCGTTATATAATATTATAAATTTAAAGCCTTACCAGTCTTTGACAGAATATTCCGACATGGCCGATGTGCATGATTAGGACCTTTTCCCGGAATATTCCGCCGTCAAATTTTTGTCCGGTTTTAATTCGTTCTCAGTCATAATATTCAGTCGTTTTACATATTTTTTTTTTTTAGTAGTACTCTGCAATGATAGATAACGCTAGTTGTTAGTTTTAATACAGTGTAAAGTGAGGAATTTTCATGTGTATTTGATAGTAATCAGCTTACCCGGCTATATAAGTTATTAGTAGTTGTTTAATTTTCCAAAAATAGTTATTTGTTGTAAATACTATTACTTCCACTTTAGTTAATAAATAAAAGTATAATTATTTGTAACTTTTTAGTACTATTATTTCTTGAAGTCGGGTTTTATTTAAATTTTTTATAAATTATTTGATAAAACCTCCACCTTTTGTACTGTCCGAGCGGTCGACTGCTAAGAGTGTTGAACCGTTCGATTTTTTTTTGTATTTTTCCTAAGATTATCATCGGATTTGGTTAAAATTTGTATGGGACCATTCCGAAATATATTCTTTCAATTAAAACAAATATCAAAATCGGTTTACTAATGTCGGAGATGTTGCGTAACATACCTTAACAAATCGTTTTTTTTTTGGTATTTTTCCTAAGATTATCTTCGGATTTGGTTAAAATTTATATGGGACCATTCCGAAAGTATACTCTTTGATGAAAAAAATTATCAAAATCGGTTTACTAATGAGGAGATATTACGTAAAATACCTTAAAAATTTGGTTTTTTGGTATTTTTTCTAAGAATAGCATCGGGTTTGGTTAAAATTTATATGGGTCAATTCCGAAAGTTTACCACTTTCGATTAAAAAAATTTTATCAAAATCGGTTGTCTAATATCGGAGATATTGCGTAACATACCTTAAAAAATCGTTTTTTTTTTTTGTATTTTTCCTAAGATTATCATCGGATTTGCTTAAAATCTATATGGGACCAATCCGAAAGTATACTCTTTCGATTAAAAAAAAAAATTATCAAAATCGGTTTGCTAATATCGGAGATATTGCAATGTATTATTAAAAGACTATACTATTAGATATAAAAATTCTATGATCGGTGGTTTTTCTTTAATTAAAAAAATTATAATTTACAACATATTTCCACATTAAAATAATTACTATTGTTCTCGTACCGTTTTTACTGTAATTCTAATTAATTCTAAGTTTTAAACATATTATTATTTTCGGTTCTGTCACCTGACCGCTATCTGTTAATGGAGTTCTAATTAACGAACGATATCGTAGTATGTAGATATCGGGGTACACCATAACTACATTATATTAACTCTTACGTACGAAAAAGGTTCGCCAATTACTCGTACCTGTTGATGCTGACCAAATAAAGTTATCCAAAACATTTCCGTAATTATCATTCGATTCGATCTACTGATCTTTATTTGCAATATAATATTGTTCGGCCGCTATTCTTGGCAACATAAACAAAACGTAAAATGTGGGTTGCATTGTATCGGATTGTCTTATTAGTAGGCCGACCGTAAAAGTGGGATTGAATATGTTTTATTGTGAAATTTACTTCAGTCTTTGTCCTTTAATAGTCTCTTTTTTATTATAAAGAATGTACTGTTGCAGAAATGTGCTCACCTGAACTGCGGTAGCTAAAAAAGTAATAATAATAACAATAAACTATAAAATATTATCTATACTTGTCAAATACAATACACAACTGTCTAAGAGTTCTATAAATAACCGTTACATTTTGTTTTGGATTTAACAAATTGAGCCGCCCAATAAAATAAAATTAATAAATCGAACTTAAAATAAAGTACAAAACGAAACTGTCGATCATTTTTTATTATGCAGAGTTTTAGAGAGCGCCAAAAACAATTTCTTTAATGAATAAGCTATATCATAACCGTTTTTTTAAGGACACTGGACATCATTGATTAATCATTGTTGTTAAGTTACTTACATTCTCACCAATGGTTTACGTATAAAAAGTTTTTTTTTTTTTGTCTTCAGTCATTTGACTGGTTTGATGCAGCTCTCCAAGATTCCCTATCTAGTGCTAGTCGTTTCATTTCAGTATACCCTCTACATCCTACATCCCTAACAATTTGTTTTCCATATTCCAAACGTGGCCTGCCTACACAATTTTTCCCTTCTACCTGTCCTTCCAAAATTAAAGCGACTATTCCAGGATGCCTTAGTATGTGGCCTATAAGTCTGTCTCTTCTTTTAACTATATTTTTCCAAATGCTTCTTTCTTCATCTATTTGCCGCAATACCTCTTCATTTGTCACTTTATCCACCCATCTGATTTTTAACATTCTCCTATAGCACCACATTTCAAAAGCTTCTAACCTTTTCTTCTCAGATACTCCGATTGTCCAAGTTTCACTTCCATATAAAGCGACGCTCCAAACATACACTTTCAAAAATCTTTTCCTGACATTTAAATTAATTTTTGATGTAAACAA
The DNA here is from genome assembly GCF_047948215.1 of Lycorma delicatula. Lineage (NCBI taxonomy): Eukaryota > Metazoa > Arthropoda > Insecta > Hemiptera > Fulgoridae > Lycorma > Lycorma delicatula. The sequence goes on from NC_134458.1 coordinate 170,139,430, forward strand.
CTTATATTTCTTACTGAAGGCTCGTTTAGCTTGTGCTATTCGGCATTTTATATCGCTCCTGCTTCGTCCATCTTTAGTAAGTATAAAAAGTACACTTTTATTTTCCCCGTTATGGGTCTACTGTGCTCCGTTAGGGGATTAAGCAAATATCAACGTTTCAGCACTCTATTAGTCTAAAAAACACAAAAAATATAGAAATTTTGTTATGTGTCTTCGTACTTGCGTTAGTCTTTATTTTGATTATCTGGCTCACCATAGATTTTTCGAAAGTGGTTCAAAGCAATCTATAAAAATATACAGTCAAACATCTCTAATTCGAATCTCAAGAAACCAATACTTTTTTTCGATTTAGGGAATCTTTTATTTAGAGGTAAAAATAATGAAACTCAAAAATTGTACAGAAAAATGTCATAATTTAATAAAAATTTATGTTAATGTACTACAGTACTAAATTATGTTAGAAAAGACAAAATGTGTGTAGTATTAAGTAAAAAAATAAAAATTAAATACAGTACTTAAACTATTTCTTGAAAAAATTCTGTAATTTTTTTTAGTTTTCTTCTGGCAGATTTGAAAATCGAGTGCATTTTCAATCTTCACTAATGCACTAAATACACCATCTTCGACTTCGCTTGAACTTTTAAAGAACGTTCGAAGATTATTTATGGCCGATTTCGCTCTTTTGCTGTAATTGTAATTTCTACTTGTTCCGTTTCGTCTTCTTCATCGGAATCCTTATGAATGGTTGAATGTGACAGACGCGATGATATCATCGTCGGTTGGAACGGCAGTAACTGCAATATCATCATCAAAGTGTGCGAACAAATCAAATGAAATTTCGTTTATACTAATGTTAATTTTTACAAATTACACTCCATGCTTCTTCTGAAATTGAGAAAGAGTCTACAAATTCATCCTGATTTTTTCCGGATGAAAATCCACAAGTTTTGAAGCAATTAACATTGTTTCTGGGCAGACATTCCTCCACGCTTTGTCAGCGAAGGAATAAGACCGGATATTACTCATTATACAGTGGCAACGTACACGTAGTTTTGTTATCGACTTCTCCGGCGACCGGCGACGGAAATAAACAAGTCGGAAGTTGATTAACATTAGGCATACAGTACCGGATAAAATTCATAGTCCACAGTAACGATCGCTATACACTATTAGACTGAATTTACTGCTTTCTATGCTTCTTTGGAATTCGTGTACAGTATGTAAATTCTTTATTGAAAACGTTTAAAAAAACGTTTTCATCAAAGAAATGATTTGTATAACTAGTCCATGAAATTTTCGAATAAAGGAGGCGATTTAAAGTAGATTTTTCAAGGGGAAAAGTAAGTATTCGATTTAAGGAGTTATTCGAATTAAGGAGGTTCGATTTAGGGAGATATGACTGTATATATCGATGGTATTAAATTTTACATAAAATTAAAATAACAGGCAACGGTAGTTTTCGTCATTTTTAATCTTTATTTCTGTATAGTGATCGTTGAAAATTGAGGTTTAGTAAGATGATTGTACTTATTAAGTTAATTCTAAAATTTTAAGTCGATCGAAATTAGGTGTTAGGGGATATTCAACATTATTTTAAAACAGTTTGCCTCATGCCTTGAAAATTCTTTGACCAAAAAATATGAAATTTGGCACAAGTATTTGGGTGTATATATCCACCTTCGACCTTATTTTTGACCCCCGTCGGACGAGAAGGCGTAACGGTACCCCTTATATATATATACTTTTTTTAAATACTCTTTAATTTTGTTTTAAACTTGTTGACGAACATTGCAGCAAATCTGGCCGACTTATTGAAATGTACTTATTTACTCCAATAAGTAAATTTTTAAACCGCATAAAACAAGGGTTCTGAATAAAACCCGTACGTAACTTCAGTTTTCACGATTGAAAATCCTACTTTATCTAGTATTAATGTAGACGACTTGGGAACACTTTTAAAAAGTCTGTCCAATAGGATCCGACTTAATAATTTAAACGTTTTAAAATTTCTGTTACTTTATATGTTTTTCAAGTTGTGGTTGTGTATTAAAAATGTTATTTGAGGTAGCTGTCGAGTAAGGTGATCAAATAGAATCCAATCTTTTTTTTTTACAATTTACTCTAATCGAAGTACAATGTTGATCATAAAACATCATTTATTTTAAGTTCAGTCCGGGCTAAATATTTTTTTAATAAGACTTTTCATTTTTACTTCCTTGTACGAAGTAAAGGAAGTATTGTGATCACGAAATATTTCGGTTTTCAGATTTCAACGGAAATATTCATTTTCACCATCCCTGAATCCATTTTGACTAGTTTCGGCGTGACGTCCGTACGTACGTATGTATCTCGTTTAACTCAAAAACTATTAGCCTTAGGATGTTTAAATTTTGGATTTAGAACTGTTGTAACATCTAGTTGTGCACCTCCCCTTTTGATTGCAATCGACTGGACTAAAAGCATCCAAAAAAGCCCAAAATCCCCAAATATTTGGATTTTGAACTTTTTTTAACTGCAGTAATCAGCCCTCATCGAGAGCTTTTCAACGATATGTCATAAGTGGTAGTTATTTTCATCGGTTCCAGAGTTATAGCCAAATAAACTTTTAATGAATATTTGGATCTTACAAGGGGAAGGCACATCGGTTCGAATCCGACTTAATTTTCTTTTTCTTACATTTTTTTAAAATTGAAACATATTGATTTATTAACATCGGATTGTAAACAAATTATTTTTTTTAACTTATATATATTGATTTATTAATAATGATTTACCTCTAATTGTAAAAAAAATGTGTATATGTAATTTAATAGGCGTATAAGGAAGTCATATGCTGACCACATCAAATTTTTTTCACAATTATACCTTTAATACAGCGTAATTTTTAAAATAAAAAGATCACCCAAAAAATTTAACTGAAAATTTGGTTTCTCCCAATTGTATTCTAAGCTTCCCGTAATAAGATTATTAATATTAGTAAACGCTACGGGTGTATTTGAAATAAAAATCTGTCGAGGGCAAAGTCTGGAGTTATGTGACCTTCTCTTTCTATTTTATAAATTTTTTTGTACTAAGATGTCCGATGGAAAAAAAATAAAAGATAGGCTTTCGAATATCAACGTAAGATTAAATAATTTCCTGAGAAAGGCAAGACCCTGTTGTACAGAAGCAGAAGAAACGTTGGGTCAGATTCAAAACGTTTAGAGTAAATATAAAATACAATATTAGAATATATATAAGTGGAATATTACTTTCTTTCTTTTTCCTGTTTAGCCTCCGGTAACTACCGTTTAGATAATTCTTCAGAGGATAAATGAGGATGATATGATGTATGAGTGTAAATAGTGTAAATGAAGTGTAGTCTTGTACATTCTCAGTTCGACCGTTCCTGAGATGTGTGGTTAATTGAAACCCAACCACCAAAGAACACCGGTATCCACGATCTAGTATTCAAATCCGTGTAAAAATAACTGGCTTTACTAGGACTTGAACGCTGTAACTCTCGACTTCCAAATCAGCTGATTTAGGAAGACGCGTTAACCACTAGACCAACCCGGTGGGTTAACAAGTGGAATATTACTAAATAGCAAATATCTAACGTATAACCAACCTCTAAGAGACAAACTGGAACTTGTGTGTGACGTCAAAAGCGGGTAACAAATCCAAGTGTTGGTGGTTTGTTAAGTAAATTTCTCCATCGCATCTCTCTATCATCCCTCTTATTAGAAAAAGAGCAGTGACCATTGTGAAATGGAAATATTTATTACGCGTTAAAAATTCATTACACGTTATGCCTGATAGTAAAATTTAATTAATATTAGTGAATGCTTTTGAGAGAACTTTATTATAAACAGATTAAATGTCAAAATAATCGTGTTAAAACAACAGCCTGGTCAGATATATTTATTAATTATAAAAACGGTTGTTTTATAACTTAAAAATAAATAACTTAAAATAAAACATTACTTCCGTAATAATTTTTAATTGTTGAAACCTCAATAAATGATTATTTATTTTTATTATCTTTTTTAAGTAATGTTTATTAGCTAAAGTCTAAAGAATTTTATTCAAAATAGAATGTTTAGTGATGATTTTCGCTGTAACTTTATTTAAAATCATATTCTGTGCATTCTGTTGGAGATATGAATGGTTTAAAAATTAACGCTGACGTTATTTTTAACTTTCATTAGGAAAATCTTTTATGTTTATTGTTGAGAATAAAGGTTTAAATTTGTATGACAAATTTTTATTTAAATATCTCATTCCGTTCTTGAGACGTAAACTGTTGATAAAAAGATCAAACCAAAACAAAGTATTTAGGAAGGTATGTTCCTAAGAAACGTTTTTTTGCTTATTTTTAAACAAACTATCCACTAAAGATTATCCTTGTATTTCAAGGTGATGTGTTGATTATATGTAAATTTCGTTTTTTACGTTTCTTCATTTATGCTCTTTTCATAGTTTCTTAGTACAAGCTGTAAATTTGTATAAAAGTAAACTGCTAGCCTTGTTTTATTTTATTGACAAATTGAAGGAACTGAGAATTAATTGGAAATGTAGCAGTATTGATTCGTTTTTCGCTTGAGGAAATCGTTTGGATTAAGTCCAAAATACGGTTGTGAATGTAGGTTACGAGGGGATGCGTGGATTCTTTTTTTTTTTTTTAAAGTTACATAAACAACCCGTCAAGCTTAGATGTTATTAACGTATTTTGAATATACTTGAATAATTTTTTGATGAAAAACATAAAGACTTTTCGGATTAATCCGTGTGTGATCGACACTAAAATCAATTTATTGATTATAATACATGTATATCAAAAATAGTTACCCGATTTAAAACAGATATATTTCTTAATATAAATGTGTTACGATTTCAAGAGAAATTATACACATTCAAAACTGTTTAAAATTTCACTTACCGAGTTATAACCATCTGCTGCACGGATAACATCAAAACGATAGCCAAATTCTTTCGCAACGCGTTGCAAACAGTCTTCTGTGGCGGGGTCCATCTTGCTGAAAAATGAGTTCTTGAGCATCTTCATTTTGTTATGAAAAAAAGTCCACTCCTGCAGCATCTCAAGGTAAGAATGCCTTGTTACTGTTTCCTTCAAAAAAGAAAGGGCCACACATTTTTGTAAACAATGGCGCACAAAAACGTTAACTTTTGTTGAATCTCGCTCCTGATGTACAGTCTTGTGCGGATTCTCGAGTTCCCGAATGGGAACATTGTGACGTAAAACTTTACCGCTTAACTGAAATGTTGCTCCTTGACTAAAATTTACCGCGTCTTCCATGTCAGCTAAGAGCATATCACAGAAATCTTTAGTTTTCTTTTGTCACTTAGCATGAAGAGTATCGGTAGAAATGGGTATGGCCTAAAATGCAAGCGTCGTCTTAACACCACAAATACCGCGAAACAGTCGTATGAGGATCATAAATTCTCGGCTAGCGCGACGAGTGGACTTATTCGGGCTTCGCTGAAAAGCATCTTGAAATCGTTGTACGTTTTCCTTTGAAGGGACGGTTACCCTGGACACTTCCCCGTACATAAACGTTCCGATTCTTCAAATTACTTTTGACAGCCAAATGCACTTAGTCGGTGATTGATCAATCGAAAGATCTTGAAACGTGTCGAAACATACGCTGAATCGTTATTACGAACTCTGTCTTGCTAAACTGTAAAGCACAAAACGCCTCCTGTTGTTTAGTGATGTGTAATGGGTATAGATAGAAGAATTAATAAAAAAAATCTTATTCAGTATTAAAGAAATGGATTTTCTTTTCGTTATAGCAGTGCAACTTATAGATAGATAAGATACAATGTAAATAGGTATATTATTCATAATTTCATTTAAACTCCACTTTTTTTTATTGTTTAGTTTGTATTAATAGCACAGTACTTTAGAAGACACTCATTTAATTGATCGGTAGTCACAGCCAACAAAAAAACGAATCATAGTACCCTGATAGATCCACACGCATACCTTCCCCTTCCGTACCTCATGAATCAAGGATTCACTCGCTAAACAGACCTCAGGTATTTCATGGAATATAAACGTCTGATAACCCATAGAATCCAAAAACAAGAAAAAAGGAATACGGGTGGATGAAAGTTTCCTTTAGGCTGCAGATGCCCATCCCGACCACAATATCTCGGAAGTTCGGAGTATTTTCACCTAGTATAAGAACAGCGCGTTACCGATCAATAATTTTGCGTTGATCAGCTTGTATGTCGCCAAAAAAATTGCTTTCTTCAGAAATGAAAACGCCACCCAAGAATAGATGCAAGATACTTGAAGGAATAATTGGCCATTCCCGGATGGCATGGTGTGTCCATTCGTAAACCGTTCAGATTGAACTATTAACAGTTCAGCTAAATCCCTATTTGAGTGAAATTACATGACCAGATGCAAAGTTTGTAGCCAGTGCGGTAAGGTGGTACGAGAAACTCCGAAAACAGAATATCCATTAACAAGATCCCAAGTCAGACTTGTTGGGTATATGAGGAGTGAAGTGGTTTTCCAGTTGCCTTCTTTACCGAATCAGATTTACTTTTGCTCATCAACATGTCAAGACCTATGAAATCCGGTTAATATTAAGATTTACAAATGGGACGATCAATAGCTGGTATCTAGTGAACACCAGCTGAACACAGGTGTTCACAAAACGCCAGCTAAAACCAGCTGGTTTTTAGTAAACAGTCATTACTCTGTAGAATCGATTCTGACAATGCTCTGGTACCTCTCAGGACTTTACGTGTATTACAGCCGTACGAATGATTGTAAAATTAGTTTATAGCAATAAATGAATATATCCCTTTCGTCATGAAATGGTTCAATCAATAGGGAAATTTTTTCTTCGTACATATAATCAGCGCAGAAAAATTATTGTGCGTTTTATCGGACTGCGCCACTTAATTGTATGTATCCTCACTATATTAATGTTGCTGTTTGTTTAATAACAAAATATTAAATAATTTTATAACAGCGCATAAGGTATCTCGTGGTAAAAACACAGTGAGATCATTTTATCGTGCAATTCATGATAATATCGTCTATAATTTCGTTACGTACTATAATACAGAGATACTCACATTTAATTTGATTCGTGGAATATAGTTAAGCACAACTTGTGCTTATGATCGCGAAAAATTTCGGTTTCAAGATTTCAATGGAAATGTCCATTTGGACCATCCCTGAATCCATTTTGACTACTTTCGTCGTGACGTGAGTACGTACGTACGTACGTATCTATCTCGCATAACTCAAAAACTATTAGCCTTAGGATGTTTATATTTTGGATTTAGGACTGTTGTAACATCTAGTTATGCACTTCCCCTTTTGATTGCAATCAACTGAATCAAAGGTGTCCAAAAAAGTCCAAAATCCAAAAAATTTGAATTTTTTCTTTCTTGCAGTAACAAGCCCTCATTGAGAGCTTTTCAACGATATGTCATAAGTGTTAATTATTTTCATTAGTTACAGAGTTACAGCCAAATGAAATTTTTATTAATGAAATATTTGGATCTTACAAGGGGAAGGCACGTCGGTTCGAATCAGACTTCATCTCCTTTTTCTGTTTTTAGCTTTTTTTTAATTTAAATATATTGATTTGTTAATAATTATCAACCTCTCATTGTAAAAAAAATTTACAATAAATAATAATTCAATAATAACAATTAAAAAAAAAAAAAAAATATATATATATATATATACATATATATATATGTATAGCATATTCAACATTCATTAACGGGTACTCCTCGGTGAAAAATGTTTTTCGACTCTTAATGCGAAGGTAAAAAAACAAGGTTTTATTTCTGCTTCAAATGATGTTTATTAAACCAAATGTATGTCGTTTTGATCGACTACCAGTTTCCATTTTTGAGGTAAAATCATAATCCTGTCACTGTAGAACTTCTTTGTTTTCTGGAAAAGGCCGTGATAAGTGATTTTCACAGTTCTCTTTTGAAGCCAACTTTATACCGTTAAGAGAGTTCTTTAGAGACGGAAACAAACGGTAGTCAGACGGTGCAAGGTCAGGACTGTACGGTGGGCGCATCAAAACTTCCATCAAGTTTCGATTAGATCACCGAATATGCGTGGATAATAGGAGAAACCTTTTCCCCGACCACAGATTTCCTCAAGCTTATGTTCACACATTGTAATAATGCGTAGAAGATTGTTGAGTCTTGACTTTACCCGATAAGCTCCAGCCTTAGGTCGGGCGTTTTGTACAGTCGCTAAATAGGAAAGAAAATCCTTGGTATGGTTCATAGGCCGAGGAAACGCCAGAAATATTTAGCACATATTTTGGCTGTTAGCTAAACGACCACTATACGGTATAAATAAACCGTCCTTGTACGGATCAGTCGGGCGTTTAAATAAATTTTTTGGAAACCACTGGGCAGAAAAGATCAAAGATGAAGAAAAGAACGGATAGCAATTAAAGGACATTTATTCAAAGAAAGGCCGCGAAACGAAACGAACAGTCCCATCAGAATTTCCTCAAACCTAAGGTCTATTAATCAGAGACCATTTACCCTCATCTGTAGCATTACTTGGGGATCAAGATATCTTTTTCCAGAATGTATTCTGGTACTGAAGTGGACGTTGAAACCTGTTGTACAGTTTATTAAACCATTCGAATCTTATATATTTATATACTCGTATATATTTAATTTTCTGATCTGTTTGATGATTATTATGTAATTATATATACTTATTCTGTTTAAGAGTAAATTTTATTTTTATTTGTAGAACGGTGTTTTTTTTTTTTTGTAAATTTTTATAAATATTTAGGCCATCTATTTATTATTCTATTTATACAGAAACTGCGTAATTAAATCCAATTTTAACTGGTTAAGATTTAGATGAGCTCTGTTTATGTAGTATTTAAATTGTAATAGTGATATAATTATTTTTAAACTAGTTAAAAACTTGTTTGTTTACTTTTTCTAATAAAATTTTCTTAAAAAAGATAAATAATAAATTGTTCTATTTAAAATAATAATAATTGTAATGTAATGAGTATTTGAAAGGAAATACTTGATTTTGATAATACAATTTTTTCGAAATTCCTATAAAAAACCGACTGACTAGTTTTCGATATTTTAGAAGTTATATTTCGGTTGTTTAGTATAACGAATTGTTATACTTTATTAATTTCATCGGTCGATTGATTGATTTACGTTATACTACACCATATCTAGTGTAGCTTTCTTGATTGGGGACCCGTAGTCACCTGCGACCTCGTTCGTTTAATGAATGATACATCCTGAGGTATAACATGTATCAGTTGTTTAGATACAAAAACTGTGTTCATAATCGTATTAATATGGAGTATATAGGATTTTCTTTTTTGTTTATAATTTCGCATTGCTGCTCTGAGAAAAGTTTTTCTACGATTTTCCTTGATTCTTTCAAGCAGATTTTGGATACTTTCTTCTTTTAAACGTGGAAGAGTGAACCTGTCATTCTACTTAAAATGTATAATACATCAGTCAGTTATGATCTGATTTGAAGTATATATTTATTTACCCCAGGTTTATCTTATTTTTATTAGTTAGTAATTATTTTAATAGTAAAAATTTTTCTGTGTTCAACATCGTACTTTCAAACAAGTACTTGCAATAATGTGCGATGTGAAAATATCTCCTTATATCTCCGATGTGAGAATAAATTTCTCTTTATTATTCCTACTGGTTTTCCCTAGTGTAATCAAGTACCGTTGTTCTGTTATTATTGTTCGTCGCTACGGTTGCAGTTTCATCTATTAGTAATGTAATAAATGGCCCCCGTACAGTCATTCTGTTCGGGAGCGGCCGGGTGAAAGGCGGTCTGGTAAATGGATGATTTCGTCCCCTACCATTTGCGGGTTTCCCAGTGACATTCTGTATTTCTTTTCAATAGTACTGCTTTTATTACAGCTACTGACGCCGCTAATGGGTTTTAGGTTTTGTTTTTCCGTGAAACATTTTATTGTTCGTTGTTCACAGTAGGCTATTTTTTTCACTAATGCGTTGGTTTTTTCCCTCTGTCATACGCTGACTTTATGTAAAAGAAAGTTGGCGTTGTTATATGCTGTTAATAGAATTTTATAAAAAAAAAATTTATTCTGATGGTGAAGGAAAAAAGAGTTATGTTGATTCTCTTTTGTATGTACGTGTTTGTTTATATCCCTGCAACTACAGAACGGCTGCACTGATTTTTATGAAATAAACAATTTATCTCGGTCGCGACACTTAAATTTAATTTATTAATATTTAAAGAAAACATTTAAAGAAAATTGTGGATTGTTGACGCGATTTCTTTCCTAGTTGGAAAACCAAAATTTTAAAAACCGATAAAGCGGGACATTAAACTTTAAACAGGATTTCACATGTTTAACGCAGCGTTCTCCATGAAACAGTATTATTAAGACAATTTATGAAATTTTCATAAAGATGTAACATTTGTCATTTATTTGAAATTTAATAAAAAAATATTAATATTTAGTAAACGGGTCGTTTTTAAAATAAGAATTATTTGAATATATTAAAATCACAATTGACTCTTTGAAATACGACCTGGCGGGAACGTGTCTTAACTTTTTTGTGACGTATCGGTTAACTCCACTCTTTCATTCATTTACCGTGTTGATGTTCGTTCCCGCCGATCGGGAATTGCGATCGATGCTTGTCTTTTTTTCTAATTTTACAAATACTCGTCCTTGTGAAACGTCGGTTATTCAACTGAGAATAAACGTGGACGATGAAGCTAGGTCTGGACACCCATCTGTCATCACTGACTATTTATTTTGGACCAGAAAGAGATTCTTCTGATTGGTTATCTGTCACAGAAAGAAACCGTCGATGCATAAAGGTAATACTAAACCTTAAAGAATGTTGCGGGGTGCTATGCAGAACGTATTCCTCCATAATACGTGTCCTCATATCATTCAAAACAGTAGAAGAAATACAAAAATTCCAATGACAGGTACTGCGCCGTCCTTTGCATCTTCTAGGTCTGACGCATCTGATTTTCATTGCTTATTGAAATTAAAGGTATTTTTAGCAGAAAAAGCACGCAGATCTGTGACGACGTCAGTGAAACTGTCACCGGCTTTGATGCTTGTCAAAGTTCTTCAAAAGGGAATCGTCAAATTCATCTCCTGATCTAAAAAATGCTTGATATCAGCGTCGTTTGTGTTAAAAAACACTTTTTTGTATTTTATTTTAAAAATAATTTTTGGTTACGGTATAGAGTATGTTAGGTACCGTTAACAAAAAAGTTGAAGTCAACTCGGTATGTATAAGTCATTCTCAAAACGCGCATAGCACGTAAAACTGGATGTCAGGCTTACAACTAGGAAATTGAGAAGTGAAGTGGTTTCACATCAATTACTTCACTTAACCAAGTATGTTGTAAATCGGTATGTCTAAACCACCAAAATACAGGTGATATGGTCCGCTGTAGTTACCATCTTCTCGCTGTCCATTACAGCGCTGTCTATATAGAGTTGCTTTTAGAGAATTCTAGCGCTCTTTTACCTCAGGTGCTTTACATGCCTCTCTCGTACTGATCAGGGCAGTCTTGTATAGCAACAAATTAATTTGCTCCTCTTGAGAAACTCTGCTTTTTTTCTTTTGTTTTTTATTTATTTATTTTTATTTTTTTGTTTAACCTTCAGGACAACCCTTAGGTATTGCTTCAGAGGATGAGATGATTGATTTGTAGCGTGTGTGAAAACGCCATGCCTTACCGGGATTCGAACCCGGAACGTTCGGATGAAAGGCCGAGACGTTACCACTCGTGCCACGGAGGGCGGTATAAAACACTGCTTTAGATTACATTAACACCACCGTGCGTTGTCTCTTCAGTAAGGAATGAACGCTTAATAAACTATCAAAAATGAAAATATATGTGAGAATCGGTAATGTAAATCAAATTGCCGAAAATTATTTTGAAAAATTTTTTTTTTGAAAGGTAATCAATGAATATCGTTTGAATATCGATTATACTACAAGGAAAATAACTCTGAATGTTTACGAATAATGTATCCAGATTTTCAATGTTATAACAAGAACCGGTTATACGGGCCTACAAATTTGAAAACAGTTTAAATTTAATAAAAGTTATTACTTATGAAGTGGAGCGATAGGGGTTCCTGCCACTTTCAGAGTAGAAATTTTGTTATCAGAATTGTTACAAGTTTCTTTCATAATAATAGTGATATTTATATGTTCTAAATGTTACACGAGTAATTTCGTAGATGTCTATTGTAACGCAGTTTTTTTAACATTACGCTTACATCACTATTGCAGTAATTTTAAATTTGTAAAAGCAGTGGTGAATTGAAAAAAAGCTTTCCTGCGTTACTCCATACTTGATTTTTATATTCTTAGTGTTTATTTTAATAAAAATTGGACTATTTATCTAATTGTACAATGAAGATTTTGACAGCCAAAAACGTTTCTTTTTTTAATGTTAACACATAGAGATACGGTTTCTATAGTTTTCAGAATTTTTATCCGGCTGTCAAACTTCAATGAAACCTTTATCGTTTAAAAGCTTCATCTCCAGAAGTTATACTCTGTACACTGTGTTTCACTCCAGGAAGATGTTAAAATTATTAAAAATCAATTCGTAGAATTTTATCGCCGGTTTTGCGTTCCATTAAAAGCTTTGCAGTAACAGCCGTTCTCGTGGCGGAGCGGTAGCGTGTCGACTTTTCATCCGGAGGTTCACCGGTCATGCGTGACATTTTTCACGCGCTAAAAAGTTTCATATTCCCACGTACAAGCTTCTGTATCGAATTAATTTACGATGCAAAGAAAGAAAAAGTTAAATTTGATATAAAGTAAAACAATGTTTATCGTTTTTGAAATTTTACTTTACCGGCTACTGCTGCAGCAAATATATAGCTGTAAAGGAAAAGTATAACGGTCGGCAAAAATTTTCAGTGTCGGGGTTTTTTTCAAATATCGACGTTCTAAGACCGACTTAGTTTAAAAATCACAAAAACGTAATAAAAATTTCAGGAAAAGGGATGTACTTACCTGTGTTTTGATTACATCTCCGGACTGGATTAACAAAAATTCTTGGGGAAATCGACTCTAAAACTCTATATATATATATATATGTGGCATTTGTGTTTTAATTTTGGACAGTGTTAAAAAAGGGGAAGGGGTATTTTTCACAATTTTTAATTTTTGACTTTTACGATGAAACCTCGTGAGTACGATGAAATTGTACGTATCGTAAGTCGATCGGTAAGGGAAATCGAGTAGTTCTAAGTTTTATCGATCTGGGGAAATTATTCTAAACGGTTTTTGCGTCATATCTTTACAAAACCTTTGACCAAAAAAAAAATTGAAATTGGCTGAAATATTAAGCTATACATACGAGTATACTAACTTTGGCCTACTGTTTTGACTTCAATGAACAACGGGGTACCACGGTACCTATATATAAAATAAGAGTATATTTTTACCCGGACAAGGAGTCCCAGGAAGTGTTGGCCATATCTAAGGAACTGATTAAGGACATAAAAATAAACAAAAATGTTCACGTGGACAAATCCCCTATACCGCTTCATTTTTCCTCTGTCCGTTATATATATATATATATTTTTAATAAAAATGTGTATTTTATGTAAATCGATCGAGGTATGTTAATAACATTCGGTGTACATGTTAACATCTTCAAAACAAAAAAGACAATAAATTCTACAAAATAAAATTTTGTATCTTTGAAAATTTCGCAATGGCTGCCATTATAAAGTTTTTTAATCATTAATAGCCCCGTAAATGTTTGTTAAATTTTTAAACCTTTTATTTTTAAGAAAATAATACCCTATTTTTTTTTAATTTTAAGTGATTGTCAACAGCTGAGATACGGCTGAAATTGTTAAAGTGGATAGAAAAAATGCGTGATTTTTCTAATAACAGTAACAGATTTTATATAAACGCTGAAGATATAATTAAAATGTTTCCTTATAAAGGAATCGTACAACGGATTATTACTTTTTACACGAGGTAAACATTGCTACATTCGGTATCCTCTCTAGCAGTAGTTAAATATCACCAGATCTTCTTGGAGTATTGTTTGTTTAGAAACCGATTTCTAAAATCATTATCTAAAATTGTTTTCTAGTTGAAGTTCATAATTAATTAGATCGAATTTAAATAGTAATAATAATAATAGTAATACTAGTATATTTAAAAACCGAATGACGTATTTGAAATAAAAATCTGTTAACGGGGAAGCCGGGACTGTTATATCTTAAAAAGATTTCCGGAAGATGAATGTGTGTTTTATTTTTTTGTTAGTTATGGTTTCTGTGTTTTTTTTGTTTTACAGAAATTGAAAGTCTATATAAGAAATTTTTTGAAATCTAAGTATTTTTGAAATTTTGATCCGGGGTTCCGCCAGTTTTATTGGGAATTGGTTTATTTTTTTATATTTTTCTTGTATTTTGTTATTTAAAAAACCTGTAAGAATAAACATACACTTTCAATATTTTTTCTCTTTCAATATAAATTAAGAGTTGTATCATTCATTAAGTTGTATTATTTAGTTTTTTACCGACGTTTCGAAGAAAGGTACGTATTACTTTCGATTGCACGCTGGGATTGGGGTAGAAATTGAATTTTCATTACGTTTTGAGGTATGAAGACTACGAAAATACTATTAACTTAAGGTGGAGTTTCCTTATTTATTTATATATATATAGAGGCCTATGTATAAAATTTGTAGCTCGAAAATCTGAAAAACTACTTGATCAGTTTCAGTGAAATTTATGTGTGCTGTAGCAGTATATCTTATGTTGTGCATGTGAAAATTTGATGAGTGGTTGAGTCGTTCTTGAGTTACGCTCAGTTAAAGGTCGATAGCATACAACATAACCCCAATTTGAGGTATTTTTTTCGGTCGCCTGGTGGGATTACGAAAATACCATTCATATATAACATTTTGTGGCTCAAAAATAACATTCGTGAATAAAATTTTACGGCTTGAAAATTTTCAAAATTACTTGATCAATTTCATTGAAATTTAAGATATACTGTAGTGGTGTATCTGAAGTTGTGTGTGTGAGAATTTGATGAACATCGGTATAGTCATTCTTGAGTTACGCTCAATTGTTCCAAACAATTTGAAAATTTTGTGGCTCGAAAACCTCCAAAACTGTGTAATCAATTTAATTGAAATTTAAATACGCTGTAGTATTTTATCTAAGGTTGTGCATGTGAAAATCTGATGAAGATTGGTCGAATGGTTCTTCAGTTGCCCAATTTAAAGTCGACAACAGGCAACATAAGCTCGGTTTGAGGTTATTTTGACTCTGTATCGGTGTATTTTACACACGCGCTTACGCAGTGAGTCACAGTGGTGAGCGAGTTTAAACTTGATGTTTGTGTGTCGGGTTTGTTCGTTAATCGAACGTATGTAGTGCGTTGTACTCTGAAAATCAGTGCGTTTCTGACTGCGAAATAGTGTGGGCGTCGGAATCGATAAGCCGGTCTTTTTGCGTAGAACTGCGCAAGAGTTCATTTTATTTAGATTTCCTCTCATAAAATGTTAAATTATTGTTTCCTTTTTTTTAGGAACCTTTTTCTAATTTAATCAAACTGGAGTATAGTAAAATAACTAAATATTTAAAATAAAAAATATATTCAAAGCGTAAAAAGTTTAGATTTATCACTTGGGAGAGGGGTTATATTTAACCTCTAAGCAAAATGCTGGGAAAGTTCAGGAAAGCTTTAATTTATTCATTTTTGTTTTAATCTTATAAATCTGATACGGTTTTATTTATGTTTAAGTAAAATTTGAAATTTTATGATTGTAGGCAGGTTGAATGTACTCAAAGTTTTTTTTAACCCTTGTAGTAAAGTACCATTTAGAATTTGTTTGTTGTGTGATTAAGACCGTAAAAGATCGGTCCGTTTCACTAAGAACAGATTTAAATAGGCTACATAATATATCTTTAAACACGTTATTCTAAGACACGTGTTGTCTTATTTTAGAATTACTAACGTAGTTTATAATGCAAAGTTTCGTTAAAGGGCAAGAAATACAATTATTGTATTCATGAATTTTTAAAATAAGTAATTGTTTTTTAATGTACAATATTATTAAGCGGTGGAGTAAAAATTAAAAGAGTTTAGAGTTGTGGCGCGAGTTTTATATCATGCGTGGGCTGCATCATGGCATTAACCCAGACGCCTACATTGTAATAGCGAATTAAAATTTTACTGCGCTTTTTAAAAATGACTTGTTACAAGCATGTATACCTGCTACTGTGTACTACGTTGTTAATAATACTCGTGCATTATTACAATCATCTCATTTCCTGTTTCCTCTTAATCTTTTTTTTATTTTCTAAATTTTATTCTATTTTATTGTAACATAATATAATCATTGTTTTAAAATAACAAAAATCATCTGCTTGTTGATCATTACCGATTTTTTGTTATAATATTTAACTGTAATTTTTTTTACTAAATTAACATGTTATTATAGATATGGTGGAATCTGTTGAGCGTAACACGTTGTTCCGAGGAATAATTATGAATAGTGTTAACGTTTTTCACGTTAAATGTGAAAACACACACACACACACACACACACACACACACACACACACACACACACACACACACACACACACACACACACACAAAATACGTTACGTTTGACATACTCGTATATGATTATTGGTACTTACGTATAGCCCGTCGACCAGTAAATTTCAAACTTTTGGGTTATTGTTAATAACACCCGATGTAACCATTATATTACCATTTTTATAACCATCTATATCTATTTTATAAACATAGTTTAACCAAACTAAATCTACGCTCGCTTCGCTCGCTAACCTTGCCTAATTAACACAGTAATGTTTGAGTATTTAAATCATAAATGCAGTAATTGTAGCAATTATTTATTATTTAAATAATCAAAACATTACTGTTAATTAGTCGAGGTTAGCGAGCGTAGGTTAAGTTTGGTTAATTTATATCTATAATTATAAGCAAAGTCTTTTTTGGAAGAAAAATACGATATAATTGGACGTCAGCCTGTTGTTATTCATATGAATAAATATATAAAGAAGTAAACATGTGTGAGTAAAAGCTGTTAAAACAGTAATAACAATGCTAGCTTTTGTAATTATAAAAATTCGAGCTCTTTCGTCTGTATTATCTTCAGGGTCAAATGTTACTCATAAATTTTATTTTATTGTTAATCTATTTCTCTCCTAGTGATAGATATGCTAAGATATACGATTCAATTGGGTGCCAGCATCAGGATTTCCTAAACTAGAAAAATCTATGAAAAATTAAAAAAGAGGAACTTTTTATCGGTTTTTGAGTGCACTAAAACCACCCTATTGTCATGTTTGAAATTTCCATCATTTTTGTTTTGACACTACCGTTTCGCCATGGAGATCGGCAATTGTACTATTAAAATATTTCATAATTAAATCATTATATTTTCAAACCCTATGGCGTATTTCAAATAAAAATCTGTTACGGTCAAAGCTGGGAAAATTATGCAAATCTTTGCCGGATTTTTTGTTTATTTTTTCTTCTGTTGATATTTTCAATAAATCAATCAAATGTGTCAGCCATATTTTAATGTCTTCATAACATTTTGTCGCTTTTATTTTACTGTACTTTTTGACATGTTTTACTTCTATTTTTAGTTTAATTTAACGGTGAAGAAGAACAACTTTGTACTCGTATTCTGGTTTAATGTATGAGGAGAATTGTTGTAATATATGCGATGTTCTTTCGTGTGTTATATGTTAACCATAATCTTTATTTATATGTATTATATGCCTTTGATATACTTATGGAGAATAATATTAAATTCAAGTTCTAAGCGTTTTTGTTAATATTAATCAAATTGGTATAACCATTAAAATATGTTCATATAGCCCTTATTCTCTTTCACGTAACTGATTTCCATAATATGGATTAATGAATCATTATATGATTAAGAATATATATACACAGTGTGTCTCAAATAAATATATGAGTATATATTTAAAAAACGAAGAGGGGCAGAAATGACAAAACCGTATCAGCTGATATTTCAAAACCTCTGTTTTTCATTGTTGTCACTCATTCCTAGATTATATGTTATTTATTTCGTAATAAACATGGTTGAAGTTCCAGTTGTATTTTTATCAACTTGGTAGCTTTTGAAGTATTAACGGTAAAATGAGTACGTTAAAGAGTTCAAAGACCTTGGGCAGTGGAATTTGAACAACTACACCGACGAGAATTGGTGTATACAAATTTGCAGTCGCAAGAATTACTGACACGTTTGAAGCTAACGGAACAGTGAAAAATGTAGAAAAAAAGAACGGTCTAGGTGAAGAAAAACCTGTAGAAAAAAAGAACGGTCTAGGTGAAGAAAAACCTGTAGAAAAAAAGAACGGTCTAGGTGAAGAAAAACCTGTAGAAAAAAAGAACGGTCTAGGTGAAGAAAAACCTCATGGGTAATGAAAATAATGAAAATGCCGCTTTAGTAACGCAAACCTTTACACGATTCCCAAAAAAATCTTTTAAGGAATGTTCTCCTTGAACCGGTATTAAAAAAAACTTTTGGTAGAATTTTACAAAGTAATAAGCGGAGTACTATATTTCTCAAGACCTCTACATTAAATGAAGACGATCCGGACAGGCGAGTACAGTTTTACGAATGTTACTGGGACAAGTGTGAAACAACTGAACGGTTTGGAGATGTAATTGTTTGGTCGGATGAAGTTGTTCCATTAATCGGATTAATTGTTCCATTAAACTTAAAGTTTTTTAAGCTTAATGGAACAATTAATAGGCAAAACGGTGTTTATTGGAGGTACGAAAATCTCCACATAATTGAAAAGAAACCTTTTAATTCACCAGGCCAACAGTAT
The DNA here is from genome assembly GCF_047948215.1 of Lycorma delicatula. NCBI lineage: Eukaryota > Metazoa > Arthropoda > Insecta > Hemiptera > Fulgoridae > Lycorma > Lycorma delicatula. The sequence continues at coordinate 170,158,338 of NC_134458.1, forward strand.
AGTGCGGATTTCTTTCCGAGGAATTTCGGGCCGTACTTCTTTTAGGAGCTGTCATCGGCATCTCTTACTTACAGATGCTACAAAAACAACATTATTTCTGTTCTACAAACCTTTATGTCGATAAAGAAGTGTATTACTTTCTACAAGATGGGATTCCACCGCGCTGTCATTGTGACGTGATGGAATTTTTTGGCATTTCCTGAGCGATGGATAAGATAAAGATGAAACACTTCGGATTTCCCGGCTAAATCTCCCGATTTAAACCCCTGAACGTCCACAATCCCTGGCGATTGTTTTAAAAACCACTGCACCGGCCGAAACAGCAAATCGAAAATGGAATTAACACGATTAACTGCAGAGTACACGTATGTCGCTGTGTATTAAACCGTTTGAGGAGATGTACTGATATTAAAGGTGGTTATTTTGAACATTTATAAGTTAAGTTAAAAAAGAAACACAAATGGCATGTAACTAACTGTTTTCTTTATAAATATAACTGTTATATATATATAGGTTATAATTATTTATGATTACAGGTTATGTATAGATTTTACTTACTTGTTTGACCCTATTAAATAAATTTATTTTTAAAGATAAGAATATGGGCTCTGAATAGGCTGTAAACCAAATTTTTCTGTTGGGAACATTTAATATTTCTCGTTTGAAATTATTATTTAAAACTTATTAATGTAAGAGAAAGCGGGTTTGTTTTTAAATTACGTAAGCGTTTTAATAAGGAATACGAGTAGATACATAATTTTTTAAGATTATTTTATTTCCTAACACGTTAAAAAAATAATATGTTGATTTGATTTCGTATACTTTATTTTTTTACATTCCGGTGGCACTTTTTTTCCGTATATTGTATATATATATATATTTCTTCCGTATATATTAATCGTATTCAGAGCATCACTTAATTATGTGCGTATTCGGGTATGCTAGTTAATAATAGTATACCAAGCGAGCTTGTTGCGCTTGTGTTATCGCATTAATATTATGTTACGCCTTACTTTTTCATTTTTAACTTAAATCAGCGTAACACATACATTCTCTGTAATAATAATAATAGCATTGAGAAAATTGTGGCTTTCTTTTAATTTATTTTATAAAAATATAAGGATTTTAATATTGAAATAACTCTTTAAACTCTTTCAGATTTCGTATAATTTATTTAGCACAATCTAGTTAACGAAAGAGGACGCGTGAAAGTTTGAGCTTGTACAATGTCGTTAACTAATCGTTAGAAGAAAAATGTAATGTAGACCAAATAAATTCTTTAAATAACTCGTTTTAAATTGGAACAATGCGTCTTTAAATGTTATAGAAAACAGGGGTTTTTTCGTCGTAGGGGAAGATGGGGCTACAGGAGATGGATGCAGGGGCAAGTTGTTACAAGCTATTTTTAAATTAACCGGCGGATTAAAGTTTACCGTTAACCCATCCCTATCGTCGATCACGTGGTTCTTCGTTCTCTTTATATCTATCTAACGCTATTGTGAGTTTTGTGATCGAGCTGCGAGACCGGTTTATCCGTTTCCGTTTGCTCGAAGTTACTTTCCATCGTCTTGAATTCGTCTTTCCGTCACCGTCATTTATAAAATAAGTAAATGTTCATTTTAATATAATTTAACGGGATTTTTTCGCTAATAATTAAGGAATTACGTAATAAAGATCGTTTTGGTAATTTTTTTGAAAGTGTACTTTTAGTAAAATGGCGTCAGACGGGCTAGTTGTTGTAACTTACTGAGGACATGTAGTTACAGTGTAACGCTATCCTCCACCAAGTTTTCATAATAAACTGATATAATTTGAACGTAATGTTATTTAAAAGCCGATATTACTTGCGTTCAATCGGCCCCCTCTTCCTGCCAATCTTCACAGCTTGATTGGCGGGATGGATCGCTACCGTGTACTTAGATACTAGCATTTAAAAAGAGTGAAATTGAAAAAAAAAACAAAAAAAACGCATGCTTATTTTATGATTAGAGATGAATGCATTGACAGATTGTTAAAAAAAGGCGGACTTATGTCACTTTACGGTCCGAAAATAATCGGAAGTAAACCGAAAAGTTTTTTTTTTTTTTTTAAATGATATTTGAACAGTTAAGAATTACTTAGTAACATCTTTTTCACTCTTTATCTCGTACACAAAAAAGTAATTTATAGTTTGCTTGTGGTACATAATTTGTAAATTGCATAATTTATGCGTGCACAATTTTTTTTTACGTTAGTTTACCTTAAAGTTATTCCTTAGGTCTATTACACGAAATTTTTTAAAAGCATCGATCTGGCGATGTTTTCAGAACGATGAGTAAAACCGGTCACAATTCGCTAAAACATTTCGTGTAAGTAAATATTTTCAGTAATTTATAACACAAGATGAAAACACGACTATTTCGTACGTTTGAACATTCATTTTCTAAATGTAATAATTAAATCGTATGTAATTAGTTTTAAACTATTCCTCCAAGACCATAAGAGAAGATGTAAAAGTACAAACTACAAAAGAGAGGCTCCATGAAAGAAATGCAAGTTCCTTTCTTGTGACGACGAATATGAAGTTTGTTTTTCTGTCAGGTGTCGAAAATAGTGTGAAAAATCTAAGATGGTGAAGAATGGACTCGATGTCTTCGCTGCAATCGACGGACCCACTCATCTTGAGCCAACAGTGCTGCTTTTATATTTTTCAACTGTGCTTAAGATTTCAGTGATGACTCAAATTATTATTAATAATTTATAATCTCAAATATCAGTCTCCACTTTTCAATTTCAGATGATTAGTTATTCATTTTTGTGTTTTAAAAAAAAATATGAAATTACTCTTAAATTTATTTTAATTAATTTGTTTAAACTTGCAAAAAATTTTTCAATTTGTTTCTAGTTTTATTGAGAATTTTTTTCTTTTAATTTTTTAAACTCATTAAGATTAATGTAAAAAAAGCCATTAAATTCATTTCAGACGTTTTTGGGGAAATAAAATTAATAACTTTTGTTTAAGAAACGATGCAGGTTTATGTTTTATATTGCGTAACAGTTTACCTTACGCCTAGTAACAGTATATCCCACCAGAGGACATATTGTTACAATCATCAGAGTTAAAAGAAAAAACTGATATCTTCTAAAGAACAGATTACAGTGATACGGTTGTAAAAAATTGTAAATAATAGCTGCAAACAAATATCAAGTTGTGGTTTTCCTTTCCCGGCGATTCACAAACGTAAATTTTGCTAAATCAAATGTAAGGTCTAAACATCCTTGTCACCGCCAGCACATGCGACTGCATCCGGAAAGGGGAACCCATTGTGTCCTCTAAACACTAGGGCTCCCGCAAGGTGCATACCTGCTAGGCCGAAAGGCTGTAGCACCGAAAGGATTTCAGGGAACGGACTGAAAGGGAATCACGCCGGAAGAACGAAGCTCCTACGCGGCTAGTCTTCCGAGTTCAGCCCTGAGCAAACAATTTCTTCTCGGTTTAAAAGATCGGAACGCAGTAAATAATTCCGTCCATAAATAAAACAGATTAATTATAACCGTCATTAAATATATAACTACTCGCCCGATAAAAGAAAACTGCAAGGGACATTTTGTCCAAGTTCTGCGATTAGTAAAGAGATACAAATTCTTCCGCTACCCTTCTGTTTCGTTCCTTTCCCGGTTGTAGCAAGATATACTGCTATAGTATCTGTAACTATAACGGGAAAGTGTGTAGATCGGTCAAAAATACTTTTTTTTTAGTTCTCTTTCTCAAGAAGACATTTAAAAAATAAGATTTTTAAATAAACTGAAAATAATATGCGGAAATTTTTTTTTATTATAATGCTCCAATGTCCAAAAAATTTATTTTTGCCAAACGGACGTTTGTGCGTATGTGTGTTGGCCTGAATTCAGTCATGTAACTTTGGACCCCGTTGACCATTTTCTTCGGACTAGGTAGAGAGTTACTATCTACGGGGGAAAGAGTGTATTAAATTACTGAAAAAAACTGGAAAAAGAGGTGGAGTTGTTTTGACCGAAATAAAATTCTAAATCTTCATTGGGGCTTTTAGCAAAAAAACTTTCTTAAAATGTTGATGTTTTTTTTATCAAAATCGAAATTACCAAAACTTTTTATTTCATAATCACCTCCTCTCAAAAATTAATATATATATTTTTCTTTTTTTAGCGTTATCTTGCTTCAGAAAAGAGAGTTATTGCGAATTTCTTGCATGTATATTTTCTACATCAATAGGTCTTCAAACCATTGTAAATAGTTTCTGACCATCTCACTACAATGATCTGCGATAATAAAGAATATTTAAAAAAATGTATTTTAAAGTTAAATCCATCTCGCAAGGTACCCGTTCCATTTAAATTGTAAAAATCTTAATTTTTGTTCAGTTACTTTGTCTAGTATTTTTTGAAAAAAAAAATTAGCGAAAAATTTTAACCACCTTCCTAGAAAATAAAAAATTTTGTTTATTTAGAATTGTGGCTGCATCTTTGTGTTTATTAGACAATTCTAAAATGTTATTCTTTTAAATTTATTATCACCACAGATTTACCCGAACGATTCCCTTGCGTATGGGAGTCCCAAAAAAAGGGGGAAAAAATGTTTTCGCAATTTCAAAATAATTTAATAATAATAATCTCTCCCCTCCTCTGATTACAAAGCTCCCAAATTAAAAAAAATCGAACAATTTTTTAAAAATTTCTATTTTATTTAAAATCCATTTTAATAAATATTTTAATCATTAAAAAAGCCAATTCAGTTCTTTGCCGGCTTTTTTTACAGTTACATCATTTGAGAAAGAAGAAGCTTATTTTATCAAATTGTAACAACTTCCCCTACTCTCCGTGCTCTCTAATTTCGACAAAGCAGTTCTATAAAATTTTTGTTGTAGTTATCATACATCAAAATATGGCGTTTTATTTTTACCTTTCTCTAATATCAGGCTAAAATAATTATTTCAGTGACTTACGCATTTCTCAAAAAAATTATTTATTGCCGGTAGTTGTATCGAAATATAATTTTTTTGGACAGCTTTACAATATAAATTTAAAAAAAAGAAATAAGGTTGTGTATAAAATTTGAATCATATTTTATCATTAAAATGAAAAAAAATTATTTAAAAATCTTATCCGTTTAGATTCCGACGTTTGTTGGTAAATTCAGTAAATTCGAGGATTACGTTACTGCAGTATAAACATCAACAGTCTTAAGGAAATAATCGGCTATCGTTTGGAATATTAAATATTTACTTTGCTTTTAGAAACGTAATGGTATATTATAATATTCAGTAGCTCTGAAGAATTAGATCCGTATTTATCTATGAGAAAATAATATATGCTTTGTAATGGCGAGAATTAAAGTAGATTTTTAAATATTATGTATTATTATTAGTATTAACAAAAGTTAAATTTTGTACGTATACGACTATTTGCTTAAGTATTTACGTACTAAGCTTAGAATTTATTTGAAACGGTTAGTAAATAAATTACATCAATATTTACTATATTGTACAACTTTGTACGATTAGTAGGGAAATAAACTTCTATCGATGGTTCGCTGATAAATAAGCAAAACGTTGCCATTTTTTCTTTTACTCAAAATATTGGCTTTTTATTACAGTAATGTATATTATATTATTTTTTTAAGAGTTAAAATAAGTTTGCTTAGAGCCTATTTTTCCTGCTAAGTTTAAGTATTGTGTACAACGCAAAGTTTCAGAATTGAAGCGGAATATATTAATCTGTTGATTTAAACAGAAATTTAATTTCCTCTCTATTTTTTGTGTCTGTACCGCATGTAATGCGTCAGCTAAAAAGGCGGGAGACGACTTTGCTTTCTTTGAGAGTAATAACGTTCGCTATACAAGTAATCCCTGAATGTAACGTGTATTTGATTTTGTATAGAAAGCAACGTCAAACCGCTTAAGTAATCATTTCCCCATTAAGCCTGCACGATTCGCTTATTATTCTAAAATTTGGGTGTGTCATTATTCGGAATGACTTTTGATTAGTGTCAGGTTTCCTACATTTGTCACGGTACATAACATACATAAATATGTACTACGGTGCAGTTAACATACGTAAAGCTTACAGTATTTAAAAAACGGGATACACTTTTTAGTTGTTTTCAACCGATAGAGTACTACTTTTACTTAGTAAAGATTTAATTATAAATGTATTATCAAATAGCAAATTGATATTATATTTAGTAAAATTAATATTACACTTTATTTTTAAATTCAATTAGTAAATAAATTTCCTAACGAAATAATCCAAACGCGAAAATTTGTGGCGGATTCGGTCTGTCGTTTCCAGCAGCATCACGCGAGAACCAACCGATCGTTCGCTTTCAAATTTTCAGGATACATTCGTGTTATTCCAGGGAATGTTTTAATTCATAGATCGAAGCTCTAGCACCCCTCTTCAAAGGTCTGTACCTAAAGTAGTAGGTACGTCTTTAGGGACGTCAAAGGTCTGTAACTTAAGGTAACTTTTAGATTTAGATTATCTTTAAAAGATAGTTACTATTATTCTGTCTTTGTAATTAGTTTATTTTTAAGGTTTCTGTGTAACCTGAAGACTATAATTATCATTTATAAGTATTATTCTCACAACCATGAGGATAACGAACACAGTGATCCAGGGGGCCGAGCCCTCTGGCTATTATAAAATAAACGAATGTAGGTGTGCGTAACGTTTTATTGTTATAAGTTATATTCTTACGCGTAAAAATAAATCGAATAGAAATTATTAATCGCAAAGAAATTAAATTATTTTATGAAGTAAAATAAATTGCGGGTGTTTAAAATAATTTTTTTATATTTTTATCATCATAAACTACCTTTCTTTGCGAGTAGGCTACGCCGGCATAACGTAATTTGAAAGTTTTTAATTGAATTTCTAAGTAAGGTATTGATTTTCAGTCTTCTTTTTTTAAACGGTTTCCAGATCTTTGAATGAAACCGATATTGTTAAATTTTTGTCAGCAAACTATTTAGCAACTACAAAAAATTATTTCAATCTTTTTATTATTTTTTTTTTAATGCCCGCTATCACCGAAATAACCGATCTGAAATTTGATCAGAGAAAATATGAAAATTTACATTTTAATATACGTTAGCTTTAAAAGAAATTTATATAGCTCGGAAATCGTGTGTGTATACCGAAAACAAAAAAGGCGAAAAAAGTCATGTTTTCCCGATATTTTCTTTAAGTCTAATTATAAATTTATTGTTTAAACTAATTTTTGCTAACATAAGACAAAACCGAACAAGTTTTAATCTTGATTTGTGTGTGTGCGCGCGCGCGTGTGTGTGTGGCTGAAAAGTAACTTACATCCCCCTCTAACTTTTTTTTATATTTGAGATAATTGGATGCAGTTTGCGGCATTCTTTCTTATATCGAGGGGCTACTTCAAAGAACGTATATTTCACTCTTTTTTATATTTGGTGCCGGTGGGCAATTCAAAAATTTCTAATTGCACCGATGGTCATTTGATATATCGGTGTAAAGAGCTCAATGAGACGAGACAAATGATACAGTTAAAACTAAATTCTGATCGCCCAATCCAAAATGGCGGCCAATAATGTGTTTGTTTCAGATAGCTAGAACTACGGTTGTAAAAAGTTGTAAAAGTTTAGTTTACGGTTGTAAATTTTTTTCTTACTTGTATTGAGGTATCCCGATTTTCTCTTTGGAAATCTTGTCCTATTTCCAAAAATTGGAGCTTACTCAGTAAGCCCCAATTTAGAGTGTGGGGTAGAAGCGGCTGAAAAATTTTAAACGAAACATACGGTCCTGTGTTGTTTTAAAGGTCTTTGCGAGACTAGCAAAACGGTATCAAAAAATTAAATTCTGATTATTTAAACCAAAGTGGTGACCACAGATGTCATTACGTTATTTAAAATTTGAAAAAAATAGTTTTTCAAATACTTCTTTTATAAATATATTGGATTAATAACGGTTAATTCAAAAAGAATTTCACAACTTTAAAAGCATATAAAAATTTGAGATAACTTACAGATTGGTTGAGGTCTCATTTCATAAAAAAAAAACACATAAAGTTTATCATCCAGCCTTCACTTTGGTTCGATATGGCATTTATTTGTAATGCGACATACCCCACCTGAAGTCGAGCAAGTCAGGTAGCCAGCAAGTCGGGCGTTATCTCTGCAGCTGCGGTCTTAATTGGAAGTCTCAGCTCAACAAGATCAGCAGGCAAAGGCGGTTCATAAACCCTATCTTTAATGAAACCTCACAAGAAAAAATCTGGCGGGCTGAAATCTGGGGAGTGAGATGACCATGCAATAGGACCCTCACGACCGATCCACCGACCTGGGAATCGATTATAATGAAAATCTCGGACTTCTAAACGGTTAGTTTGTACGGCTTAAAGTGCAATCGTTTACGTAATACGCGCCAAACAGTCGTTTGCCTAATGCCAGTCTCACGTGACGCACGTTGAGTTGTTTCTTCGGACTACGAGCAAACCTTTCTCCGAGTTATTCCGCGGCAGCTTCAGGGACGCGTGGGAGTCCTGGTAATTTTGTATGTTTAACAGAACAATCTGTCTCAATGAAGGTTTTGTGCCAAAAATAAATTGTATGCCTACTAGGAGGCTCCCTACCGCACCCTCTACGAAAATTACGTTGAACTGCACTAGTTGACTGCAAATCGTGAAACCAAAACACAGCTAGTACGTTTCTCGCCAGTAAATGGATCCATTTTTAACAACACTGGTGACAGCGTTGGTGGCCGATTTCGGTACTAATGAACTACACGAGTCAAAACTTGATGTGTTTTCTCATGTAAAGAGTCCTCAACCGAATCTGTAAGTTACTAAATAAATTTTTATACGCTTCTAAAGTTGTGAGGTCTTTTTTGAATCGTTCGGTATTAACCTTTTTCCACTTTTTTTTTATCCGTTTAGTATTTTCGCAGAGATCTCCCCTTAATCAGAAAGTTTATGTAGAATTAATTTAAAGCAAAGAAAATGTGGAAACGTATGTTTATCCGTCTCGGTCGCTGATATAAAATTTCTTATTCTGGATATACAACTTTTATATAATTTGATACAATTTTAAAAAAAGAAGTTTTTAATTCAGCATAAAAAATTCTGATGAAACAGAGAGCTTGCAAAACTACTAAATGTGAAAAAAAGCAGTTAATGAAAACAGTTAATTGTTATAAATAGTTATATTCAGCAGCTGTGATCCAACTTTTTAGTATACTACTAGCTTCTCTCGGAGTGCTTAGGGCACGCCCTCCGGGCGGGTTTCCCTGGCGGGTGGTGTCTCGGAATGGAATTACTAGGTGTCAAAAATTGATTATCTCTTCATCCCAAAAACTAAAGTACACTTGACTGGTTTTTATTGCCCAGTGTGGACAATTTGTATCACCGATTTTCGGTTATTGGTCATTTTTCAAGCTACTGCTTCTTCTGGTTAATTTCGGAGATGATACTAATTAGTATTTCTGATTTAATACACTTAGTAAAAAAAGGTTTTGTTGCAAAAAAAAATTATTACATCTTAAAGAAAAGGTGATATTTAACGATGTTAGAATAATTCCCTTAAAAGAAAAACTACACATAATTCAGTCAGAGTATTCTGTAATGGGTTCTAAATCGAACTATAAAAATATATTTAAAATTAATAAAAATTCTATGTTAAATAATAATAGAAAACATGAATTTATAAGGTGAATTAAAACATCAGTATTAATAATAAAAAAAGTTTAAGCAGTTCCTTTTCTTAAATTAAAATGAATATTCGATGAAATCAGAAAAAGATGATGAAGGGTGGTCAGAAGAAACAGTTTTTCAGTTGTATCATGGTGTTAATTTGAGTATTACTTTCTGGTTATCATAGTTCATTATTTTATGAAGAAAAACAATCGCATAAAAAATAATATATATATTATTAATATAAATTTCGCATATATATCGATTAAAGAAATAAATATATATTACAAGTATAAATAATAACAAGAAGTACAAGTAATAAATACATAATAATACAAAAGTATACTTCTGACTACCACGAGACATTTACTAACGAATCGGGATTTTCCGCTAGTGATCGGTACACATTCCGATCTAAGTGTAGGGAGATGCGCACGCGCGCGAGCGAGCGCGCGCGCACACACACACACACACACATACATACATACACACAGAGAGAGAGAGACAGACAGACAGACAGACAGTTACACATACAAATGCCCTTTAGTAGTGTATGGTACGTGCGTGTATATATGACTTTGTTAAAAAACTAACAGTATAAAAAATTACTCTATTACTTTCCTCGTTAGGTAGTTAACAGACATAGTTGTACTTTCCTAACACATCTTCATAAATAACATTCCTTATACTGGATGTTTACTGATACAGGCTGAAGTTTGATATTTAAAATGCTATTTAACAATAACAATATATGTATCCTTGTTATCAACATGTTGTATCTGTCGAAGGTAGACTAGATGTTATTTCTTTTATTTATTATTATCGCCCACTATTACAGATTGACCTAAAACGCATACACTCAATGTCTGATTAATCATTATAATAATCTCGTTTTTTTTTTCTAATCTTATTTATTTTGATTTTATAACTTTTTTTAACGACTAGATTAATATTTCTGTTTATATTTTTTGTTTACGATGCACCTTTACATATTCATGTGTTACTGAATACTAATTTTACTTTAACTAATTAAATCTGATATAATTAAAATTTTAACAGATGTCACTAATAATTTAATTAAGCAAAATTCTAATTGAAACTCGGAGTGAGTGAAGGAGAAAATGAATTCGTAAGAGAAATCATTTCTTTTTCCTTTGCCCTTTCCTTTCAAAGAGTAACTTTTTCTCTTCCTTTTCGTATGATTTGTTATTAAAATCGTATTCATGTGTTCCATGTTTATTTATGGTAAAGGACGAAATGGAATTTTTGGAATGAAATATATTCGTGTTGAATCTCTATTTATATTTTCTTATCAGCGAAAAAAGAACGACTTTTTTATATCGATTGACGTAGTTTTACATTATCTTAGCGGAATATTTGTGGAACTATGACTTATTCAGATCAGTTATCTTCAACAAATTTATTCATTTTTTTCTGTTTTCTGCGATATGGAATTTTGTTTCTTTTTTAATTTATTAAATTATTTTTCTTTTTTACTTTGTTTGATTTTTAAAAATAAATTTATTATCGATTAGTACAATAAATCTTCGATGTTTTTAAAAAATTATAATTTCATAAAAAATATTTAAAGATTAAAATGATAGTTTTTTTATTGTTGCGTAAAGAAGGACGAAAGGAAATACGAGATTTATTCTGAAATAAGAATATAAAGCTTCGGTGGTAATAAATTTTAAACAATAATAATTAATTAATGCATATTTGTTTACGATGAAATCTTTTTATTTTTTTCCATAGTCATCTTATTAATTTTTATATATTTTTCTTACGTAATTATAAAAATACGATGCTAGTTTTGCCAGGAAATTAGCGATAGCTTCTCATTCTTCATCGTTTTTAAAAAGATTGTAGCCTAAAAACTTTTCTTTTGCTTTTGAAATGAATGAAAATATCGTGGAGGCTGTACAACACTGAATCGTCCCTCTTAGTAATAGATAAGAAACAGATAACCTCCCGTCGCCTGGAGTAACGTCTCAGGTTAATTCAAATACAACGAAATGTTTCGCTTCTTACAAATTATTATTAATAGATCGGTAAAAATATAACGAATTATTTTCTTCGTCTTGCAGGCTATTTTGCATACCGTTTATAATTAAAACTTGTAATTTAAATGAAATTATGCTCGGTCGATCTTATGTGTTACGAAACGTAGAATTTTATTCTGCGTAAAACGTTAAAAAGAAATATGTAATGTATCGTTATGGACGTTTTATATTTTAATAATATTGTTTATTTTATTAACTGCAACAGTTGATTCTCCATAGCGTTGAACTTGTATGGTGATTGTTGTTGTTAAAGGGCATTGTCCGTTAAAAAGAAGTTTTTATTTTTTTGTTAAATTAAAGATAGACCGTCATGCGTGAAGAAAGGTTTAAGATGACGCCCTTCAGTTTGACCAATTTAATAAGACCTTAATACATTTATTTAGTATTGAATAAAGAATGTAGACATTTAAGTGATTACCGTTTTTTTTCTTCTTTTTTTTATATCTAGTGTCGAATAAATTAGTGCCTCGTTGCAGCAATTGTTATGAAAATGAGCCTTACAATCTGTTTCACCTGGATCTCCGATTACAAAGAATTTTATAATAGTAAAATTTTTCTACTAACTAATGTTTAAACAGAGCAAATTTACTATTTTTTAAGGAGGGGTAGTAGTAAACTTTTATTATAAAAATAAAATATTAAAAAAATTGGATTTTTGATTTTTTAGATTCATTGTTCAATGTGATGAAATTTTGCTGTTAGTTGACCGTCTCGGGTGATGCTGCCGATGTAGTGCCCAGACTTGCACCACTGGACCTCCTCGTTCAGAAGAAGGAAACGATGTACTATAGGATGAATAAGGGGAATGCGGAGGCATCGCTTATCCGTAGGTGGTAAGAGAGATGGGATCAGTCGACAAATGGTAGACGGAAAATTGGTTAGTCTGATCCCGTAAATCCAGAGATGGGTAGACCGTGACGCGGGGAACGGGGATACGAGTCGACCCGGTTCCTGACCGATCACCGTTGCTTTAAATCATATGCGCGCGGGCATAGAGACTTCCGCGGATTGAGGCTCTTGCGGAAGAGTGACCACCGTAGAAGACACGGTGTTCGAGTGGGACCGATTCCTGGAGCACAGGGAGCAAGCCTTAGAAGTTTCGGCGTGCCAATACGGGTAACATCTTGGGTACTACGCTACAGACCGAACGGCCGTGGCTGACTAATATTTTTAGTCAGGATTATCCAGACAAAGGTGGCACAGGAAGTGTAGGGTGAATTCCCCTGATCTTCCCTTGAGGCTGTGTTCATATTCAAAGCAGATCTATCCCCAAGTAGAAGTAATCGAAAAATAGAGTACGATAAAATTAGCCGTTACTGACTGTTATACACAGTCTTTACAAAAGGTTCAAGGACTGAGCTTACAAGAACAAAATCCTGACCACTGTAGGGGATGACACCGGCCTTGTGACGATCTAGGTCGCCACACCACTCCGTCCGTTCTTAGCCCTGAAAATCGGGAAAAATTTATTTGTATTTAATTTTTACGTAGCCCCTTTTCAACGCGATATAACGTTTACATTGGTTATAAAATCTTACCGACAAAGCCTTAGAGAAGTTTTCTTTTGGAATCGCCTTTAAGTTACTTGTAACACCTTCTATGGCATCTATCATTCGTACCGCTTCCACTTCACTTTATAAAATAGACCGCAGGGGCTATGTTTGGCGATTACGTAGGGTGGTCCACCACTGTTGCCTACCGTTTGGCCGAAAACTGCTGTACAATGGTAGCTTTGTGAGCTGGCGTATTGCCTTGAAGCAGCAACCGATCCTGATTTTATGAAAATGTGGTCGCAGACGAAGAATTTGGTACAGTCAACGTTTCCAAAAATCTTGGTACACAGCAGTGTCACAGTTCACACACGCATTCACGTTTTTACCGCCACAACTGGTTACCGGCTCCCATCTCTCATCGTCTTCTAATAACATCCGATCATCAAAACTCGAAAAGCTCGAAAACGAGCAAACAACTCGAACGACACATAACTTCATCGGAGTGTACTTGTTTTATCATTCAAACAAAATTTTTTTCGCACGTCGAACTGTTTTTAAAAAAACCCGAAAATAGCCACAAAATACCTTCACAAAAACAGATATACACACGAACCGCTAATTCAAACCGAATGAGCGTCGGTTACGCTTTTCATAAAGCTTTTCTTGACAAGTTACAACCTTGCCCACGAGATTGCGTCACAGGAATTACGTTTTGTTAACCTCCGAACATTTTATGTATTATAATCTTTCTTTACAGTTTTTACCTTCCACTCCCCGCTTTATCAGATTAACTAAACGTGAAAGTATTAATGCATACCGACCTAATTTATCTTTAAAAAATTCTGGCACAGATTTCTCTTCTCCTACTCCTTTCCAAGACGCAATACGTTTTCTTAGCGGTAAACAAAATTTCACTCGATACGATTAACCGTTCCTGGAAAAGAGATATTCATGCTAAAAATACAGTGACGGATAGCCGGTAAACTAAGCGTTTCCGGACGTATATTGATATAAAGTTTTTTTCTTTATTTCGATGTGGGGAACCAGCCCTTGAATTCTTGAAACGGTTTTTGTGAACACTGTATATGTGTTTATATATATTTGTGCACATATATAACAAGTAGTTTTATTATGTTTACGAATTTTTAATCCAAAAATGCAAAATCTGTTGTTTTTTAATTTTATAGATTTTTATTGTTCTAGGTTTTTTAATAGATTTTGTGATGAATGAACCTGTCGAATTGATGCAAAGATTATTCTTATCATACGTAAAGTTATAATACGGGTGCGATTTATTACGTATGAACAATTATTATTATTTTTTATTGCGATAAGCTTATTGCACTTTAAAGCATAAAAATTTTGTTTGCACATTGTTCAGTAATATAATTCCTTGTGGTTATGAGATTTGATTAATTTTGTTATTTAACAATAACCGTAAAATATTTTAATTGTAGCTTACATTATTTTAAAACAGTCAAGTATTTATGAGTTTATCGATCGATAAAATTATCGTACATATTTAATAGCCATAAGATCTTGAGATTTCCTACTTCAACCGTGACACAAAAAAATCGGTACTTCGAAGAGTTTTAATTTTACGGAACTCGTGAAAAGTTTTGTTTTATTTACTTAAAGAGAGATCACATGATATATATTTAATTTTAACTTGTTGAAATTACGTAAGGCTTTACATTAAATAAACCGGTTTTCATCTATTTTTCTATTTGTCCAATTATGTTTTTCATAACTTCCTTAAACAAGGGTATTAATATTAAAACTTATAAACAAAAGACATGTTTGAGAATGTTAAAGGACGCTTTCTGTTTAATTTATATAATTTCTGTGGAATTTACAGTTTCAAATTTCGATTATTGATGTAGAGATAAATTATAAATTTATCCAAACAAATAGTGATTAAAAGATATTCCAACTACGACTTAGCATTTATCCATTTTTTTTTTTAAATTATGTCAACACGTCAATGTCAAAGGGTGAATAATTTTTATGTTATGAAAGAGGAATAGATTGAAAATCGTATGTCTTTTTCGGTAGCGGAATTATTTAGACTTAGAATAGTTCGGAGTTTTACTAAAACTACTTTTTTAATTTTTGACTTTTTAAAGTCGGTGCCAAATAAAGAATTATTAAGATGCCGTTAGTTATTTGCTTAAAAATTGTTGTAACCTCAGAAAGTCAAAATTTAAAGAGAAATTAAAGAAGCGTTATTTTTTTTATATTTAATTTTTTTTAATTTAAAAGTTTTGTTAGAATAACAAAAAATCATCTCCTCTTCCTTTTATTGAGGCCGGCAAAAAATTATTGTTTTTTAGTACGAATTATTTGAAACATTTTTTTTTTTTTTTTTTTTTTTTTTTTTTTTTTTTATGAAATTATTCGTGATTTTAATCTTCATTTCGTACACGTATAATAATATTTTACTCGTATATTTATAACCGATACTTGTTCAGTAAAATTAATTCAGTTGTTTACTTGAATACATTACCTACCTGTAGCTTCCTTAGGGCAGGTCAGTGTACAATGTGCGTGACAGTTGCCGAGTTAACAGTGAATATTGTTATTTATTTAGCCATTTATATAGTTGAGATACATCAGTTTTTCTCTGTTAGCTCGTTGTTATATTACGTTTGTAACATTTTTTTTTTTTTTTGGGTGGGAAGGTAATAGAATCACTTTTTGTTGTACCTATATTCTTATATTTAATAATTGGACTGTGTAGTCATTAATTGTAAAGTAATTGTTTACACTAAAGTATTAATGGTACATTTATGTGAATATATATATATTTATTTATTTATTTATATATAGACTGTTAAGTGCAAATATAACCTGCCAAATCAAATTTTTCAAAAGTTAAAATTAAAGTACAAAAAGTTAAGAGGTATTTAAAAAAATTATTTGTTCTTTGTTGTTCATATCTGCTGGAAATTTAAAGCCTGTTGTTTTAATTTAAATTAGCCATGTCGACTTCGTGTAACGCTCTACAGTAGGGGCCGGAGTTAACGAATTACTATGACGGAGCTGACAGTTGCCTCTATCAGCTCCGTAGGCTCTTAGTCCAAACGGCTTTTTTCAGGATAACCGTTTAAGATAGATGCTCGTTACCTTAGAGTTTCCAAGATTCAACTTACTGAAGGGTCCTTTTCATGGACTAAATGTTTTTGTGTTTTTTATTTATTTATATATAACCTTCAGTGTCTACTGATGATTGTTTAACAATCGAAAAACCCATCTACTTGGGTAAACAAGTTTTGAACTTTTGCGTTTTCGAATTATGAATTTTTAAAAAATTATTAAGTTTGCAATACGGTCGCGTTGTAGAGGTAATTTTGATTTGTACTTGTCATCGCAGAAAATCTACGTGAAATAGATGGGTATCATGTACAGAAAGAGGATTTTTCTTATTAATATTCGGACAACATTTAATTGTATTATAATCTATAGAAGCGAAATGGGTTTCCCTTTAGAAAATCTTTCGTTTAGAATTTATTCGATTTTCATTTCCGTATGCGAAAATTTCTTAGTTTTGTTAACTTTTCGACGTTTTCCTTTTTTTCAAGTGTTACTGTATATGCCAAGTTTCATTTTTCCAAAAAATTGTGAAATGAATTTTGTTGCGCAAGTAACGGTGAGATGATTCAATTTTTATTTATTACGTATTTATTTGTTATATATCGAGTCGAGTGATGTTAAACCTCTGAATTATGGTTGTGTTTAATATGTCCATTTTTTTTTTCATTTATTTAATTTTACTTTTTCGGTATCGTAGCTCTAGAGCTACGCTGCAAGAAGGAAAGTAAGTATGGTATCATTATAAAATTGGGATCGATTTTTTTTTTAATTTGTCTACGCTTCATGACCCACGAACCACCAAAAAATGAAGAAAAAGTTAGAGTAATGTTATACAAACGTACGCACTTATGTATATGCGTTGGCGTATTTAAATAACTTTTGACTGTAAAACCGACATTGATAAAATTTTACACAGACTCGTATGTAAGGAGCAATTTGGCGGTCAAATTTTGGAGTCAATTTCTCCAGGAGGAGTTTTTGGGATCAATTTTCTCAAAGTTTTGCAAACATAAACCCACCTTTTTATTAAGCTCAGTCCATGTATGCATGCTTATCTTATCCCCCAAATTCCCTCTTTCCTTAAAATCGAAAAAAGAGAGATTTTTTCGATTTCTTGTTCGAAGGCGTTTTATTAGGGGTAAACTCAACATTTTTTTTTTTGTTTTTTGACCTGAACGATCGAATAAACCAGGTCCCAGAACTGTATCTCCCGTTGTTAATATCCATGATATCCAACGTAAAACAGAAAAAGTCTATGAGGAAAAAAATGTTTTTTTAGGTTTGAAGCAAAGTAACTTAGTTAAATGACTAATAAATTTTATCATTAAAACTTGTAGAGAATTGGTTTATATTTACGCGCGCGTGCGCGTGTGTGTAATATATATATATATATATATATCTTATCCTTAAGCTAGGTCCTTATGCGACCTAGCTGGGAGATAGCAGAAGAAACAACAGTAAATCAATTACCAAAATTACTACAAATCCTTTTCCTGTAATTTATTTAGACGTCCATTTTTGTGACGTCATAATCTAGCATCAAAGTAAAACGCCTGTTTCATAAATTGACCGAGTAGAAGTTAACTGCCAACTGGGTCACTATGTGGGTGGATAATGTTAAGGGGTTGGAACCGGTTAGGTGGAAAGGAAGAAGACGATCATATTTATCTCTAGCAAAATATAGTATGGTACGATATATATAGGGATTCCGAAAAGGAACTCCGCGATTTTAAATAAATTAATTTTTTTACAAATATATCAGTGTTCTTTTTTATATGAAAGTTTAGAATCTAAAGTATTTTTTATCTCTTAACGTATGTCAATATGAGCACTGTTTACAGCCCTGCATGTGTCAAACCGATAATCCTGCTCTCTCCACATTCTGGCGAGCATATCTGCAGGAATCACTTTCACGACTGCTGTTATTCTTTAGCGCAGTCGGTCGAGCGACTGGACTTTTTCTTGGTATACGGTATCTTTTACGTAACCGTAAAAGAAGAAACAGGACTTGAAATCGGTGCTTCTCTATAGTCAAGCGATTCTCTGTCTTTCCGGTCTTCTGGAAACCTGTCGTCGAGCGCAGTCCGTACAATTTTTGCATGGTGTGGAGGAGCTCCATCTTGTTCGAAAATTGGACCGTCCATATTATCAATCTGTGAAAAGACAAGAGTTCTCTAACGTGTCCGAGTACAGTAGGCGTCTTAATAGTCTGCTTAAGAAAAAAAAATGATTTTGTATGATATCGCACCAGACGTTCTCTTTCGGACAGTTGCGGATAAATTCGTGTGGATTTTCTGAGCCCCATATTCGACAATTATGGCGATTCACGACTTCCTTAATATGAAATGGTGCTACATCAAAAAATAAAATGCGCTGCAGATATGGAATAGCTGCAGTTTATAAATAAGTCGTTACAGTCGCTTGCGAACGACATCATGGACTGATGTTTTACGAATGTTTACGACTAACACTTCGAACTGAATGTTTTAGACTTCGGAAGCACAGTCGAAGACTTTCTGTGTTTTAAGCCTGCCTGCTGACTGTCCTTTCGAAACGCTTCCGGTTCCAAAAGCTGTTCATATTACTTACATATACTCTTAACTGTTTATAGATAGAACGTTCAGTACGTACCACTTAAAAAAAAAAATCGCTGTTCCTTAGTTTTAAGTGAACTTTTATTTACGAATAAAAATACATTATTTCGTTTTCGATTTTTTTTTATAACTGGGTTTGTTTTAAAAAAATTATACTTCTGAGTTTTTATTTAATACTGAAAATTTTATTTTTTTTCATAATCATTTTCGTTAAAAGCTCTTAAGTATTTGTGAAAACTTTTCCTGAACCCATTTATGAGAACGTAGTTCCCATCCATGTCCTCACACAGGATCCGAGGATCACAGCTTTGAAACTATTAATATAAATCAGAAGTAATATTTTTGTCACGTTTCACCACTGTACATCGGATAATATGAATCTATACAGAAATAATGAAGTAGTTAGTTATTTATATAATGTTAAAATAATTATTTTCGTATTTTTTTAAATGAAAAATAGATATCTCGTTTTCACATTAATCTGTTTAATTATTAACAATATTTTAATTCAAATAGAATAATTCGGTTTTTCTATTCATTATCGTATCGATCGTCTAATCAAAAAAGTTAATGTTTACTGTCACGTTACGGCACGTCGTTTTAAAAACTATTAAATTTCAATAAATTTACTTATTTATTCTCGAATGTACCGGTCGCTGCCAGAAATATTCGGCTCAGCGTCTCAGAGCGGTGATCGCTGTAAGAGATAACCCATTATAATTTTAAACGATGTACTAAAAATATTTACGACATTTTGAAAACCCGTAAAATAAATAAAAGAAAACCGTCAAAGTTTTTATTTTTTGAATAATCGATTACCAGGCCGACATGCTCGTTATACTAGAATAGCTCGTTAACTAAAATAATTGTAATTACAGTAATGTAATCTGTTAAACTGTAATATGTAATCCAAGTTATTGTAATAATGTTTAAAACTTTGACGTATTTAAAACTGCCATAATACTTGTATTTTGTATTATTTTCTGCTAAGTCCTTGATTATCTTACGGGAAGTTTATAGTTCAAAAGTCTTCGAACTATAAAATATGTATAATTGTGAAGGCCATGTATTTTATAATTCATACAAATCAATATGAAACTCATTTAATGCATATTCTTATATTGCTGTTGCAGCAGTACAACTAAAAAGGAAAGTATAACCATCGGCTAAAGTTTCCGGCATCAGGGTTTTTGATAACGTCAACGTTTGAAGACCACCCCCTTTTTTTAAATTACACAAAATGTTATAAAATGTTTGTGTGTGTGTGTGTGCGTGCGCGCACACACGCACACACTGGGACCGAAGAAAACAACCTAACAGTAGACTGCCTGGCATTTTTGGATGACATAGCACTTCTGACATCAAACATAGAAGACGCACGGTATAACGATTGAGAAATACAGGAAACGTCCAGTTTTTTTTTTACACAAAAAACTGGACTATAAATCTCATTAGAAAAAACGGAATATATGGAATGGAAACACAAGAATAAAAAATATCTAGAAACAAGATACGGCAAGTTCAATAGGTTCAACAGCTTCCAGTATGTTTGAGAATGAATTTAACCAAACGGACTGGATAAAATGGCATTACAAACACGGATTAAGAAAATCGAAAAAGCCTACGGAATAACGAAGAATCGCTACAATAAAAAAAAGTATATCCATACAAGCGAAGGTAACATTACAATACTGTCATGAAGCCAGAGATTATACGCCGTAGAATATTTATCCATGAACAGAAAAGGGGATATCAAGGAGATCGAAAAACGGGAACGAAGAAGACTACGGAAAATGTTAGGATCACGGAAAAACAAAGAAGGAGAGTGGCGACTACGGAGCAACGCGGAACTCTACTAGAAAACGGAAACTTTCACGACGACGGCAAGAGAACGAAGATCTGGACCTCTAAATTGGATGGACACAAGCAGGCTGACGAAATTGATTTTTGATCGTCTTATGAAACTCAGAACACAACAAATTGGGTTAGGGAAATCAGAAGTTATCTGGTGGAAGTGGGGCATCCTGGAAGAAGAGGTAGCTGACAAGGTTGTTTTCAGGAAAAAGGTGATCGGAAGCAATTTAAAGAACAAAAACAAGTGTGCGGGAAGGGTTTTAAGTGGACTGACGAAAATAAGAAGACTAGTAGTGAGCGAATGAAGAAATCTGGGAAGCGAGAAAGATGAAACTCATCAAGCCAAGGTTCATCGCGATCCAAAGACCTTAACGCTTAAAAAAAAATTTATATATATATATATAAAATGTAATCACGGTAATACTTAAGGTTTAAATCATTTTCGTTTAAAAATCTGTCACATTAATCTTTTCTTATAAGACAGTTTTAAGACTCGTAAGAAATCAAAAATGAACATCTTAATTTGTAAAATATATTAAAAGGTATAAAAATTTAAAACTAATCAAAACCTATATGAAAACTAGTTTATTAAATTAAAACAAAAAAAAAAAACATTAAAATAGTAACTCAACTCTTAAATTGATATTACGTGTTATTTATATTCTGATACAAGACGGCCTTACACGTTATTTAGTCATGTACGCTTTTAACATTAACGATTTACTGTCGACCGACTTGCGTATCGCTAGATTATGTTACGTTATTGTAACTAACTAATAGTTATAAAACCTGAACCATTTAATAATAAGTTATTACGTCATAACAGAATATAACAATAATCCTCACAGGAATAAATTTTGCGTTTAAATAACAATTAAATGTAACAGTATATTTTATATTATGTCTTATCTTCTAATAATTTGAATTAAAAGGAATAACCTGTGCAGAATAAGGTAGGACGTATTAAATTAATCAATATTTAAACTGAAATTCGTTGAAACTGTAGGTCGACATATTTTATTAAAATATTTTAATAATTCAGAACATTTTGATTTAAAATACAGGTGGATTTACACCTAGTTGGAAAATTTTTGTAGTGTTGGGCTTTTCGATGTAAAAATCTATAGTATTTATTGAAATTATATCAATAAAAAAACCGAATTATCGATTTACTATATAGGCATTTCATTTACTGAATCGAAAATTGAATTATTGTTTGCGTTGTAATAATCCAGTATTGTAGTACTTATGTTTTATGTTTATCTTTTGGGGTTTTATGTATATATATATATATATATATATATATATATATATATATAAAAGTAGCTAATGTATTACTATTTCTAAGTTAATTAAATGGTATATAAAGTAACTGAATAATAATTCGGTTTTATTATAAAACTATTTTGAGAGAAACAGGTCTAAATTTTAATTCATCATTTGTAGTAAACAATTTTCAGAATTTTTTTTTATACGGCTTTCAATAAAAATAGATTTTTTTAAAATTTATTGCCAATTTTAATAGACAACTTAATAATTATAATAGACCAACTTTGAACAAAATTGTTTTTTCGAATATACTTAGCAAAAAACAATGCTACATACATACTTCCAACCATCCGAAAACGTTTTTTTTTTGTTTTGGTGGACTCTAGGATGTGAAACGTCAGTTTTTTTGCAGGATCACCATACTTTCCCTTATATATAGCTAAGTGTGTGTGTGTGTGTGTGTGTGTGTGTGTGTGTGTGTGTGTGTGTGTGTGTGTGTGTGTGTATGTGTATATATATATATATATATATATATATATATATATATATATATATATATATATATATATATATATATATATATATATGTGTGTGTGTGTGTGTGTGTGTGTGTGTGTGTGTGTGTGTGTGTGTGTGTGTGTGTGTGAGAGAGAGAGAGAGAGAGAGATTAATGTATTAAAGTGACCTAGAAAAAATGTTTCACTGTTTTATAAAAGCCTTCTTTTGCTCCATAAATAAAAATTAAGTAATTTCAACTATAATTCAAGGGTTAAAGTTACGTAAATATGAAAATTTGGGTAAATTGCTTTATTGCTTTCCAGTAGAATAATATTTTTTAAATAGTGTCCGTACAACAAACGAAAACCATTAACATTTTTTCACCTTCTATATTATCGAATTTAATTAGTTCAGTGTGCGCTAATATTTAAATAAAGTTTTTTTTTTTAATACGTAGTTTTATATAATTTCTGAAATATTTTATTTCAAATGGAAATTAATTAGAAAACAGTAAGCTTTTATTTTTTATAAAATATTCTGTTTAAATCATCCGGTATTTCGTAAAATGTTATTTATTAAACACAGGTGTTTTCTTTCACACCACAAACCGTAGGAAGGTTTTGTTTTAAACCGGGATATAAATGATAAATACGATAACATAGTGGAAGTACGTTTGTGATATGGACAAAAATGTTCCGATTCGTATGTAAATAAACTTGGATTTATCTTTAATGGGTTGTTTATATTTAACGGTATCGGGAAACATTGTAGATGGAATATTTTATTGATTTGCTATTTTTAAAAACAGTTCCTTAAATAACTTTGCATATGTACTTTTTCCATCTCAAATTCTTATACGATTTCAATCTTCTTAAAAAAAGAATTTAAACTCATTTATTTTTAAAATTAATTAAATATTTATTTTCTATTTTAACGTTTTATATGATTGACACTTTACTCGATTTTTAATCGATAGAGAAATTATAAAATAACTATTAATATGTTCCTTTTGCTTTCCCGGTGTAGCTCTATTACTACTGCAGCAGCTTAGTTATTAAGGAAAGTATATGGAACATCTAAAATTTTGGGTATAGGATTTTTGCAAATGGTGACGTTTTAAGACCCTTTAGCTCGAAAAAGAAACGCAAAAAAATTTATAGGAATTTTTAGAAGATTTATATATTGGCTTGTATTTTTATGTCCTAACTGGCTCGACATAGATTTTTCGAAAAAGGCTAAGAAATTTCTATATATAAGGAATTGGTGGGATTAAATTTGGACAAAATTAAGAAAGGAGCGGTTGATATTTTTGCCCTTTTTGTTTTTAGTGTAGTGATCGTAGAAAACTAAACTTTAGTTTGATGAAAGTTAAGTTATTTAAAATTCCATAGTTTTAAATGGATCGGATTAAGGGGTGGGGATATTCAACATTATTTCTAAACAGTTGTTTCCTCACATCTCTAAAACCCGTCGATCGTAAAAGTTGAAATGCGCACATATATTTAGCTATATTTTATTTTTGACTTTCGACCATCGGATAAGGGGTAGTCATATCTTTTATAAATAAAATATTATTTGTTTTTAGTTTTATCGAATAACATTGCACAAAATTGGGCCAATTTATTAATGTAAATGGTCCCAAAAATCGGGGATGAATGGAACCCGTACTTAAAATATCGATTTCGTTTACTCTTTAATTTTCAAGATGGAATATCCATCTGTATCTAATATTAATGTATGCTCACGGGAATTTTTTAAAAAAGGAGTCCCGTGGGAACGATTTAGAAATTTAAAATATTTTTATCGTTTTTGATAATTTATCAGTTTTTCAAGTTGTGTGGCTATTATTAAAAATGCTATATGAGGTAGCTCTCGAGAAATTGGGTCAAACGGTACATTAATGGGACCCGGTAGATCAACCGCGAGCCAGAAAATTTAGTAAGAATTTTTATCTGTTTTCTGAATTTAATTTTAATTTTTAATTTTAATTTAATTAATTAATTATTTAATTAATTTTTTCTATAATTTTTAAGGTAAAAACTTAATTTTATCAAAGAGGTCAAATCCGACTCAAATTTTTTTTACCGAAAATTTTGATGTTTTTCACAATTTTTTTTTTTAATATCGAGTAATTAATTCGTTAGTATTTAAAAACCCGATGGCATATTTGAAATAAAAATCTGTATAGGGCAGACCCGGGAAAGTTATATAACTCTGCCGGATTTTTTCTTTATTGTTTGAATTGAAATTTATATACTACTAGGATTTGTTGGTGTATTCTTTAACTTTTTAAATTGAGTTTTACGTGATGATAATCTATCACGAGTTTTGTACTTTAACTTAAAAACTTTGAAACTTGTACGAAGAAGCTCCAGTTTCTTTAATACATTAAGTTATGGGGTGTACGTTTTATAGCTTTTTGATAGTTAGTTATAATAAATCATGTCTTATTAATTTTAAGAAGGTATTATTTGTTAGTCTTTTTTAAGGCCCGATCGGAAAAGTTTAATTAAACGTTTGAAACAATCTTTTGAAGTGGCATCGATTCCGTCCAAAATCATAATATGTTTTAAGAACGGATTCGGAAATTGTAAAAATAAAGAAATAACGATTTTTAACCTTCAATCGTGTGCGTAATTAATCGTTTAGAAAATTATTCTTCCGACTGAATATTTGCTATTTATAATTTAAATTTATTTTTTTTGCAAATACTACTTTTTTTCTTCGGTCTTTGTTCTTGCATAAATTATTTAATAATTCTTCGATTTACTTTCCTCAAACGGTATTTGTATGCAATTTAGTTACAAATATATAACATTTAACATTTAGTTAAAATAATATAAAATGAAATGATAAATTTTAAATTAATTTATATCGACGACCGAGATGATAAACTTACTTCTCTATGATTTTAAAACTAAATTATTTTAAATCTCGTATTTTTTATTTTAATAACGCTATTTAGTAGGTTGGTTTATTCTCTTTAAGCCTGCTTGTTCGAAAATTAATTTGATAACCGCCACGGTCTTCCTTGTTTATTTTTCAATTGATTTTCTTCTTTTTGATTCGGCATTGAATTCATATCAGAAAGATTAATCCTTCTATTCCATGCCTAGTTTCAACCCGTATAACAATATCATTAGGGAACCGCAGCATTTTCATTTTATAGGCCAGTTACTCTGTTACAAGTGTTACTCAGGTCACAATTATTTTTTAAGTCATTTTAATTCTATAATTATAGTTACACTAAGCATCAGTTATTAATTTATGACTTGAAACAAACTATTTATTAAATTTAAAAAATGAGTCGTATATTTTTTAAATAAAACAAAAAAATCTACCGCACAATGTTTATCGAATTCGTTTGGTATTAGAAATAAAAATATAAAATAAAATGGCGCTAATAAAAATACGTAGAAAGGAAAAAGTCACATAAAAACATAAATTAATATCGATAACCTTTTTACAATGTAAAATATTTATTCCCGAGTGCGATTTAGAAACTCTACTTTGTCACGACTAGCACAAAATGTCGTCGAATAAAAGTCAGACTTCGTGTGTACATACAATAAAATGTAAACGTATATTTATAAAATAAAAGGGTGATAAAGAATCGATTACCATGGAAACAGGAAGCTCGTGACGTTGACAATATTTTTGTAATTTATTAACTAGGAAACGGGTTCACCGCACGAAGAAATAAATTACATCGAATTGTTGCATATCATTTTTTCTAATAAAGTTCTTATTCTAGAAAAAAAAACTGATAAGTTATAACGTTTAAAAAAAAAATTTCAAAACGCCGAGTCAATTTCATAAATATCGGTATCCAGTCAAACGTTATTAAGCTTCAAACACGCCAACGCATGTACATATGTGCGTACGTTCGTATATACATACATTCGTATAACATTATCCTTATTTTTTGTTTTTTGTTTTATTGGAGTACGTAATTCATGAAACATGGAAAAAACAGAAAAAACCCATCTCATTTTTGACTAAATACCATACTTTTCTTCTTCCAGCATAGCTCTAGAGTTATGATGCCAAGAAAGTAAATTTAAATAAATGAGAAAGATTGATATGTTATACAGGAATTAAACCACAACCGCAATTCAGCGGTTTAAAATCACTCCACTCGATATAACAAATAAACACGCAATAAATAAAACCGAATCATCTCACCGTTACTTGCGCTACAAAGTTAATTTCACAGTTTTTTGGAAAAATTAAATTTAGTAAATATAGTAACACTTGAAAAAAAAGAAGGAAAATGTTGAAAAGTTAACAAAACTACGAAAGTTTCGCATACGGAACTCAAAATCGAATTAATTTTAAATGAAATATTCTCTAAAGGTAAATTCATTTCGCTTCTATAGATTATACAATTAAATGCTGTCCCAATATCAATAAGAAAAACCCCCTTTCTGTATATGGTATCCATCTATTTCACGTAGATTTTCTGCGATGACAAGTAGATATCAAAAATGCCTCTACAACGCGACCGTATTGCAACCTTAATAATTTTTTAAAAATTCATAATTCGAAAACGAAAAAGTTCAAAACTCGTTTAGTTGGCTTTTTCGATTGTTAAACAATCATCAGTAGACATTGAAGATTATATATATGTATAAAAATAAAAACAAAAAAATATTTATTCCCAGAAAAACAGGCCAACATTTGTACATAGGTATTTATGAACATTTCCTTACACCTCACTTTTGTTTTGTTAATTGGGGTCCCAGGATCATAAAATCCATACCCCCCCCCCATGTTTCTGATGATTAGCCATTACTATTCTTACACCATAGCTGTAAGAGCTATGATGTCAGAAAGTAATAAAGATGACGTGATGTTAAGAAGTCCATAATAATTATTTAAAATATAAACCAGTAAAATAAAGTTAAAGTAAATACATGAAGGTACTAAATATTAAAAATAATTCAGAAAGCGTTAATAAAAATCATTTGAGTACATATTTATTACGTACACATATAGAGTGGCAGAAAATTCAGAGCTTTTATTTTTTAATTAGTATTATTTAAAAACTTATTAACATATTGCTTCACAAATTTTCTAAAAACTTGTAAGTCGTAAAATAGAATCATTTGATTATATTTTTAATAAAGTAGGTGGAAAAGCCGAGAGTAAAAAGGATTTAGAAGAAACAATGAACGGCATAGATGAAGTCCTACGCAAGAACTATCGCATGAAAATAAACAAGAACAAAACAAAAGTAATGAAATGTAGTAGAAATAACAAAGATGGACCACTGAATGTGAAAATAGGAGGAGAAAAGATTATGGAGGTAGAAGAATTTTGTTATTTGGGAAGTAGAATTACTAAAGATGGACGAAGCAGAAGCGATATAAAATGCCGAATAGCACAAGCTAAACTAGCCTTCAGTATGAAATATAATTTGTTTTCATCAACAATTAATTTAAATGTCAGGAAAAGATTTTTGAAAGTGTATGTTTGGAGTGTCGCTTTATATGGAAGTGAAACTTGGACAATCGGAGTATCTGAGAAGAAAAGATTAGAAGCTTTTGAAATGTGGTGCTATAGGAGAAGGTTAAAAATCAGATGGGTGGATAAAGTGACAAATGAAGAGGTATTGCGGCAAATAGATGAATAAAGAAGCATTTGGAAAAATATAGTTAAAAGAAGAGACAGACTTATAGGCCACATACTAAGGCATCCTGGAATAGTCGCTCTAATATTGGAAGGACAGGTAGAAGGGAAAAATTGTGTAGGCAGGCCACGTTTGGAGTATGTAAAACAAATTGTTGGGGATGTAGGATGTAGAGGGTATACTGAAATGAAACGACTAGCACCAGATAGGGAATCTTGGAGAGCTGCATCAAACCAGTCAAATGACTGAAGACAAAAAAAAAAAAAAAAAGGTGGAAAAGTCTTTTAAGTTATTTTAAATCTTTTAAATTATTATTTTTTTAATTAATAAATTAATAGTTTAAAAAAATATTTCAAGTCACTTATAATTAGCGAAGATTGGGCATTAAGAAATATAACAGCATTTAAGTTATAATTTTTATTTTTATAAATATTGTCAACGGTCTACAAGATTTCTAATTCTAAATACCGTTCTGCTAGGCGATATAATATGAAAAATCTGATGTGGACTCCGCATGACTTCCTTGTACGCCTATTTAATTACATATACACATTTTTTTAAAATGAAAAGTACATAAACATTAATAAATTCATCATAATTAATAACTTGAAACTGTTATCATTAATAACTTCTGCTATTTTTTCATATTTTTTTATTATTGTTATTATTGAATTATTATTTATCGTAATTTTTTTTTTACAATCAGAGGTTAATAATTATTAATAAATCAATATATTTAAATTAAAAAAAAAAGAGTTAAAAATAAGAAGATGAATTCTGATTAGAACCGATGTGCCTTCCCTTGTAAGATCCAAATACTTCATTAATTAAATTTTTATTTGGCTATAACTCTGGAACCAATGAAAATAAATACCACTTATCTAATATCGTTGAAAAGCTCTGAATGAGAGCTTATTACTGCAGTTAAGATAAAGTCCAAAATCCAATTTTTTTGGATTTTGGGCTTTTTTGAACACTTTTAGTCGATTGCAATCAAAAGGGGAAGTGCACAACTAGACGTTAAAGCGAATAACTAAAAAAGCGATAACTGTATCGATTGGAGGCGAATTTATGTTAAAAAGTAAATTTTTGGAGAGAGATTAAAAAAAAGTGTAGATAAAGAGAACTGTTTGAATCAGTTCAGCCTATACATTACCATTTTTTTCAATTATTCTATCGTTTTATTCCCTTTACGTAATTTCATTTTTATCGCCATCATGAAGAAGTTTTATCTCTTTATTTTTCATTATTATCTATTCGATTGATTTACAATGCAATAATGATCGTTATAAAACTATAATTGATTTATACAAGGGCGTGAGAATGTACAGTACGCGTAAATTCTAGCAGATGAGGGAAGATGAGGAAATAGTGTTGATAACCGGTCGTAATAGTTTTAAATCGGCAAGCAATGTTTTCCTTTTTCGTATAGTAATTATTAAAGATAAAACTTACTTATCGACATTAATTTCTAGTAATATAACCTAAATTACATAGATAATATACTAAATCGATAAGTTAAAGTGTAAATAATTCGTTATATTAAAATTGAATTGAATCGGTTGTATTTAGAATACGGTAAAATTAAACTAAAAATTCCGTTTCTATTCGTATAATTGTATTATACACACATTTGTTTAGCTTAATAAAAAATATAACGGTGTAAGGTTTCAGAACATGATTCTCCAGTTTTAAATTAAAATAAATTAATCGTTCTAGTTCTTTAAAGTATAAGATGGCGATTTATTTATTTTTCTGAAGTTATGATATAAATTATCACTTTTTACGGTTATTAATGGTCCTTAGGCCGCTGAAAATGTTCACTATGGTAAATTCCGATATATACTGATTTATTAATGAAGAAAAAATTTATGAATAACTTTTCATCAGTTAAACGTAGAAAAACTATATTTAGCAAACTATCATACCTCGAAACTACCTATTTTCGATATGAGGACACCGCATTATAAGCGCCCAGGGAACTCCCGTGAGAGCATTTCAAAAATTTTAAACGGAAAGAGTAGGGGTGTGATACAACATTTTAAATAAAGGGAATTTAAAAGCTACTTTGTCGTAAAAAAAAACTATGAGCTGCGGCAACCCGAGCGAAAATAGCAGGAATTTTATGTTTTCACTGCTAGTATTAAATACCGATTAACTAATAACAATCCCGGCAAGAGATCCCCTTGGGGTTCCTCGTTACAGGCGAGGTGTTAAGGCCGGAGTCCGGGTGAGGGGAACCCTTTGGGATCCCCTCATTTGAGGCGTTGGAAGCAAGGAAGACTGAGTCCCGGCTGCCTGGGCGGGGCCTTGTGCCCTTCCAAGATAGTTTGAGGTGATTGGCACCCCTTGGAGGTGAGCTTATGCTTAGTCGCCAATCCGGCTCCAAGGGGCGGGAAAATCAACGGAGAAAAAAAATTATAAAATATTTTATTTTTATTAGAAATTTTATTAAAAAATATGTAAGTTTTAAAAGTTATTTTTTTTCAAAAATTACGGTTGTAATTAATAAGAAAAGCTGTAAAACCTTTATGCGCGCGCGCATACACACACAACCAAAATGTGTGTGTGTGTGTTATAAAAATGTACATATATGATTGATATAAATAAATTCTAATGATTCGGATGATAATATTGACATTCGTCATTTTTTATATTGCGTTTTTACTTAATTACGTCAATATTCCATCGAAAAAGTTGATTAATGTTTTTATTACAAAAAATAAGGAAAATAAATAAAACATGTGATTCCTTATGGCGAGATACTTTGGCCTAGAATTTGCAATAAAGTTCTCGAAAAATACCAAATAATATTGTGCGTATTTTCTTTTCTAATGGTTTTATTTAAAACCGGCTGAACATAGATGTCATTCACATCGTTTGGCACGGATGAAAAGTTAGGTATTTATTCATGAAAACTTAACTTATTTTTAAATTGAAGATGCTTAAAACATAAAACCGTAATAATTTATAACACGTAGAACCTTTTCTTTTATTTTTTGTAAACTTTTTCAATAAAAGTAAGTTCTCAGTTGAATCCTTCAACCTTCAAACCCCTTCAGTTCTTCGACTTAAGTAAAGGTTGTGCAAATCAAAGGAGATAGCAACAGTAGAATAGGTAACGGAGATTCAGTATTTTTATCTTTGCAATATGAAACGAGTAACGTTTCTAGCAATGCTGTTTAATGTTTTTTATTTGATTTTTTTTTGTTACGTAATAACTTGTTAGTTCAGTTTATTAGAAATAAATTTATGTCATTACACACAGTATTTTTTTGAACGCATTTACTATTATCGTATTTAACATTGAAATATCACGTTTTAAACACTTAACGAATATTGAGAATATATCTAGTTAGCTACAATAACCTAATTCGACGTACTGCTATTAAAGATTATTTTTGATTTAACGAATACCAAACAGGATGTAAAATTACAGTGAAAGTCAAATGTAAAACAGTCTTAAGAATATGAAATTTTGTGTGGTAGCTTGAACAGAGCATACTCAATACAGAGCATTTCTGTTTCTCTCAAGATCCAAGATGGCGGACAAAAATAAAATAAAAACCCATAATGCAAATTTTTTTCAACTATGTAGCCCCGTTTCTTTCTGCCTCCAAATACCTCTCAGATATGCAGTATAAAGTTGTTTCCATAATTAAATATCTCTCTCTCTCTCTCTCTCTCTCTCTCTCTCTGTGTATGTGTGTGTGTATGCGCGCGCGCGCATGTGTGTTTGTATTATAAAATCACTCCCGATGCCGCCGCCTCTATGTTCTAGAACCCTTCCAATTTTGTCTTCTTGCTAGCTCATTAAAAGTATTGCTGTCGCTGACGTCATGTTCAAGAACCCCACAATTTTGGCCGTAATAAAATAATTTATTAAAACGTCTATATACTATTCAATAATAAGTAAAGAGTAAGATCAAAATGAATGGTAAAAAATCGAAATCTTTAAAATTTAAGCGAAGAGTGTTTATTGAAAAAAAGAGAGGAAAGTTCATGTGGAAAATTCGAATAAAAAGATATAAGTGAACATTTTGAATAAAGAACGTCTACTGAAAAAAAAGATAAACTGGAAAATTTAGGCAAAGAATACTTTTTGAAAAAAAGAGAGAAAAATCAAGTGGAAAATTTTAATCAAAATTACATTTTCGAGGAAAATCAATCGGAATAAAAAATATTACAGAATATAAAAATAAAGAAGCATTTACGTAAGTGCTGTTTTTGATATGTTTTTTGTTTATCACGAAACTATAAAATGAGAAATACCTCTGATTATAACTATACAAGCAGACATTTTGTAAAAGTTAAAAAAATTGTTTGCACTCCTACAAATTCAAATTTAAGTAAATAAATAAGAACTTTTCTAAAATTGATTTGAGATTTCTCGTTTTATTTTTTAATCATTGTCATGGCCGAAACAACTATCGATTTATATATCGGAAATATACCCCCGCCACTATATATGGATAATCAATAGATCTGACAAGGGTTTCAGATATTTTAATCGATATTACATCACTTTTTAATTAAATAAATCGTCATAAAATAATAGGAACAAGTTTTAACGCTAATCATTCAACATAATTCGGAGCAATAAAATCCTATCCGCGTTGTTCTAGCTGATCGATTTATTATTTTTTTTCCTAATTTATTACTACTATTTAATTCTTTATCGTTAAAAACAAGTCTGTATAATTATAAACTTTTCTTTTAATCTTTTGGTAAATGAGATGTAATAGGAAGAGGTTGGGGATGGATGAATAGTTTGCGTTCTTTAACATTAGGTTGATAAATTTTTAATTCGGTGCAGTAATTCAAGAGAAAATTTAATGAATAGTAATACAACCTTTTTTAGCAATATTAACGAAAATCATCGTTGGAATGTAACGTAATTAACTTAATTAGATTACTTCTAATTAAGTTTAATATGATAGGCAAAAATAAAAAATACGACATCTAAAGATCGAATAGCAACACTTATTCAAATTTCAAGCTTCATATTCCCAATCACAAGCTTCTATGGTGAATTAATTCATCGGCCAAAAAAAAAAGCAAACAACACAGTTGTACGACTTTCCCGTCACGCGGCTATTAATTTAGTATTAATATAAATATTTATTCCGGAGGAGGCATTAATATTCGATTTACAACCCATGATATTGTGTGTAAAATTTAGTAACAAAACTTTTTTCTCTTTCGATGTTTTTTTGTAAAATAAACAGTTATCGAGTTATCTAGGAAAACAGGAGAAAAAATGGATATTTTTTGCGATTTTTTTACACTTTGTGTAATAAAAATTAAGCACACCTTTTTCAACCGGCGCATAACGAAATAATCATTTCTGATGATATTCCGGAAGCATTAAAGCAAAACTTAGCGACCATATTGAAAAACTCAATATCAGGCGGTATCTGATACCAGGCGGATATCTAATATCAGGCGGATACCAGGCGGTATCTGTTCTGGGTACCGGAACAGACACCGCCTGTACCAGAACTCGTCATATTTATTCTATGAAGATATTCATGCGCTTCATACATTTATTCTGTGGCGTTCCAAAGTTGCACGCGATGCTAATAGTTTCAGAATTTAAATAAAAAGAATTAAAACTGAACTTTTTTTTATACTGTATAATTTCATTATATTTATATGTATGTATAGGTGTACAGGTGTTGGCCAAGTCTAAGGAACTGATTCAGAGCATCAAAATAAACAAAAAGCTTCGTACGGGCGTTTATCCAGCTCTACTTTCCCTTTTTTCTTTGTTTTTTTTCAAAATAAACGTTTTTGTGTTTAAAAAAGGATTTTCAATGATCAGAAAATAAATCGGGGGAGAAACATCCCTCGATTGGCAAAAACTGTTTTGTTATGTGTGTCTGTGTATCTACACGAACACAATACAAAATATTGACTCCACATATGTAGAAACGTATATATAGTTATAAAAAAGGTAATAATTTTGAAAAGCTATAAATTACTACGTAGATAAACAGAATTTGAAATAAATTATTCAAGTATTATAAAATGAATCGATAATCTTGGATTGCATCGGCGTTATATTGCATCCAGTTAAATAATTGAAAAAAAGGTCAATATACACTCGTAAGAGTAAAAAGTGAAACGTTATACCGGTGTCGTGTATATATATAAAACATCATTTACAACGCAGCGTGACAAGTACCGGTTTTATAGGAACGGTGCAGTGTCTGGTTTTTTCGACCCCGGCACAACTTATCGATATAATTCTTAACATCCACCGTAAGAGAGCAAAGCTCAAACAAGATAAGCGAAATAAAAATTCATCGATATCAGTTTTATTGCGATGTAATGTATTGGCTTTTGAAAATATAAAGTTTTTCCGCTTCTTTTCTACCCCATTTTTTTATTTGAATTGCGTGGAATGAACGATGAGGTGAACAAACTTCATATTTTGTACAGATGTTTTTTTACGAAGATTTTGACTAATTTTAATAACTTAGTGAAAAATAATATTACAAAAATGTTTCAAAATTTTTAAAAACTTTCTTTATATTTTTTAGTCGTACTTTAATCAGATTATTATCACACATTGCACGAGTTTAATTAGTGGGTTTATTTGGATTGCAA
The DNA here is from genome assembly GCF_047948215.1 of Lycorma delicatula. Classification (NCBI taxonomy): domain Eukaryota; kingdom Metazoa; phylum Arthropoda; class Insecta; order Hemiptera; family Fulgoridae; genus Lycorma; species Lycorma delicatula. Next base: position 170,193,119 of record NC_134458.1, read on the forward strand.
AAGATAACATCATATATTGAAATTTCTAATATATTTGTAACAATATAATATTGTTATAAATGCTTTGGAATATTGTATTGTCACCCGATCTTAGTAACTGTGCAAACTTTCATCAATAGGAAGTATGTTAAATTATTACACCTGCATTCTTAATTTACCCCCGTACGGGGGATGTTTGCAAAAGTAATGGTGGAATATTGTTTTATTACCCGACCTTAGTAACCGTGCAAAATTTCATTAATCGGCAATCTTAGGAAGTATGTTAAATTAAGGATGCAAGATTTGAGGACAAACATGAAAAACAAATTATGATGTGGGCTCTACATGACTTCCTTTTACACCTTTTAAATTAATATACACATTTTTTTTCAAATGAATAGTAGATAAAATTTTATTTCATTAACTTCTGATATTTTTTATTATTATTATTTTTATTGAACTAATATTTATCGTAAAACGTTTTTTACAATCTGAGGTTAATAATTATTAATAAATCAATATATTTAAATTAACAAAAAAGTTAAAAAAAAGGAGATGAAGTTTGATTCGAACCGATGCATCTTCCCCTTGTAAGATCCAAATATTTCATTAATTAAAATTTGATTTGGCTATAACTCTGGAACCGATGAAAATAAGTATCAGTTATGATATATCGTTAAAAAGCTCTCAATGAGGGCTTATTACTGCAGTTGAGAAAAAATAGAAAATCCAAATTTTTTTTTGGATTTTGGGCTTCTTTGGACACTTTTGGTCCAGTCGATTGCAATCAAAAGGGGAGGTGCACAACTAGACGTTACAACAGTCCTAGATCCAAAATTTCAACATTCTACGGCTAATCGTTTTTTAATTATGCGAGATACGTACGTACGTACAGACGTCACGCCGAACTAGTCAAAATGGATTCAGGAATGGTGAAAATGGATACTTCCGTTGAAATCTGAAAACCGAAATTTTTCGCGATCACAATACTTCCTTTACTTCGTACAAGGAAGTAAAAAACATTGTGAGTTAAAGAAAAGCAAGTAAAAAAATTAATGTAGGCTACGAATAATAAATACATCAGATTTACTTATACAACAAAGTAATATTGAAGAAAATTGTCAGAAAATACACACACACACACACACACACACACATATATATATATATATTTTTTTTTTTCTTTCCCGGCGAATATAGCTAGAACAGCTAAAAGGGAAACTAAGGTGATCATGACAAAAATGGGGTATAGGGTTTTTTGATAATCTTCACGTTTTAGGGTCAAACTACTTAATCTAGACCAAAACAATGTATGTGCGTAGGTCTGTGTTGTACTGCTTTTGGCCTTATATCTCGCGGTTGACTAACCGATTTTCTTTAAATTTAGCTCAAGTATTTCTAAATATGGGATCGTATTCATTTTTTTTTTAATTCATTAAGGGGATGGGAAAAAACAATTTCGATTTTCTTCATAGGAATTTTAGAGAAAATGTTTAAAACAAATTTGTTACCTACAATGCATATAGAAATAATCGAAAAAATTGTTTTCTTTTAAAAAATCATCCCCCACTTCTTAAAATTGAGTTTTTTTTTTGTTTTTGTGCTCTATTATCCTTCGGTTTAAATTTTTTTATATTTCATACTTATTTTATATAATAATTATATTATTATTATTTAATATAAAAACAGTTGCATATAATAATATCATGTAATAAAAGCTGTGCAGGGTATTGTATGACTTGACTGACGTAGTCCGGAAATTATGCAATACTTTGCCAGCTTTTTTGAATTTTCAAAGTAAAAATTTTGAATGTTATTTGTTTTGTAGATGATTTATTTTGTTGGGGACATGTGCACAAAATTTCATTAAAATATCTCAATTCGATATAAATTTTAATTGAAAATAAAATACACAAAATGGTGGAAAGATGACAAATAAAGCGAGATAGGAAGATTTGTCGGTAAGAACGTTTTTGTTTATTTAGATTTTGTGAATTAATCCCTTAAGTTTTGTCAACGCCTCTCGGTACACTTAGTATATATTAAGTCATTTTTAATTTTAAAATTCCATAAAACCCGATTCATTTTTATGTACGAATATTATCAAGTATCTCGTTTAAGTTTATTTGTTAACATACTAGATATATTTTTTTCTGCTCAATTATATTAAGAATAATGCTTTAGACTCTCGGCTTTGGAGTCGTAAAGTCTGCTTTTAATCTGGTTGGTCGTGGGTTTGAATCCCAGTTTGTTTTTGAATTTCTCATACTCTGCAGAATTCATTTCTCATCAGAAAAAAAATAGTTATTACTGGGCACGAGCTACCAGAATAAATAAATAAAAGTAATTTACGCTTTAATTAACGAAATGATAAATTGCATAGAAGGATAAACATCAATAATTTAATAAAAAGAGACGAGCATAACGATGATAAAATTAATACGAGGTTATATTTTTGATGATCAAAGGAAATTTTACTTTGTAATCTTTAAATTTCTTCAAAGGATAATTTTGTATCGGTCTTATTTTTTCTTGGTTTAATTTTATCTCTAAGAAGTTTTCTCTACTTCAATGAAATTCGTTTACTAAGATTAATTAACTACAAAATATACAAAAATTATTATTACTTTACTTTTATCCCCTCATCCGCGGATATCTTTGAAGGAGGTTTATGTATTTGTGTGATACTCTTGTAATTTATTCCGTTATAAATGACAGAACAGCACCTTTTTTACTGAATGGGTATACGACTATTAGTTTCAATTGTACGAGTTACAGTTAATGAATTTCGCTTAAAAAAAATTAGGACGGTAGATGATGCATTTAAATTTAAAAAACCTAAAATTTTTTGTTTATAACCCATTAAGTGGTTTATCAGTAAAAATGCTTAAAAAATAGATTCGAAATTCTAGCGTACATGGTTTAATTAGCAAAGTTTTAAAAAATATAAATATACTTTTATTTTGATCGTACATAATAATGTATCACATGTTGATTACGTCAGGAGCTGGTAATATGTTACTACAAGGATTAAAAAAGGAACTGTTACAACATTTGCCTGGACCACGGGAAAACGTGGTAAAAGCTTTTTCATAGCAGCATCACGGAATATACAGTTAATTGTAAGATAAAAAAAGGTGTGATTAAAGTGCATATTAATTATTTAAAATATAAACTCAGAATTAAAGTTAAGGTATATATATATATAAAAATAATAAATATAAAAAGGTAATAATCATAATAATAAGAATTAATAATTCTAAAAACTTATGAAAATTATTTGAACACGTATTTATTTATACGGAGATACATGGAATCAAGGTTTTTTTTAATTTTTAAATTAATACTGTTTAAAAATATCTCGAAATTTATACTATTTCTGTAAAGGATATTTTTTAGTTCTTTTTTAAATAGATTGGTGGGAGGATTTTTCGAACTGAAACATAATAATTTGTAATTCACCAGGTCCTGGAAACATTCCAGTAGAACTCATTAAGAATAGTCTGAAGTGTGTGATTGAAGTATGGCAGAGTATCTTTAATGGATGTCTTATCGAATGGCAGGAAATGGCCTAGAAAAAGAACATAATATGGCCCTTTCTCGTGAGCCAAAGTACGGTGTTGAGTTTTAAACAGTACTGTTTTGTAAACAAATCTGATTCGATAGAATTGGTGGATATCGTTATTTTTTAAGAATAAGTGATTATTGTCTTGATAAAAATTTCACTTTCATAAATATAAATTTATAGATAGATTAACATATCTAATATTCCAAATATCGGTCTCAATAATAATAACGATATGACAGCCCGTTTTTGCGTGTTGAAAACTTGTTTTGATTTTTTGAAGTAGCCCCAAGTGACGATATAATTCCCGAGATGAAAATATACTCTTATGTAAAGCATAATAAATATTTAATGACGATGACAAGATTTAAACTATTGTTTAATCGAAAAAAATTAGTATCGATCGACTGCGTTTATGACGTTTTCCTTTGATGATTTGTTTTGTTTTAACTTTCTACTTGTCTCAAGGTAAATAATTATTACGTTAACAGTGATAATAGTAATAATAATAAAAATAAATCAATTATTTTTAAAGCATAAAATTTCACTTTTTGTATTTATTAATTTACTTGCCGACTGCCAGCTGCTATTTTTACCCTATTATTATAGTAGTGAAATCATTATTTAATGTTGCGAAAAATTTCTGTTTAACCCTTTTTTTTTAATTTTATTAAATGTTGAATTTGTTTTGTTAATTTACGTCTTCGTCGTGAAAAGAAAGAATTTTACTTGTGTGGTAGTATTACGTTTATAAAGAAGTATAGGGGATGCTGTCATCTTATTTGTAAGATGCAGTAATTTATTTTTTTAAATAGCATTAGCTTAATAAACTGTTCTTGTAGTAGAAATAATCATGATGTCACCGTCAATTCTGTGCATTTGTCTCTTTCATATGAAATGGTACTGATAATGATTTGATAATCGCTACCAATGTAGCCAAGGACAATTTGTAATTTTTTTGTAAAAAAACAAAAAAATTGCAAAATCACCGTCGTGGATACCCCCGTCGCTTTCTCTCTCTCTCTCTCTCTCTCTCTCTCTCTCTCTCTCTCTCTATATATATATATATATATATATATATATATTATATATATTATATATATATATATATAATATATATATATATACGTCAAATTATTTCTTAAGCGTTGATGTAATTTCCACAGTTAGTTGTTAATAACTTTTAATTCAAATAATTTTTCTAATGTGTAATATTATGTAAAGAATTTTGTAGGTTTACGAAAAAAATATATTTAATAGTTTAATTAACAGTTACAAATAGGTGTGTGTGTGTGTGTTCTGCCTTTTTTCACGCATATTTCTCAATTTATTTTCATAAATTTTAATTGTGTAGTTAAATTATCTTTCTGTATTAAATTAATTTATTTTTTAATGTAATATTATTTATATTTCTTAAATTGTAATAATAGTTAGTAAGCCAATAATTAATATATAGAGCGTGTCCCACGAAGAGGTATACGCTTTTGCTTTAGTGTCACTCGCCCATTCCCCACCGATTCTGTTGAAACTTTACAGACCTTTTAACGAAGGTTCTAAAATTTTATGTGAAAATTTTAACCTTCTGGGATTTATAGAAACAAGATTATGGCATTCAAATAAAAACACACATTTTAGATAAACTATAAATTTTATTCATTAAAAAATAGCCGGTAAAAATGATTTAAAATAGATTATTTATTGTTAAACAGCTGTTCAGATTGAATAAAACAAGTTAATTAGTCATAATCATGACTAATCATACTAGCCATTGTTTTTAATCATACCTTATTGGCCATACTTTATCTCAAAATTTTACTCGGTGGGTGCGTGAGTTGTTTGATGTAATTTAATGTTTATGGTAGTAAGATACTTCCTGATGATGTACTCCAACTGATGATCCCCATAAAGGAATGAGGACAAAGAACCCTTTTTTATTTTTTGTAGTTTGTGGTCTGAAAGTCACATTTTTATAATAATTTGGCGATTCAATTATATTTTTATGTTTTTTTTTGGTTCGTGGAATTTCATTCAGGGTAATAAGTCTAATTTTTTCTTCTTGTTCGTTCTCGGTAAATCCGGGAAAGTAATGTAACTGTTTCTCGCCTTTTACTTTCTCTTCTGGATAGCTCTATAACAGAGTTATAGCTCTAGAAGGCAATGTATTGTAATCGGTCCATTTTGGACGTATGCGGCTGTCACTGGATTTTGACGTTCTGACTCCTAAGGAACCCAAAAAACCGGATGGAACTAATCCGAATGTTAATGTTCGTATGTACGTGTGGGTGTTCGTGTCGCAAGGTAAATCACCTTATTTCTCCAGTGGACTGATGGACTTCTACTGGACCGATTTTGACCAAACTTGTTCAGATTACTTCTATTTACGGGGAATTGATTCCATTAAATTGTCAACTTAAAAAGGTCAAGGGGGGTTAGGCTGTAGAGCAAGGTCACCCTCAGTATCACGATATTTCGCCTAATTAAGATCATATTAAAAAAAAATAATATTTGCAATAAAAACTTTGAAGGTTTAGCTTTAGAAGTGCTAATTTTTATTTTTTTTTAACTATGAAGGTTTTTTATGATCGCTATGATGGTTGTTTTTCATTGCGGTTTCTTCTGTTGTTGTCTAATTACGTATATAAATTGATCTTTATTAAATTGGGATCCCCAAACCACACCAAGCGGCCGGACCCGACCAAAAGCCGTGCATATTTTAACATTTTTCTTCTTTCCTTTTTTTATTGTGCTTTAAAAACGAATCGTGCATTTTTTTCATTTTTCTTTCGCTTTTTATTGTAGTCAAGACCGCTTTAAAAAAAAAGTTTATAAAATTGAACCTTGACTCCACTTGAGGTTCGCGCAAAAAGTAACAAACATGGTCGTGTATGGTATCAATTCGTACATTTTCAAGGGCGCCAAAAACGATTTTAATATTTAAAGTTGTTAAATAGAAACTTATTTTTATTAATACCCGATTTGAAATTGCGGTTTTAACCTTAAGCCAATATTATTATCTTGTAATTATAACGTGGGAGTTTTTCTCAATACGTCATTATAATATTAATTATATTTTATTTATAAATAGTCGGGTGACGGGAAAGTCCTACAGCTGTGTTGTCAGCTTTTTAAATCTTTACCGAACTTAGTAATTATATTTCATTAAGCCATTTAATTATTAAATACGTCTGAAAAATTAATGAAGTTTTAATTTAAATTTATTTAAAATTCAATCGCTGAAAATTATTTAAAAAAAGGTATGAAATGTATACTGAAATAAAAGCAAAGAAGAATATTACAAGTTAAAATGTATAATTATATTATGAATATTCATTTTAAATTTTCACGTATAAGCTATCAAAATCTTTGCCTTTGTAATGTAAGTTTCACTTTGTACATGGAAATTTGAAAAAAGGGAGCAAAAGTTATTAAACTTTCCAGGCCGCTTGTAAAGCGAGGGCTGGAGATTTAATTATATTTAATTTCCTCTTAAAGTTTTCTGAAGTCAAGCTTTCCATTTAATCAACGTTCATTAACTTATTTTATTTTTACCTTGATTGAAGATTTTTTTCAGTTAGATAAAGCCTTCGTGAAAATTGTGCCTTGAAATTTAAAATGAAATATAATTAGTAATTAGATTTATTTTCTAAACTTTAAGAATTCGTTATATCTAATCGCTTGTAATTGTGAATTTTTCAATGATTCAAGGTAAATAAACTGAATTAATTTTGGCTTATAGTATTTCAATCAAATAGTTACATTTTTAATGTTGTTTAATTTATTTAAAAGTTTTAAGTTTTATTTCTGATTGTGTGTGTGTTTTTTTTGCTTGCTTGCACATCAGTAGACCTGAGAAAGTGATGAAAAAATTAATTAGAAAAGGAGGCAATAAATTGTGAAACTAATTTTTAATTACGTAGAACGAATTTATAAAAGGATAAAAAATTCAATTACAATGAAGAAATTAAAGAGTAAGATTTAAAATGCGCTGAGAAAGAAAGAAAGAAAGAAAATAAAAGATCGAATTAAGTTGATGATAAACGTTTCCTCTTTTGGGGTATAGTAGCTCAAACCCCTTTTCGATAAACCTTATTTTTTATTTCCGTTGGACGCATTAAGTATTAAAAAAAAAAATTGAAAAAAATTATCATAAAGTAAATTGGAAATATCTCCTCGTCAATGATGTCTGTCGAGGAAAAAAATGCAGTAAAAAAATGACCTATGTTTTTTACTTAGAATTTGATATTTTTCTCAATTATAATTTTAATATTGACTAGTTTTTAAGGTAAAATATCGTTTAATTTAGGTGGCCTCGATTTTTTCTGTACATATTGATTTTTTGAGTAAAATGCCGAGTAAGTTATCCAACTCTTTGCCGGATTTTTAAAAATAATTTTAATTATAATTGTTAGTGACTGAAATGGCTGTCTTAGAAAATGGTTAGTAACTTGGAAAACCATTTGTATAAAACTATCAAAGAGGAAGAAGAACAATAAGATAAGGTTTGTTAACATGATATATTTTTTAGAATTTTTTTTGCGTTTCGCTAAGGGCGTAAAATCGTGTTAGGTTAAAAAATGTAATTAAAAAACTGTACCCGTCAAAGTTTAGATGCACAGGTGGGAATGGATTGCTAGACCGGCGTGGAGACTCGAGGAATATTAACCCAAACATATGCAAAGCAATTCGGCTTCTGTTATGTCTTTTCCCCTCCACTGTATTGTTAGCAGTGCCAAAATTACTTCAGACACCCCAGGTAGAACTATTGCGCATCTTTTTAATATTCTCTATAATGCTAGTTACGTAGCTTGAAATTCATCGGCAAAGATGTAATGCGGCTAGTACAAGTATCGTTTTTTATAATATTTTTTTTTATTTCTCCTGTATCTAATGATGATGAATATTCAAAAATTGAAATGCGCATCTAGTTTTAGATTTTTAACATTTTTGAATATTTTCGATTTTAGATGTAATACAATTTAAGTATTAAGAAATCATTGTTTTAATTTTTTAAATAAAAATCTTATATAATCCGTCTTCAAAAATTGCATAATAAAGTAATGAGATTGATTATAGATATTGTTGATAGATTCTCAGCTTGAAAAAATTTGAAGGTAACTGATCGAGTCAGATTTTTCAAATCGAGGTTTCTGTAGATCTTGGCGTTTCATGACCTCTTCTAACCCAAGAATTTAATTTTAAAATTGGACAATTTTTTAAGGGTGTATGTATGTTTTCCTGTTTTTAGCTTTATATCTCCGGACTGGATGGACCGTTTAGAATGAAATTTGGCTTCATAATTTCTTTATATTGGACAATTACACCGTTTAAATTTTGACATATTTGTTCGAAAGCCAAGGGAAATACGGTTATTTTCAGTCTCGAAAAAAATTGTACTGAAAGAGTATATAAATATTTTCACAAATTTGAAGCCCCTTAGGCGGATAAGATATCTGCTGATAATGTTCGGTCTTCAAACCCCAATAAAGAAGTGTTGGGAAAAAAACTTTTTTTATTTTTCATTGTTTGTAGACTCAAAAGCAAATTCTGGTGCTAATTGGATATGTTAGACATCACGTTACTTATGTATATTTACGCGATTTTATTCAGGGGTGACCAAGAAATTGGCCTTTTTTTATAACCTATAAGCTAATAAGATTATACCTATCCTTTTTCGTCAGTTTACAGTTCGCTTGATATCTTCAGAGTAGATTAACCGATTTTTATGAAATTTTTTACGATGACTTGATTCATCAAGTCATCGATGAGTATGATTCATCGATGACATATTTAATTTTGGTTACAATTTGTCAAAAAGGTTGGAAAGTATGGATCTTACGGGTCCTTTACTTAAGGAGTTGAATAATCTTTCTTACATTAGGAGTTGTTTATACTTTTGATTTAATTTTCATATTATTCCATTGTAGTCAAAGAAATGTTAAAATCGCTTACAAACTATTAAATAAGGTGGATAAAATCGTCTAAAATAGTCAAATGACTGTTAAAAAGGAAAGTATAATTTGTCAATTTTTTTTAAATCCGACTATTTAGGGTTTTTTTTTTTTTTACTAGATGCGTTTATAATCAAGCTTTCTTTTGTTATTAAGTAATATTAATTTATGGTCTCTTTTTGTTTTATCGTATATATATATATATATATATATATATATATATATATATATATATTGTCGTGTGTTCGCGGTTTGATCAGGATATCGAGAGACTACCAAACGTAATTTTTTTTACAAATACTATTTATTACCCTAAAGACATATAAACAAAATAAATAATAAAAATAATAGTAATAATAACAGTGATAATAATATTCAGGAAATAATAATGATGAAAATACGTATATATAACATACAAAATAGTAATTCAAATAAAAATTACAAAATTTGTTTAATGACAGTTAAATTATAAAAGCCAGAATACGGTTCAATTTACTAAAAACTTATAATGACCGCTAGAATCTAATATTGCATTAATAGCAAGATAACACTAGAAAAGTCTAAAGTGCATATAGACTAAATCATATAGTTTAAGTTCATATTGTCTAAAGTTCAGTTTTTGTAAATATTATTACTTTCACTGTTTACAATCGAACTATACCCTACAGTTATGAATGAATAGAATACTGTCGTCACATTTACTGCTGTTTACCAGTAACTCACAGAATAACTTCTTGCATTCACCCGCTGTCCACGCTGGAATACTCGTGATTACTCTTCACTCGTTACCACACATTTACTGACATCGCCGTCGCCGCAATCGTGTCGAACTCGGGCTTGCGAAACTACTTTGTTATCGCTTGTAATCGCGACTGCGCCAAACACGGCCTCACCGAACTACTACCTCTCTCCGCTGGTCCCTGGCAGTGTTTTTATATTCCCTGGTCTGCAGAACCAGTACCCGCCTCATCCCTTTAATTATGAAGCGTAATAATTTTCTTCGTCCGCGCCCTTACGTTTTTCTATAAATTCTTATTCCGATCCGGTAACCCTTCTGGTCGAAAACCATCTTTTGGAGGTGTCATTGTCTGTATTAAAAAGAACAGATTGTTAAACGGACCTGTTACTCTTGAGAATTCCGTTTAGTTCCTTCTAGATTCTTTTTTTCATTATTATTTTCTCATTCTTTCTTATTAATTGAAAGAAATCCGTTATACTGGTCCTCTTACAATATATTCACATTTTTCGACTCATATATTTCGTTAAGGAATTTATTTTCATAGATTTTCACCGATGGTGATTGTTTAAAAATCGAATTGTGCATCTACTTATAGATTTTTTTTTTTGAAAATAGACCTATGAACGTTGTCTTTTTTCCGATTTAGAATCATTGTAATAAAATTAAAGAGTATTAAAAAGTTTTGTGTTCTGAAGAAAGAGTTTATCGTTTAATTTATTTTAATGTCATAATATAAACCGTATCCTAAAAATGAGTAAAAGAGATCAATTCGATTATTGATAATGTTCATAAATTCCCAGCCGGATTGAGAATTTTGTGGTTTTTCTTTCAATTTTTAGTAATTTTTTTAAAATTAATTATCGTGATATGTTAAATATTTCATTGTAAATAAAGTAATGAAAATGAAATTTTTATTTTTATCTAAATCCACTTTTGACCCGTTTTCTGACACCCCTTTTGATAAAAATATTTCAACAACTTTGATTTCTCTATAACTTGTGTCAAGATATTTCTAAGATTACAAGATTACTTTTTAATTGTTTTTTCAATATTAGTTTAATCATTTACATCCTTAATATGAATAATAACTAGGAATCTGATAAAATTTTTACACATTTTTTAAATAAGAAATGCTTCATTTACTTCTTTTTTTAATGCTAGAAAAACACTTTTCAAGTATGTTAATGTTACATTAAAAAAGAAAGATATTTTATTTTCTGTTATTGAACAGATTGAATTATATCTTTCAGATTTTATATTTTTTGTACTTGTATTGTTGAATAATAATATTTCTTTAGATTAAACTTCTGCAGACATAAAATATAAAGGTGGAAAGGGGAAATTATACCCTTGTGGAAAATAAAGACTATACGCGCTATTATTTAGTTCTGTTAAAAATTGTATATAGCAAGAAAAGGAAGGCGAGTACGGTCGGTAAAATTTTATTATCTTTTCATTTATTTATACCGAATAGCCGCCTACTGCACGAACACAAAGTGATTTCAAAAAAACATTGTTATAATGCATTTTTATTAGTAGTAATAGTAGTAGTAAAGTTGGATGCAGTAACGCGTTGTAATTCACTTTTTTCGTCATATTCTGTCACCGTTCCATTTTCTGTATTATTTTACCTCTCTCTATGTTGCAGTGTGCTAAATATAACCGGCCAAAAATAAAGTAATTCAGTGTTATATTATTTATTTTTGTTAGTTACTACTGTCCCTTTTACTACCTGTCTTTACAACCATTCGATTGCTTTGCTGTATTTGCTGTATTTTATATAATTACTATATATAACACTAGATGCAATGATAATTTTTTGTTTTATTATTGTAATTACGTTTTTTTCTTCTACCGGGTGATTCAAAAAGGACTTAACAACTTTAAAAGCGTACAAAAATTTGTTGAGATTACTTCAGATTCGGTTGAGGTTTCATTTCATAGAAAAACACATAAAGTTTGTCACTCAACATTCACTTTGGTTTGATACGGCTTCCATTTGTAATGCGACATGCATCCTACTTGAAGTCGATTTTATTCCAGACTGTAGCCAGCAAATCGGGCGTTACCTCTGCAACTGCAGCGTTAATTCGAAGTCTTGCTCGACAAGATCGACAGGCAAAGGCGGTACATAAACCCGATCTTTAATGAAATAAGAAAAAAATCTAGCGGGGTCAAATCTGGGAAGCGAGATGGCTGTGCAATTGGACATTCACGATCGATCTGCCGATCTGGGAATCGAGTATCCAGAAGACTTGTTGCCGTTAGTGAAGTGATAGTAATGGTCTAGGTGATAGTAATGGCGTCCATCTTCATCATCATCGTCTAACTGAGGAATTAGAAAATTTTGAAGCATGTCCAGATAAACGATACCATTTACAGGTGCTTCCTAGAAAAAGAAACAGGCCGTATAGTCTTGTTTTCTTAGGGCACAAAAATCATTGACTTTAGGGCTATCACGAATGTTCTGCAAAGTTTCATGAGGGTTTTCGTTACCCCATATTCGCCAATTATGGGTGTTCATCTTGTCAATGATGTGAAACGTTGACTCATCACTGAAAATTACATGGTCTAAAAATGTATCGTCGTCTGTAATTCTACATCATTTCTACACAAAACTGCCGTCGATCAATTTTGTCATCATCTATAATATGTTAGACCACGATTAGATTGTACGGCTTCAAGTGCAATCGTTTGCGTAATACGCGCCAAACAGCTGTTTGCGGAATGGCAATCTCATGTGACCCACGTCGAGTTGATTTCTTTGGACTACATGCAAGGCTTTCTCTGAGTCGTTCCTCAGCAGCTTCAGGGACCCGTGAGCGTCCTGGTGATTTTGTGTGTTTAGCAGAACAACCTTTTAACGAAGGTTTGCTGCCAAGAGCCTCCTACTAGGAGGCTCCCTACCGTACTCTACGAACATTACATTGAACCGTAGTTGCCGACTGCAAACCGTGAAACCAAAACACACTGCGAGTACGTTCCGCATCAGTAAATGTATCCATTTCTAACAACATTTGTGACAGCGCTGGTGGCCGAATTCTGTATTAATGAAATACGTGAGTCAAAACTTTTGATGTGTTTTGCTATGAAATAAGACCTCAACCGAATCTGTAAGTATTTAAGTAGATTTTTATATGTTTTTAAAGTTGTGAAGTCCTTTTTGAATCACCCGGTACGACAGGACGCCGGTTTTGCCCAAATAGCAGAACTGCTTACATTCGCACTAGGCTATTAAAAAAAATTAATACATTACTTAAAAATCGAAAATAAAACTCAAATAAAACTTTACTTCAACAAGAAATGTATGAAGATAGTTCCGGAAACCCTTTGTTTTTCGCCCTGATTTCTACTCCAAAGGTAAAATAAAAGCGTACTTAAATTAACCTTAAGGAGCTCGCGCCAAATGCTTAACACGACTACTCGCGCTTTGTATTTTATACAACAGTGACAATTTTTAGTAAATATTTCGTGCATTTTAGTATAAATCAGACACCTACTTAATAGAGATTAACATACGACTGGTAAAATTTTATCGCTTGAAAAAAGATTTTAGGTCCCGTTTGACCAAATTATGTTTATATTATTAGAATTTTACGGTATCTAATGCATATCTATTAGAATAATCAAAGTTTTTAATAAAAATGTTTGACTTAGTTCAACATCCCAACGTGATATCGGTAATCTCGCGTTGTATCAGACATGTCACCGATAAAATTCCATTATCTTGGAAAGTATGAATTTTTCGTGAAATCTTGTAAGAACATATTACGAACAAGGAACGAATTAAGGATACAAAAACACAGCTTAAAAAAAATGACTATGTTTAAACATAAAAAAATATCACACCTGTGGTATAAAATAAAACAACACTAGAAGATCAAGTGAAAAATTTGATAGTTTCATACAATTTATGAGCGGAAAAATTGTAGAGAATTTAATTCTGATACAATCTACGTATATAATGTTGACTGAACATGAAAAAGATTTAAGAAATTTTACTAAAATGCAACAAAAGAAACAAATCATTTCCATACTGGAAAATATGTAGAAACAAAATCGGTTATTAAATAATCAATAATTAAGCCCTTTTATCCGGTTCCAATTTTAAATTTTAATTCTTGTAATGCATAATTTAACGAAGTTACACAAACATAAAAAATAAAAAAGTAACATTTGTGCTACCTGTTATATTATTTTTTCATTTAACCAAGTATCATTTATTTAATTTTCACATTTGAAGTCCATTACTGAGCAATATGGACCTATCCCTCAATATTCCTTGCTTCTCTGTCACCTGTTAACTGATAATCTCTGAAATAAATTATATCTTAGGTGTGTGAAAACTTAAGTTTATTAAATCAAGAGAATATGGAAGTACAGGCCTATTATTATCATTCAAATAATGGATAGATTAATATATTACTTTTAAATAAAACGTTTTTCGAGGTAATTTATTTTAATTATTAAAATTGAAGTATTATAAATACTTTGAGATACGCTAATAATAAATTTAAAAATTGATTTAGATCAAACTGGTTTAATTAAAAATGCTTGCAATATTTTAAAGTGGTTTTTTATGTACAATTTTTTATTATTTATAATTTGCTTGGTATTCAAAGTAGTATTGCACATGAGTACTGCTTGTTCTAAAGATAAGCGATCGACTAAAGAGTGTTTTTATATTACAAGTATTCTTTGTAATAATTAAATTTTGTGAAATTCATGTATTACTGTAAATATTAAAATTCTTCTATTAAACAAATAATTTCTAAGTAAATAATCGCTGTTAATTTATCATTATTTTTTTAAAATGAATTAAGATAATTGTTATTAAGAAAAATGCTATCAATTCTTTAAATCTCAGCATTTTGAAGCCGGCTTGTAAAAGGTGAAATTCAAAGAAAAATTTAATGATTATTTTTATTTTTCCTGTGTATGCCTCTATTGTTGCTGCAGCAGCATAACTATAAACGGAAAGTGTAGTAAGACGGGCCAAAATTTCGGGTATCAAGGTTTAATGTTGACGTTTCAAGACCCCACTTGTTAAAGAAAACACAAAAACATTCATAGAAATATTTGGAAGATGTATAAAAAGAGAGGAGTACTTTTCTCCGTCTATAATTTTTGATCGAGCTCTGTGACCCATGGGGTAGGCCCCTTGGCACGGGAGGCCCCGAGGAGCCCCTGAGTTCGCTCCGGAATTCTCCTGGGCTGACCTGAACCCCGAGGGTGCAGCGTAATCAAACCCTGGACCCTTAGGGCCAGGGTTTGGTCTTTGGCTAGACGGGCCGGCTATTCTATATATATATATATATATATATATATATACACACACACACACACATACATCCTTCCAAAATTTAAGAATAAGTTTTTTGTTGGAGGGAGTCAACATGAAGATTTGCAGAAAAAATTTCGTCATGCGATTAGGATACTTTTCCCTTATGTAATGTACTGTACAGCTAGCTACACAAGCATAACTTTAAAGACGGAAAAGTAAAAATATTATATTATTTTAAACATAATTACGTTATTGCATTGTGTAGGTTCTAGTAATGTGAAGTAAATTTTTCTGATTTTAGCATTCATACTTAATAGGCAGAACTCATTACATTTATGAAGTCTTGTTTGACGGTGTATTTTTTTTTATGAAAATGCTTGATTGCCTGGGTTACATTTAATTTTCAAAAAGTTAAAATTAACTTCTTTTTTCTTTAGTAATTTATTTCTGTAAAGCAACCCTCAGGAATAACATATTGATTTCTTCAGAGTATAGCGTGAATGAATAGCTATTTGAAGGAAGACGTCGTTTTTTATCGAGTCAACGGTTCTTATTTGTGTACGAAATTAATTTATTTTAGGTTTTTTATTTTTGGAATAGATTAATTAGTTTTGTTATCTTTATTTTGTTATTAATGTCGAAATTTTAGTATGAAAATTCAAATAATTTACACTTTGTGGCGGTTGCGAAACTTTAATACATTCTTTTTTAAGTTATAGTTTATATGTACAGTCAGGAGACTAAACAACTAAAGGAAGGAAGTGTTGTTTTATATATAGATATATGTATGTATAATGTATGTTTTTGTCACGTTTGAAGGAAGAAGACAATAGCTGTACAACTTCATTCATGCTGCCATAGTTGTATATCAAATAGGTATTTGACAATAGAAATTATATTCTGTTATTACAAACAAGTTTACATTACTTTACTAAACATGGTTGTAAGTTCAAACGGAATTTAAGATAAATTTAATTTATTTTCTTTACAATCGTGTAGTGTAGTATTCATTAAATATTAAATTACAGATAAGTTTACGTATGATTGCTTTTTTTAGTTTGTCATATGATATAAAATTTATTACGTACATATTATTTATATGAGTTGCTTATTCGATAGAAACAATTCGTTTTAAACGAAGATAATAGTTTATAATTCCTAGAACCATTTATAGTATAATTACGGCCACCTTATATAGAACTTAACCGATTCCATTATTTAATTTTTTCTAAAAAATGTGTCTTTATTTCATCATTATGCCTGTTCGAAAAAATAAGAGTATTAAAGTAATATAGGTTGTTGCTTTTCTTTTGCCATTATTACTCAAGCGTTAATTAAATATATATTTAAAAAATGTTCTAATTGAAAAAAAATGTTATTGAAGATGTGCTGCTTTGACTTTATTACAGTAAAGAAAAAGGTAAAATTAACATTCTCTCTCTCTCTCTCTCTCTCTCTCTCTCTCTCTCTCTCTCTCTCTCTCTCTCTCTCTCTCTCTCTCTCTCTCTCTCTCTCTCTGTGTGTGTGTGTGTGTGTGTGTTAAAATCACTCCCGATGCCACCGCCACTATGTGTTCTAGAACCCTTCCAATTTTGCCCTCTTGCTAGCTCATTAAAAGTATAGATCAAAATTAATAACCATTGAAGGGTAAAAAATCTAAATCGCCTTTAAAATTTAAGCGAAGAGTGTTTATTGAAAAAAAAAGAGAAGAAAGTTCATGTGGAAAATTAGAATAAAAAGATTTAAGTGAACATTTTGAATGAAGAACGTCTACTGAAAAAAGAAGATAAACTGGAAAATTTAGACAAAGAATACTTTTTGAAAAAAAAAGAGAGAAAAATCAAGTGGAAAATTTTAATCAAAATTACATTTTGCTCGCGTAAAACGTAATCACAATTACAAACATAAATTATCATCACAATATTATTAAATCTTACAAAGATTATTCAGTAGCGGTAGCGTAAAACGGCAAAAATGTAAAAGGACGATTTAAGTTTTTACCCCTTGAAATATAATAATTCTAAAACCCCGAAAAATAGTTTTTAGTTATTTATCTGAAGAGTATTTTCGAGCCCAAATCGAGTGATTATTTCGTATAGTCGAAAATATACAAAATATTTCCGACTTTGAAAATTTGCAATCATTGTTCGAGATTTTTTACCTCTCTTCACCCTTGCTACTTCGAATTTCGAATAATCCAGAAATTGGTTTTTACATATTCACATGAAGATATTCACACACACCAAAAAAAGTTCATATCTGCATTTTTTACCGATAAATTCAAAAAATAGTAAATTCCACTGTTACTTTATTTTAATTCTTTAAATTTGTATTTCAAAAATACTTTCTTAGTGCGTACTTACATCGTAAGAAGAACGTGTATACAAATTTTCTAAATTTATCTTCAATTAGTTTTGCTGGGCGTTGATTATGAATCGCTCACAATATATTGTTTTATGTACATAGATTGTTTTATTAATTTTCTTCACTTTCTCAGGTAAAATTCTGTTGCTGATGCAGCTGCTTAGCTATAAAAGGAAAGTTTGGTTATATCGGAGTTTTTGCGGATCTTGACGTTTTAAAATCCCTCCTTATTGGAAAAAATACAAAAAAAGTTATGGAAATTTCTGTAAGATGTATTATGTACGTAATCGGCCTATATTTTGATTAATATCTCTGAACTGGTTGAACATAAATTATTGAAAAAAGGCTGGAAATGTTTCTACATATGAAAGCATCGATGGCTTTATGGAAAAGTTTATAAAAGGGAAGGATATTTTTCGCAGTTTGTAATTTTTTACCTTTTGTACAGCGTTGTCGAAAATTGAGCTTTTTTTGTATTTTATTAAATTATTTAAACTGACAAATTTTTGAATCTATGAGATTTATCGGTGGAAGGATATTCAACGTTATTTCTAAACAATTAGTTTCATGTGGAAAACCCGTTGACCGAAAAAGGAAAAAATTGGCACAAATATTTGACTGTATATTTATCTCAGCTATGGCGTGATTTTTGACCCCATCGGACAAAGCGACCAATGTACTCTAAGTTTTTTTTTTGTTTTTAGTAAAGTATAATTTTTTAACGTTGCTGAATAATATTACACCGAATCGAGCAGACTTATTAAATTAAATAGACTCCGATGAATAAATTTTTTAGCCTCAAAATAACTAGGGATATTAAGGAAATAAGGATATTTCACTGGTCCCGACATAAGAATATTTCTGAAACTTGGTATCTGTTGTTCAAGTTATGGCTGTTATTGAAAATGTTGTATGATGAAGCTGACGAGCAGTGGGATCAAAAATCTTCTTACTAAAAATGTTTGTTTTTTTATAGCAATTGTACTCTAAACGACAGTGTAATTTTGATGACTTAAAAAAGTCGTTTCGTGAAGGTAGTCGACTGGGACCTAACATTTTTTACCAAGAAGTTTGTTAGTTTTCTCAATTACATTTTTAATAGTGCATAATTTTTTTAGTAAACAGTTTGATATTTTTCGTAGTCGTACTAAAAAAAATCGTACAATAAAGTCATTAGTATTTGACAACCGTGTGGGTATTATAAATAAAAACCTGTCAAAGGCAAAGCCGGGAAACTTATGTAGCTCTTAGCGGTTTTTTTTTGTAAACCGTACTTTCAAGAATTTCCCTTTCCTACAGTAAGAAGTACATTATTACTTTACACTTTCTTCTCCAATATTTCTTCTAACTATGACCCGTACTCAAAGCATCTGAGATGTAACTATTGATGAGTAAATCGGAGTTGTTTTACTGTGAGAATAATGATGATGATTACACGCCCTCTTCTTGAATTGAATTAAATGAAATCGCCACTTGTATGAATGAATAATACTTTATTTCAGTGACCGTTGAAATATCGTACCGTTAAAAATGAAAACACTGACCGTTGAAAATTAATCGTTTATTATTTGTGTGTGTTTTTTTTTTAATGTTTGTCATTTTCACACTTCGTGTCCGATCGATTACCATCAGTTTATTCCACACAATGTACGTAGCCTATACCTTTAGAAATAGCGTGTACGTCGACAAAATTTCTGATTATTCTAATTTCTTATATTTATTTTGATACTATGTTTTATTCATTATATAAAAAAAAAAACAAGTAATTATTTTAACTTTGTTAAAATACAGAGATAAATAATTTCGTTTTGGTGTGATATAAAGATCATGACCGTGTGAATAATGGTAACGTTGTGTAATTAAATAAGGGAAGATAATTAGATGTTTCGTCTTGATTTTGAACCGTACACGAAAAGTGTAGAAGTGATTGCCACTCTAATCTAATCGTCGTAATTTATGAGTTATGAGTAAGGGTACCCTAAATCTTAATTCAAAGATTGTGAGTTAGTAAAAATCAGAGCATGTGAAAATTTATAACCTTAGAAACGAAGGGGATGATTTCCTCTTCTACTTAACCGTACTGAGTTCTGCACTTATTATGATTGGTAGGGAGACTTCAAAAGGCGATTAGGTCGAGTTATGATATAACTGTATAAGTTCGATAAGCAACTGAAACCTTAATCGTATGTCGTATATCATTTTCAAGGTATGTTGATTTTAGTTTATGTGGTACATTTTAACGTTAGTTAGCTGTAACTGTGTTTTACGACTTTAATAAAGTGCTGGATAATTTAATGGTGTTATTATTTGAACTAAACAGGACTAATATAAATTTCTTATATAAGTACTAATATAAATGGTAAATTTTTTAATAAATAAAAAAGTAAATGAAAGTTATGTTAATTAGATGACTTTTAATTATTTCCCTGTAATATTTATTCCAATAATTTTAATACAAGGCGTATTCTGCATATTATTTTCAAAAAACTTAATTTAAAAAATACTTTACCTGAAAAAAAAATTTCGATAAAAGGAAAGGAATTTAAATAGTGTACGTTCGAGGGATGGGTAAAATGTAATCTACAGTCGCACTTAACTCGTAAACGAAACAAATGTAACGTAAAAGTAAATTTTATTTGCTACAGAAATGAACATTTATTTTTCCGCTTACACCGTTAACAGCTTGGCATTTTTCCCAATAGTGAACCAGTTTTCTCATTCCGTCTACGAAGACGTTCTTTAATTGCAAAAAGAAGTGAAAATCGCAGGACGCCGAATCTATGGAGGGTGTGGAATATGTTAAAATTTCAATTTCACAAGAGACTTGGCGGTTGCACGCGATGTTTGTGGCCGAGCATTATCTTGTTGGAAAATTATTGTCTCGATGGATTATCGAACGCAGCACACTCGTCTCCTAAGATGTTTTCATATCTCATATCGACCTGACTACCAGGTAGTCAGTCGGTACGTGTTTGGAATCCCAAAACACTATCAAGAGAATCTTTTTGCAGAGGATTGTGTTTTGAATTTGATTTTTGTACATTATAAAGCCGCTATTCCATGCTGTGACATTTTTTCTTTTGGGTCGTAATGATGCGTTCAAGTTTCATCGCCTGTCACAATATGGAAAAGGAGTTCATCTCCCTGTCAGAGTAACATTTTAGAAACTGTTCACAACATTCCTTTTGTTGTTTCTTTTCTGTGCGAGTTCGCGTGACGCTCACCGGGAACTGATTTTACAGCAGCACAGTTGTGCAATAATGTGGCCTAATCGTTCTTTCAATATGCCTGTCTATTTGGCAAAGCGACGAATCGTTTTAAATCAATTTAACCACGGGTTTGGTGCTTCTTACCATTACGGAGATCGGTAGACCGTTGTAAGATTCAACCTTAATATTCTCTTTGTCGATTTCTGTTTGACAAAATTTTATTTTCCGCCTAATCATAGTACTTTATCGATAGTTTCATCTCCGTGAACCGCCTTTAGAGGATGATAGATGACCCCCTAGCCGTTCCTTTTTCCGCTGTTAAAAATCCAGTAGTAGGCGTACTCGACTTCATAACAACGGCGACTGCTTGAAACTGAGACAATTTGAATTAACGAATTTTTGAAATGTTAGGAATAGAGGAACGAAACTATAAGATATCACGTGTCGCTTTGTGCGACATTTTGTTCTCCTGTTACGTTCCAGTGTGCATTACATTTCAGAACTCGTCGTAAAATAAATCTGTTTGACAGAACCTATTAAATATAGATTGAAAATAAAAAAACGATTTATTCAGTTTGCGGAAAAATGAAAAATATTAGAATAGAAAGAAAGGGGATTATTTTCTCGTGGTGACCAAAGATGTTTTACCTTGATAACCCTTAAAAAATTCAAGTTTATTATTACAGTTTAGGTTCACACTTGCATCTTAATGCAGTATTGTAATGCTATTTAACACAATAGGGGGGATACGTACATCCATGGTATCTCCCGCACGTACATCTATTGTTCTGTCTCGAACGTATACATCACATTTCTTTATTGCGATAGGGAAAACAGTAATATATTTTCAATCGTGAGTGAATAAAATATGGATTCGACTTTAGATATACTTCGTACATTGGATCTCCATCGCCGAGGTTACAGTTTCACTGATCTTTGTGACGGGAGCGATAGCGTCTTGGAGTTCTATCGGCAAGGCCCCGGGTTCGAACGCCGATCAGGCGTCAGGTGTAACTTTTTTTTTTTACTAAAGTTTTTTTCACTTCCATATTCCCACGCAGAAGTTTTAAAGTTTATGTATTAAATGTATAATCTACAAAAAAAAAGAAAAAAGTAAAAACTATCTTCGATCAGAACCTTTAACAGTTCCATTAAATCGTTTCGTCGTTAAAAAAAATATATATATAGAATCGCAATAATTAAATATTTCGTTAACAAGTTTCAAGTTTGAAATCTTTCGTGTTGGTCAAGTAAAACCAAATTAACGTAAAAAAAAAAAATGAAAAAAGTTGATTTAAAAAGAATGTTCTGCAATTCTTTAATTTTTCAACTGTAAAAGTAGTTTCCAAATTTATTACGAACAGCCATCACCAATTTACTAATCCGTATTTTGAAATCGATTTTAAAATATATGTTTAAAATTTTCTTTTTTCAAATGTTGTCTTTTTTTATGTTAGTTTCATTATTTTATGCAATTTTTTTTTAGTTTTATTTAAAACTTACTGGATTGGCCTATAAAAAAGTTTCGAGTATGAGAAAACTGTTCTCAAGAAATACAGGAACGAGAAACCTGTTCCTTGAAAAAAAGAATACAGAGAAACTATAGAAAGGAAGCGTGACCTAAGGATTTCTGGGATGTTAAAACGAAATAAATAAAATTAAATCATCATTTATTCTGATAGGTAAACATAATACGTTACATAAATAATATTAGGAACGGGTAAATAAGCTACTTCGCGAATAAAAACAAGGAATTACCCTAATATTTCCCTGGATAAATCACGGGTAACCATGGTAAAACCTCAGAGCTCCATCACAAAATACACAATTAATAATAAACGTGATTAAAGTATTTATTAACTATTTAATAACAATCGTATGAAATAATATTAAGGTTATTACGTAAAGATACTAAATACATAAAATAGTAAAAGATAATTTACATTTTAGAAGGCGTAGATGAAAATGATTTATATTCATACTTATATTCACGTTGAACGGAATGCAGAAAATTCAGGGTTTTTTAAAAAAATAGTCGTTATAATAGTCCAATATTTAGTGGTGGTGACGACGAAAGAAAAAGGAAAGAGATCTTCGACTTAAATTATCTGGAAGAAATTTACAACAGGTGTACCAAAAGAACTTCCTCCATAAAATAAAAAAAAATCTGATGTGGACACGCATGACTTCCTTGTACGCCTATTAAATTACATATACATATTTTTAAAAGTACATAAAATTTTATTTCCTAATAACTTCTGATTATTTTTCATATATATATATATATTTTATTGTTATTTTTGAATTGCTATTATTGTAACAATTTGTTTACAATCACAGGTTAACAATTGTTAATAAAACAATATATTTAAATTTAAAAAAAGGAAATGAACTTGAATTCTAACCGATCCCCTTGTAAGATGCAAATATTTCATTAATTAAAATTTTATTGGGCTATAACTCTGGAACTAATGAAAATAAGTAACACTTATGATATATCGTTCAAAAGCTATCAATGAGGGCTTATTACTGCAGTTAATAAAAAGTGTAAAATCCAAATTTTTGGGATTTTGGGATTTTTTTTGGACATTTTTGATCAAGTCGATTGCAATCAAAAGGGGAGGGGCACAACTAGATGTTACAATAGTTCTAAATCCAAAATTTCAACATCCTACGGCTAATCTTTTTTGAGTTTTGCGAGATACATGCGTACGTACAGACGTCACGTCGAAACTAGTCAAAATGGATTCAGGTTTGGTCAAAATGGATATTTCCGTTGAAATCAGAAAACCGAAATTTTTCGCGATCATAATATTTCCTTTACTTCCTACAAGAAAGTAGTAAAAAGGGATTATCAGAATGAAAAATAGTGAAACATAGCCGTCTCAGTTTAAAAAATAATTTTTTTTATTTTCATTATGAACAATTTTTTATTAACACTATATACTCTTTCATGTGGTTGCGACGCATTTAAAGCACCCGTGAATAATAAACTGTCCTTGCAGTGAACAAAGTAAAAAGTCGTCACACATATATATTCCCTGCAGTTTAGTGCTTTTCAAGTTTACAGGAAATCACTTCACTCCTTGATCTTCTTAATAAATCTGGCGTAGTATTTTATTCGTAAGAGTGGAGTACCGTTTTCTGGAGTAATTTATTTCTTGTATCAGGTCATTCTCAGTCGTTTACTTACGGCACCTGACGACAAAGATATGAAAAATGAATTTTATAAAATAAAAGAAAATTAATTTAAGAATTCGTAAAACTAAATCGGGGAAAGTAAACAAAGTACGAATTAGCGAAAGAAGGATATTAAGAAAGATATGTGGACCAAGAAGAACGGTTGGATTGGAAAATGCGGAAGAACGATGAACTCTGTTTCAAAGCAGACAGATTCGCAAACGCTATACAAAAACGAAGATTAGCCTTTTATGTACATTTATCAAGAATGATCCCTAACAGACTAAACAAAAAGTTTAGTAATAAGAAATGTTTAGAAGAAAGACAAAAAAACTGAACTTGAAAATGAAGGAAAGTTGGAAGAGTTGAAGCCGACGAGTAATTTATAACTAATAAACGTGGACCTATAACACCTATGGCGATCCAAAAAAAAATTTACATTTATTTTTTTAAAATGTTACTGTAAGAAACATTTACACATTTCTTTCAGATGGCTAAATTCAGTAGTTTTTCTTTAAAATGAGCAGTAATTTTTCATTTAAGTGTTCTGCGCTTAATAACTGTTTAAACATTTTAGACGGTGCATTGAAAAACAAAGAAAACGAACTATATATTTTTCATTATTTTTTTTTTTTAATTAAGGCTATACGTTATTAAGATAAAAAAATATATACAGTATTTTGAAATATTTGTTAAAAATCTTTTTTCTTACGACAATATCAGTTCATAGTTGTAGATACGTAAAAATAGCAGTAGTTTTACGTACGATGGAAGCCAGTTCATGTTAGGAATTTTTTCTCTTCCTATAGAACATTTTCCCTGTTGAGCAGCATTCTAGCCGTATCGTGCTTCAGTTAATTTCTTTTGTAATCGCTGAAATTAAGGATTATGGTACAAAATACGAGATGTAAAACTGAACATTCAGTTGTCAGATATTGTTGACCGACGAAATATGAGGAAATATTTTTTTGAAATATTAAACAAATTATTTACGACACGTTTTGAAAATACGTGTAAATTATTAATTCTTTCATATCTTTTCATTTCGAAAGTATCTTTTCATTATGTTGCACCTTCGTTTGTGGCCCTTACCGCTATTATTTTTATTAGTGATGTCTGAAAAAGATTACGAACCTTTTAGTAAGTTATCAAATAATATGTATTTCATTTATGTTGTCTTTGAGAAATTTAGTATGTTTGTAAATTGTATACATTACAGGCGTGTTGAAATCTTGATTTTTGTGTATTAATGTAAAATTTAAGTGTTTTGATTTTATGTTTTTGCCGCTCTATGAAGTCATTTGCGTATTTCGATTCAATTTGTACAGAGCTTACTCTGTTTTTGTACCTTTGAGTCAAATTAGTGAATACGCATCCTGTCTATCCGTTTGGTCTCTTTAAGACTTAACCAACCCGATTTATGTAGGTGCGTTGTTTTTCAGCATATGCTTTGTTGACGAACACACCGACTCAGGAGTATAAATAATAAATACTCGCGCGCGCGCATGTGAGCTTATGTTTGCGCTTGCCCATTTACATGGTTTACATTTCGTTTTCGTTGTTAATTTATCTTCACCAGTTTTCATCTAATGAATGTCATAAGATTATTTCCCCATAAGTTTTAAGCTCAAGTTATGCGGTGTTTTTTTTTAAGCTAATTTATATTATTTTGTTTTTTATAAGATTAATCAAATATATTCATATTTTCAATTTTAATCTCTAACAGGGATCCAAAATCATTTTATTTTTGCTTATCAGAAACTAAAAATAATTCTTTTTAAAACTATTTTATTTATGTATATTTGTGTGTGTGTGTGTGTGTGTGTGTGTGTGTGTGTGTGTGTGTGTGTGTGTGTCTATATATATATATATATATATATATATATATATACACACACCTTTATGAATAAAACAAGAGCATACTCTATGTAATAGATATAGAAAGGAAAAAACATTGGATTTGCAAAGCACGATTTCAGCATGAAAAAGGTGCGTGGATATCTATTTACCCCATAAATTTACAATTCTACTGGGATATATGTGTTAGTTTTATTTATTTTTTTTTTTTTTTATTTTGTTCATCTAATACGTCCGTAAATTTTATATTAAATTATTACTGTGCTATTCTAAAGCAATAAATAAAGTAGGAAAATATAAAACTTTCTCCCTTTAAAAAAAAATCAGAATAACTAATACGTTAATACATTGTTTTATGTGGTTAGGGTATCAGAATCTGTCCTGGAGAAGTATAAATTTCAATATATAATGTAGCATGTTAATTAAATTATAATTGGTTTGTTTATTTTTATTTCGTAGCTATCTATATATACGAGGTGCGACAATAAAGTAATGAGACTGATGTGAAAAAAATGTTGCTTACCGTTTTAGTCATGTTTAGTGTTGTCTCCTTCAAAGTAGTTCCCCTCTGATTGCACACACTTATTCCAGCGCTTCTGCCATTGATGGTAACATTTCTGGAACTCATCTTCTGTAATATCCTCCAAGACCCTCGTCACAGCTTTTTGGACATCTTGTGTTGTTTGAAAATGGTGTCCCTCGACCGCCATTTTGACTCTTGGAAATATAAAAAAGTTGCACGGAGCGATATCTGGTGAATAAGGTGGCTGTGGTAGTACTGAAATTTGTTTTGAGGTTAAAAATTGCTGTACTGACAGAGCAGTATGGGATGGCGCATTATCGTGATACAGAATCCAGTTATCAGCAATGTTGGCACGGACACGAAGAACTCGTTTACGAAGTCTTTCTAAAATTTCTTTGTAAAAATATTGGTTAACTGTTTGTCCAGGAGGCCCCCGCTCTTTATGAACAATCCCCTTGGAATCGAAAAAGCACACAAGCGTGCATTTCACTTTTGACTTTGACATGCGAGCTTTTTTTTGTCTGGGTGATCCCTTTGAGCACCATTGCGAACTTTGGCGTTTTGTCTCTGGATCGTATTGAAAAACCAACCTTCATCACCAGTGATAACACGGCTCAACGAATCTGGATTGATTTCCGTTTGCTCTTACAGATCGGCTGCCGCATTTTTCCGTGTTTCTCGCTGTTGTTGTGTGAGATTTTGGGGACCATTTTTCCACAAATCTTTCTCATACCAAGATCTTTAGTTAATATTAGACGAACCGTTTCTCGATCGATGTTGAGTTCTTCTGCAATCATTTTCACGGATAATCTTCGATCAGATCGTACGATTTCACGCACCCTGGTCAAGTTGACATCTGTCCGTGAGGTTGACGGTCGTCCACTGCGGTCTTAATCTTCAAGTAAAAATGCGGTTCTGCCTTCAGTAAAAATTTTATGCCACCGAAAAACTTGAGCTCTTGACATAATCTCCTCTCCAAAAGCCTTCTGAAGCTTACCGTAAGTTGTCGTCGCGTTTTCACCCGATTTAACGCAAAAAGAAATGGCATACCGTTGCGCAATATTTTGCGGTTTCATTTCTGTGACGAGAGACACAAACACGTGTTCACTTATTACAGCACAACTCACAACTGAGCGGTTGCATCAATGTGCCGCTTGGACTAGAAGTAGCTTATAGACCAAGGTGAAAGATGGTGTGCCTACGCAAGCTGCAGGGTTGCCACATCTTGCAAAGAAAAATCAGTGTCATTACTTTATTGTCGCACCTCGTATATATAGCAAACAAGATACATAAGTAAAAAAGGAAAGAATCATTTGCAGATGTTGATCCAGTTTGTACAGTGCTTTTCTGATTGAATGATTAGTGATTTTCTGATTGAATATTGTTTGCAATGTGATTCCAAATTGTACGGCAGTCTGTCGGCAGATGATTCTGTGACCATAAATAAGAAAGAAACTTCTTATAAACGTAGGTCAGAAAACGGTTGGTTTGCGAGTTCCGGCTCGCGACACATTGGTCCCTCTGTGAAATTAAACATTACTAAAGTTTTTGGGGTACAAATCGAGGGGTAAATTTGGTTATTTTTTTATGATTTTTCATCTAAAAATCAGTAACCTAAAAGACAGTAGACATCAAATTTTTGTGGGCAATATATAGGCTGTTGTATCTTTCCTGTTGATTTGCAATCACGGGGGCTGCCACAGATAAAAATATATCGGCTTAATATTCACGCAACCGTCTAGTTAACTAGGTATTCTAGAGATTGATTTAAAACGCTTATTAAAAAAATAATTAAATAGGAATTGGAAATTTAGTTTATCATATCCCTCCCAAAAAAAGTAAAAAAAAAAAAATATATATATATATTACTTTCCCGTCTAGAGCTATAGCTCTAGAAGGGAAAGGTATTGTAACCGGTCCGCTTTGGGCATATGCGGTTTTCACCGGATCTTGACGTTTTGACACCTAAGGAACCCAAAAAACGGATGAGAATTTTCCGGATGTTCGTATGTACGTGTGTTTGTTCGGTGTTGCCCCCTAAATCACCTTATATTTCCAGAACTACAAGACCGATTTTGGGCAAACTTGGTCAGATTACTTCTATATATGGGGCATTGATGCCATTAAACTTTCAACAAAAGATCACGGGGGTGGGGCTGTAGGGCAAGGTCACCCTCACTGTCTCGAGATTTCGCCTAATTGAGGTTATATTTTTCTTAGACGCATTTGTTAACGATTAAAAATTAATAATATTTACAAAAAACCTTTGCAAAATCGCACCCCACCCAATAAATGCTCTAAACTTGTGGCTAAGTGGGCATACTGTGTCAATAGCCACCATAAGCAGCGCTAGTGTATCACTGACGTACAGCTGTTGTAGTCGATTGCTATGTTGCGACGTCACAGGTGAGCTGTAGAATTAAATGTATGATTGTTTTAAGTGTAAAAACGTAACTCGTCTGGCTAGATCTCGAACTCGATCGCCCGTTTGACTCGGTACCTGGTGCGTTAAACCTTGCGGCTACACCTATCTGCCAACCGCACATACGAAATTTGTTCTGTGTAAGTCGTAAAATGAAATTAATTAGTGTTGACCGTCGCCGCCACTACCGCCATACCCGCGCGAATTAAATACGGTATGCGTGCGCTTTAGTTATAAATCGTTGAATTAAATAAACGAAAAAAATATTATATTTATATAAAATGGTAAATATTTTAAATTAAGTTGTACGTGTGTGTCAGCCGTGCAACAGAAAAAAGCTACAGTTGTAGGACTTTCCCGAAAAGCGGCTTTATCCGCGTGACGGTAAAGTCCTACAACTGTGTTGTCAGCTTTTATTACTATCAGCTCCCGTCGCGGCTTTTACTAATCTCGTTATTTCATAATGATTGTAATCTATTATTCTAATCTCACTATTACATAGTTCTGTTTTCATGCATATATATATATATATATATTTGTATATTTATACTGTAAATAACCATGATTTTGAGTTCTATTTACCCATAGTGTGGGCAAAGCCGCGACGCGGAAGCTAGATTTTCAAAATTAGATATTCTGACGAAAATAATCGGTTGATATTTGAAGACTTTTGGTGTCAATTCAACTACGGGAGCGGTTCAGCATAAGAAAGGAGCATGTATGTGAATTTAGCGGTCCGAATGAGAAGTGCAGCACCGTAACGGATTACTTATTTATTATTTACACGTTTTAATAAATCATTTGTCATCTTAATATAGCCTATGACACTCCGGATTACGTAATGAAGCTACTATTAAAATTTGATAACGGTTAGTTTAGAGGATCTTGAGATTTTTACTAACATACAAACAAACGTTTTCTCTTTATATAATAGAGATGAAAATATGTAAAACATATTTCAAGCAGATTTCTGTTACATTTGTTTAGAAGTTAAAATAATAATATTTATCTTCCATTCTTCTCCATCCGTATTTACATTTAAAAGTTTTAATTTTTTCTTCTTGTTTCTCATTGCTTATGTTTCTTGCTATGCGGTACGTAAACATTATTAGTTTTAATCTCACATTTTTATTTAGCTGTTAATTTTCTCAACAGCGAAAATATTAGATTTGTAAGAATTAAGATTTGATGTTAAAAAGATACGGTATTTTAATTTTTAAACTTTTTCAAATTAGGATAAAAAAATTATTAAGTATCTATTAATTTATTATCTTGGGATAGATAAATGATATCGCTTAGTAGTAGATGTCTGTAGAATACTTAGAATATTAAAATACACTTAAGGATAAAATTAAAATGGTTGAAGCCCATTTTTAACAAGTTGTGACCTAATCTAATTACTATTAAATAGTGCAGGAAAGATGCTACTTTTATTTTTTTGTGGTATATGAATATTTTTGACAACAATAATATTATTATAATGATGGCTAAAAAAAGTTTATTTCGTTCTCTACGAAGCAGTAACTGATAAATCTAATTATGTAATGATAAGTACTGCAGATTAATTGTAACAGCCGATCTAGTTGTTTTTTTTTGTTTTTTTTTTTTATTTTTGTAATGAATAAGAAGTATTCTATCAGTTGGTTTTGTAAAGAATTATCTTTTTCGTAAATTACCATTCAGTTACAGTATTTATTCTATTAACAACATTATTTTACCGGTTTGTTATTCTTTGCCGCAATAAATATATTCATTTTTTAACAGTAATGAAAAATAAATACTCATATATTGTGTAGGCCATGCCAAGTGCGCGCGCGCGCACACGCACACGCACACACACACACACACACACACACATAAATATATATAGTTTGAAGGACACTCTTTTTATCTAAAACATTTTTGAAAATAATTGTGTGAAAATTTGTCTTCATTTTCTATTCACTGTTTTCAAATCTTATGAATATATTTTATAACTATTCGTGCACGCAAGTGCTCCACTTGAATATAAAAAAAGATATTTACATTTAATTAAGTTAATTAAAGATGAAATTATGCTAATTGTGATTTTGCTTGTAGGTTTTTTTTTTAAATAAACTCCTCCATTAATACTGCTATATGGTAATAACGGGAGGGAAAAAAGTTTAATTTTATTTGATTATTTGTACGAGTATTTACGAACGAAAGCAGCTTTTTCTTCATTTTTGATTAAATGTGATGAACGGGGTAATTTATTATCTTTAATTCATTAATCGGGATATATTCAAATTTATTTAAATTATGGATATTGTTATCGGTGAAAATACACACTTTTATAAATACCATTTTCCGACCGATATTCCTTTCATACCTAAAACATTTATGCAGGTCTAATTTATTTAGGTATGGGAATTGGAAATATGAACTGAAATCGATGCGTGATAATATTCCCTAATTCAGATAAGAAACATCTTGTCCTTCCCTCTATGTAAATAATAGTTTGTAAACAGTGGACAGCAGACATCATTCGGTCAAACGCTTATGAAATGAAACTGATAAAAGAAAATGGTACAGTTACACGTAATCAGATTTTAGTCAACAGTAAAATATTGACTACATTTTTTCTTACCTGAACAACTGTTAAAAAGTAATTTCCATCTTTCAAACTTTAGGGAACTATTTTGTTATCGGGCCTAAAATTATGTTCTGAAACTTAATCTGATTAAACGTTTCACCTATCAATAAACAGAGTCCCTGGGTCGATCCACGCCAGCCCTTCACCATATCACATCAAATATATAACGGCTTTAGGTTCTGGCACACTCAGTACGGACTTAAATAAGTTTGACCTGCATTATGGAACCAAAAATAGGATCAAGGATTACAAAAAAAAAACGGATAGATTTTAAGAAAATTATCTACTTCATTTGAACTATACTGCAACGTAGACAATAATAATTTACACGAAAGCTCAAATCTCCAGGCAGCACGAGCCCATCCTATCCGTGATCTCTCGAGAGATCAGGTATTTTTATCAAGATGGGAGCAGCACATTAATGATCACCCTGACCACCCGTAGAGGAAGACACCCGCCTTGTGACGATTCCGGTCGCCACATCACCTCCTAGCCCTGATGGGCTTTAAAGGAGGTCGTCTTTAAACACAACACAGTCAACACAGTCGTCAGTTTGAACACAACACAGTCATCAGTTTGCCCACCGTTGCAAATCCCTCGCCAGACATTTCCATCAGTGTTACACAAACTATTATCGCCTTCGAACGGCCTCTTCCAATCACGACCACCTACCACAACTTACAACCCTCGACTGTCAAATTAACCCGTTCGCGGAAGCACGATCGGGCCTTCCTCTAACACCGAAGGTTTCACGCAAAAGCTCTGCTTATATCTACCTTCAATTAGACTGTGCGCTCAAATCTTTACTTAATTGCGTCTTTAAAATCAAAAAAATACTATCCTCATACCAACAAAATAAGTGTTGATCGCAACAACGACAATTTTGAGTTAAAATTCAATTTGATACCGAAAGTTCTCTTGATTTACTTAAAAATCAAGAGATTCGCAAATTTAATAAGCCTGTAATGAACATATACCGTACTTCTGTTTGCTCCGGTCCGCTTTCGGGAGCGAGGTCAACGCCTACACCTCCCACACCGCAGCTCCATCACGGAGTTCTCCACACATCCATTCTCATCCTAGCGGCGAATATCTCAACTAACCGGGGCTCGATGTCAAAAGGCCTATCTTGGCGAAGTAAGCGCCAGGCAGGCCCCTAGCTACGCGGGTTGCTATTCTCTCTCTACATCTATAACCGCATCAGATCCCTCAACCGTTCTCCGTAGGGCTAATAATCTAAGGAAGCCAGCAACTATGTTCCATTCCCTTTCGGTTTTCCGATGAACTTGCACAAAACCAGAATTCAACCGATGTCTGCTGCAATAAGCCAGAAATTAAAGTACCTAGGTAGATTTAAATATTTTTTCATAATAACTGATACGCAGTCGTTTTGAATTTGTGGTAAGTTAGAAAAAAATCCTCTTGATTTTTTTTGTCTGCAAGTTTTTTCAAAATTATGTCATTCCGTAATTATAAAGTTAAAATTTTAGCACTTTAGGTACACGGTATTCTTAATTTCGATCGCACGTCTTTTATTTGAGAATAGAGCAACCAGTTACAATCGACAAATGTTAACAGTAAACCGTGAGAAATGTTTTATAATAACAATTATAACCTTGATATCAGTTACATAAAAATTACGTAACGAACAACCAGCGTGAACAAATCTTTTTATTTTATCTTTTAACACTGCCGGTCCATTTCCTGTAATTATTATCATATGACAATCGTTACTTTATTAATATACTATTTTAATTATATAAAAGAAATGTTATCTAACACGTTCATAGTTTATTTGAATATCGCGTTTCTGTTTATAATTGAAAATTGTAATTTATGTTCTCGATTTACTGCGTCGGTCAGATCTTTGCTGATCGGTTATTATTAATGCTGTTCTGCTGTAGTGCAGAACCTGAGTTCGAATGATTTTAAAAGTATAAAATTTTCTTTTAACTGAATTTAAATGCTCATATTATTGGTGATCTGGTACGATTAACAGATTTATTAGCAGTCTGCCTGAGACTCCCAACATAAGAATTAACCTCTAAAGTACCGGTTAGTTAGATTAAGTATAGTATAATATCATGTCATGGGACTCCCTTAAAAAGTCAAAACAAGTTTTCAAGATACAGAAATGAGCTGTTACATCGTTGTTTGGTTTCTGTAAATATGATCACAACCACCAAAAAAACAATTTCATTGTAAAAGTGTTAGCGATTCTCCTTATGACGAAAACATTACGAAATAAAAAAAAAAGGTGAAATAATACAAACCCCCGAAAAACACTTATAGCGTGAAAGTATTCCTCAAAAAGTAATTGTTTGTCCCGAATCCGAAAAAAATTGATGTTTTTGAAATTACAAAGGTTCATTCGCCACGGGTCTGTTTCATTTACAAATGAATTATTAGCAAAATAATGTTACTCTAAGTAGATACCTTCTAAGCAATTATACGTGGCTAAACAATTAACAATTGAGGGCTTGCTTGTTTTTTCTAATCCAGTTGTGTTTGTTTTATTTTGAAACAGCCCTGAGGTGAGTGAACCTTTGTAATTCTAAAAATATCAATGTTTTTCGGATTCTGGACAAACAGTTGTTTTTTGAGGGATACCTTCACTCTATAAGCGTGTTTCGGGGATTTATATTATTCACCTTCTTTTTTTTTTTTTGATTTCATAACGTTTGTGATATAACGAGATTCATTAACACTTTTACAATGAAATTGTATTTTTGTTTACGGTTGTGATATCAGTTATTCTGGTTATTATCGCGATTTATATATGATGGCGTAAAATAAATAAAAAGAAATGGATCATTTACCTTTAGATTGTAGTTGTCGATTTTCCCGGAAAAAATTCTTATTTCGTATGAGTATTATGTACTAATGTTAATTATTTGTTTTCTCCAGCCGGTTTTCTAGCTACTGCCTGGTCTGGGTGTATGTATTTAGCCAAATACGATAACCCCTACAGGCCTGACGTAGCTGTACTGTAAGTGCAAATGTATCGGTAAACGTATAGTCTGTAACAGACTCAGATGGATCACTCCTGAGATGTGTGGTTAATTGAAAGCTAATCACCAAAAAACATCGGTATTCACAGTCAACATTTAAATCCATATAAAAACAACTGCCTTTTTAAGGACTTGAACCTTAGAATTCTCGACTTAGAAAATCAGCTGATTTTGCGATGACGCATTCAAGTAACAGATTATAGTATATACTAGGTAGTATAATATAGTAGCTAGTATATATATATATACTATTGTGAATTATATATATATAATTTTATTTTTCGTATTTAATTTAATTTTTTAAAATAATTTTTGCTTTCCCGTCTAGATAGCACTATGCAGAGCTATAGCTCTAGGGAAAGTATTGTAATCGGTCCAATTTGGGCAAACGTGGTTTTCACCGGATTTTGACGTTTGCAACCTAACGAACCCAAACAACCGGATGTTAATGTTCTTATGTACGTGTGTTCGGTGCTGGCCTCTAAATCACCTTATATCTCCAGAACTATTGGACCGATTTTGACCAAACTGTGTCAGATTACTTCTATATATGGGGTAATGGTGCCATTAAATTTTCAAATTAAAAATTCAAGGGGGTGAGGCTGTAGAGCAAGGTCACCGTCAGTATATCGAGATTTCGCCTAATTAAGGTCAATAGGTATATTTTTTTAAGCACATTTATTAACAATTAAAAAAATAATAATCGCACAAAAAAAATTGCACCCCACCTCAAAAATGATGTTGTAGTCGCCTGCTATTATGTTCTGACGTCACAGGTAGAATTAAATAAATGAATAATATTTAAATTGTAAAAGGTATCTCCGTCTGGCTGCGTCTCGAACTCGATCGCCCGGTCTACTCGGTATCTGGTGCGTTTAGCCTTGAGGCTCCACAATTTTGCCAAACGTACAAGCGAAATTTGTTCTTTGTAAATTGTAAAATTTCATTAGTTTAATTAGTGCCGACCGTCGCCGCTAGTACCTCCACCCCCACGCGTATTAAATACGGTATGCGCGCGCGTTTTAGTTAGAATCATTGAAGTAAATAAACAAAAAAATATTATAATTAAATAAATGATAAATATTCTAAATTAAGTTGTATGTGTAAGCCGTGCATCAGAAACAACCCAAGTTGTACGACTTTCCCGGAACACGGCTTTAGCCGGGTGACGGGAAAGTCCTACAACTATGTTGTTAGGTTTTTTAATCCCAAATTACAACAAAATATGCTTTAAAAAATATCGTAATGATTTTATTAGAGTTATTTTTACACGATTCCCCAAAAAGGTGTGTAATATATTTAGGATGTATGTATGTATGCATATATACAACAGCTGAACCGATTTAGATGTATGACTCCGCGTTGGAATCCTTTCGTTACCGGGAGTGTCATAGGCTACATAATTATGTATATATATTTAAATAAACTTAAAAAATTTTGAAGAAAAAATATACTATATACAAGAATCTCATCTACACGCTCTTTAATTATCCTGTGTTAAAGAGCAATGCTTTTTTAGCAATCGTGTCTTTTAATTTTTAATATTTATCTCTTGTATTGTATTGTATCTGTACGCATCGTTTATTAAAACGTTTTTTCCTAATAACCTTTTGGTACATCCTAGTATTTTGTGAACCCGTACAACTTGCGCCTTCTGACGGAATATACTCGGAAAAATGGAGGTTTCAATTTTTATTGATGAGAAAAGATTAAACACGTTATTGTAGCTTACGCCATCTGACTAAATTTATACGAAACGTAATTTTTTTTTATAGAGCCGATCTAAGTGGCTTGCCGTTTGAGAAGAATAAAAATAGCGGTTTCATTTTGCCGATGAGAAGAGTAAAAACATTTTAAACGTGCCAACGAATATTTAATAGTGAAAATAGCTTTTATGTAAAGAAAAATGCATAACAAAGCGTTATTACCGGTTATTATGTTAGTGTATGAGTTTTTAGTGTACGAAAAGTCGTGGACCTTTCGTAAGAAGCTTTAACCATTACTGTGAATAACACCTGTTTGTCGTTTTCTTACGTTATCTTTTCGCTGTTGTTTTTCGGTGGAGATTCCCAAACGGGAGTCTTGATCGTGCGGGGTGATATTTAGGAAATTAAAAATAACTTATGAATGTGCAATTTTTGCGAAAATGAAGAATATTCACTTAAAAATGACAATGTCTCTCTCGATCAAACCCTTGAACCATATTTTTTCATGTAATCCGACACAATACTTTGGGTGTATTATGCGACACAAGAAAGGCTTTATTACGCTTCTGTTGTCATTTTTAATAAATTGCCGAACCGTTAAAAAGATCTTGCCGTCGGTTTATTTAAAATAACAATTAAAAGATTTTCTTTTACAGAAACAATATTACTGTGTCGATGAGTTTTTAAGTAATACTAATTAAAATATAAAAAAACACGCCTGAATTTTTTGAGCCGTTATTTAATGTGTTCAGAAAATTTTCATTAATATCTTTTGAATTTTGATTTATTTTGTAGTCGTTTTATATATTTAATATTTGTATATATTTACTTATGTACTTGTATAATTACTTATGTATTTGTATAATATTATTTCATGTATTTTAAATTATTATTATAAACTTTAATCGCGTATATATTTTATTCTATAATTAACTGTGTATTTTGTGCTGCTGCTCTGATCAAGTGTACATTACGGTCTACCTTGATCCTTCCAAACATGAACATTGGTAGTTCGGATGTTTATCTGTGCGCTAGCACAACTTCTCTTTCCTGACGTGATTTACGTAATGCATTGTTATGTATGGATCAGAATAGAAGATACATTTATTTAAATCTATTCCAATGTAGCGTGTAATAAAACAAAATTCTTTGCATCTTAGTTAATTTTTTAGAAATCATATAGATTAATATTTAATTAACAGTATTTTTAATGTAAAATTATTGGAACTTAGCGATTTGATATGATCTTAAACTTGAGATTGATAACCTCTTTTCCGTAATAAGATAATCCTCTCGTCACATCTAGTGCGGTTCCCTTGTTTTTAACTCTATTTGTAAAGAATAAAAGGTGTCGATTAATTTAAAGGTTTAAGGTCCTATTAGAATTTATTTAACAGCAAAATGAGTGTGTTTCTTTTATAAAATTTTGTGTGGTTTATGGAAACTATAATAATCTTCATTTGGTTACTTTTATAGCCTATTAATCATATTTCTCCGAGGATTTATTCGTTCGTTGAATTTACACTCTTTCCTGTACGTTTATTTTAGTTTTAGCATTTTATTTAGATTAGGTTAATTTTTTTAATATAACTTGATTGAGATTTATGGATTCATATTTCAGGCAATTCATTCTCTGCGTGGGTTGTCTGTACCCTTTCATAAAGTAGACTTTTGTTCATCTCTCTGTTACTTAAATTATTCCCCTTTCGGTTCCTTTTACATTTCTAAAGGTTTGACGTTTAGTTGTGTTACAGATATTGTTTTAAGGTTTTTTTTAAATTTCAAACCCGACTGTTTCTAAATCATTTTCTATTAGTAGATCTAAAATGACAAATTATAATAGTAACACAGTCATCTAAATTTTGTTAAAGTAAGTGGACCTTTAAATAAATTTAAACTAGAATTCTGTTGCACGTTCTGCTTTGTCACTAGTTTTTTATAGCTATTATCCAAAACTAAATTGTAATTTTTAAAATAAAATAAAATAAATTAGAATTTAACGTTATTTTTAGAATTTATCTGTTATCTCTTTTATATACCAAAAGAATTATTATCTCCGTAACAAATGAACTAAGGAAATTAATGGATTTTCATTCAACGAAAGCGTGTGAGAAGATTTACTTTAAAGTTTATTTTAGAATGTTTACCGGTTTGTAATAGCTAATATTCCAAACTAGCAGTGGATAGCATTGAAATTTTTTTTAAGCTGGTCAAGACAGCTGGTCAAGTCCTATGGACTGAACAAATTTCGGAAGAGCCATTAAAACTTAAACCTAATTTACAGTATTGCTACCAATATAAGGTATTGCAGATAAATTATTCTCTTATAAAGAAAGGAATTATGTAATTATTTATTTGTACAGAATGCATTATCAGCGTCTCGGCTTTTCATCCGGAGGTCCTGGGTTCGAATCCCGGTTGGGCGTGGCATTTTTTTATACGCTACATTTCTATATCCCACGCACAAGCTTCAAGCTTATGTGGCGATATCAACCAAAAAAAAAAAAATTTCTTCAATGTTCTTTTGAATAATTTTTTATTTCAACAATCTTTTACTACTCTATTTTTTAATTTTTTTTATTAATTTAGCTCCTGGTATATGATGGAGTATTTTGAAATAACTTTAAATTATATGCTGTTTAGTGTGAATAGTCCCCTTATTTGTATTGTATGATTACACATATCTCTCTTTTTTTAAGATTAGAGATTTTATGTACATAACAGTTTCACACACACACACACACACACACACACACACACACACACACACACACACACACACACACACACACACACACACACACACACACACACACACACACACACACACACACACACACACACACACACACACACACACACACACACACACACACACACAAACACACACACTTGAAACTGTCAATAAACCTTGTGGTAAAAAAAAAATACTTTATGTAGATAAACCTCAAGCATTACAACTGATAAATGAATGAGTGAAAAAATTCTGTGAGATTTGAATACATGGATTGTTTCTGATTATTCAGAAACAGTAATGACTTTGTCAAGTAATTTTTTAGGATATTTATCAGTTTAAGCTTTTTTCTTGTTTATAGATATATAATTTTGTAAAGGTTTCTACGTATAATGACAAATAGAAACTTAAAAATTATTTTCAGGAACATTTACAAAAATATAAACAAAAAATTAGGTATGTTAATCACAGAGAAAAAATAGATATTTCTGAGACATTTTTATTTGTTATAAATCAATAATAACAGCTTTTAACTAATTACACTTGTAAAAATATATATGTAATAGTTATAAAAATAAAAGTTGTTAATTAATTAACATTTAAAATTTAAACGCAGTAACTTTGGACACAGCTTTGGAAAATTGTGAATTTTATTTCAATTATTTAAAAGATTTATACTTTTTAAAAATGTATTCAAATACGGTACCAAAACAATTTTATCATTCCGATAGATTATAATAGTAGCAGAGTAGTTAATTATATTTTGAGAGAGAGAGAGAGAGAGAGAGAGAGAGAGAGAGAGAGAGAAATACATAGATAATAAAAATATAGTTTTGTAATTTTAATTTTTTTATTTTAATAAAAATGTTATCTGAAAAAGTTGAAATTACTATGAAAGCACTTGCCGCAAGTAACAAAGACAATAATGAAAAAAATAATTTTAAAACTGCTATACTCTGCGACTAGGATGCAATTTGCTAAGCTACATTTATACGTATGATTTTATTATACATTATATTACAAACAGTTTTATATTATTTTATATAAAGCATAAACAACTTTTTTGTTTGAAATATTTTATGTTAATAAACAATTTTTTATTTAAATAATTTTTAAAAATATATTTTAAAAACACCATTTTTGATGCTACCGTCATCATTAGTTTTAAAAAATTAAAATTTTAAAATATTTAAAATAATTTCATCTATGCACACGAGCGTTGAATTTATGTGATGAAATCATAAGGAATAAAAAATTATTCTAATCCTTTTGCAAATATGTACATTTAAAAAAAACTGACGCCACAGTTGTAGTACTTTCAACCGGATTGCTTCTAACGCACGGCTTACACACACAACTTAATTTAAAATATTTATCATTTTATTTAAATATAATATTTTTTTTGTTTATTTAATTCAATGATTTTAACTAAAGCGCGCGCGCACACAGTATTTAATTCGCGCGGCTGTGGTGGTACTAGCGGCGACGGTCAATACTAACTAAACTAATGTAATTTTACCACTTAAATAGAACAAATTTCGCTTGTACGGTCGACAGACCGGTGTAGCCGCAAGGCTTAACGCACCAGGTGTCGAGTCGACCGGGCGACTGGCTCAAGACCCAGCTAGACAGAGTTACTTATTTCCACTTTAAATATTATTCGTTTATTTAAGTGTACCTAAATGTACCTAAGAAAAATGTGATCTTAATTAGGCGAAATCTCGAGATACTAAGGGTGACTTTGTTGTACAGCCTCATCCCCTTGACCTGATAAGTTGAAAATATAATGGCATCATCAGTGCCCCATAAATAGAAGTAATCTGACAAAGTTTGGTCAAAATCGGTCTTGTAGTTCTGGAGATATAATGTGATTTAGAGGAAAACACCGAACGCACGTACATATGAACATTATTATCCGGAAAATTACCTTCCCGTTTTTTGGGTTCCTTAGTTGTCAAAAGGTGATAACCGCATATGCAAATACCCAAATTCGACCGATTACAATAATTCCTGTTCTAAAGTTGTAGCTCTGCTATAGCGCT
The DNA here is from genome assembly GCF_047948215.1 of Lycorma delicatula. Lineage (NCBI taxonomy): Eukaryota > Metazoa > Arthropoda > Insecta > Hemiptera > Fulgoridae > Lycorma > Lycorma delicatula. Next base: position 170,234,296 of record NC_134458.1, read on the forward strand.
ATCTAAACGGGAAAGTGAAATTAGATTTATAAAAAATTTAATACGTTAACTTTTCCTTGCGTTCAGATTTATGAATGTGCAATCTTTTCTAAAAAAAAATGGTCTCTTATTCTTAAAAAATAACCATGATTTCCCCCCTTTACCAAATCAGATAACGGTAATGTTTTCACGTAAATCGACACAATACTTTGGCTTATAAAGTGTTACGTTACTTTTACCTTTTTTAATAAATTATTAAACGGTTAAAAATATCTTCCAAAACATTTATTTGAAATTCAACTAAAAACTTTCTTCTACTTAATCAATATTAGTTTGTAGATGAATTTTTTAATATTACTAATTAAATCAATTTAAAAAAATCCCCTGAATTTTCTGCATTTTTGTTCAATCGACTTTTGAATTATTTGTAGTAATTTTTTATATTTAATATCTTCATGGTACCTTAATTTTATTTCATACGTTATTATTTAAAATATTAATATGAATTTTAATTACATTTATTTTTTGTATTATTTGCTTCCTATCGCAGCTTCCCCGGTGCTATATGGTTACTTGCGTTTCTCGTCGCGGTCAATTTTTTTTTATTTTATGTTTTTTAGTCAAGTAACCGGAGGCAGATGCAGCCAATCTTGTACGTACAGTAACGGTGGTCCCCCGCGCCGTATATTGTCGCACCCTTAAAAAAATACCCGAAATAGTTTTTTAGATATTTATCTGAAGAGTATTTGCAAGCCCAAATCTACTGAATATCACAATCTAAATCTAAACTACAATCATTGTTTAGAATTTTTTTTACCTTTCTTCACTCCTTTTCCAGATCGAATTTCAAAAATCTAGAAATTATCAACCTGATTTACGGTGAGTGTAATCTTCATGCGTATAAACAAATTTCTTCTGTTTATACGCATGAAGATTACACTCACCGTAAATCAGGTTGATATCTTCATTTGTTACACAGAAATTAAAAAACTTACAGGTTTCAAAAAAAATTCAAAAATCCACTTTAACCCTTTAAACTCGGAGTTTCAAAAAATCCTTTCTTAGTGTGTGTGTGCACTTACACTGTAAGAAGAATGTGTATACAAATTTTCATTAATTTATCTTTAATAGTTTTCGCTGGGCGTGGATTATGAATCACTCATGGTGTGTTGTTGTCTTCAATTTCAATAAGACCCCTACTGAAAATATCTAATGAAGAATATCTTGGGAGCGGCTCACCATAAGAAAGGAGCATGAAAATTTAGCAGCCCGAATAAGAAGTGCAACACCATAGTGAATTATTTATTATTTACATGTGTTAATAAATACTTTTTCATCTTAATATGACACTCCAGATTATATGATGAAGCTACTGTTAAAATTTGGTAGTGATTAGTTTAACAGTTCTTGAGATTTTTGCTAACATACAAACAAATATTTCCTCTTTATATAATAGAGAGATTGTGTGTTTTGTGATATCGCTCTGATTAAGGTTTTACCATAGTTTCCTTTGATCCATGCAATCAAATGCCTGGGCAGTTCCTTTTTTTATTTATGTAGTTGTATCTGTACCAATTCCTGATTTTTACCTCTATGATATATATTATTACATAAAAATCAGATTAAAATATGTATTTATTTATAAAAATCTTTGTTTGTATAAAGTAGTGTTTCTGAAAAGGAGAGATATCTTAATTTACTGCTTAAATATCTCGGTCTTTATAATAGTAGTAATGCATATAAAACACCTCAAGTACAAATCAGAGTTGTTTTTACAGAGTTGTTCACTATTTATTCTCTCCATGTAATAAATAGAAATGTTATTTTTAGACCTAAATATCATCTACACATTTGGTTTCGCGTGCTGATATGCCATGTAAAAAAGAACTATTTCACTTCTCACTTTTCTTAGCTGAATTTGGGATGCTTATTATTCTTGACAATAGCCGTTTCATTTTTGAGAGTGACCTTGTCTAATTCCAGCTTCCTATAGCCATTATGGTTATATCATTGATTAAATAATAATTTTTTGATAAAAAAGTATTTTAACAATCATTTCTATTACTTTTTAAACGTATTTTTTTATTATTTTTAATTATGGTCAATAATTAAAAATAGTGATCGACTACTAACCTCATTAGCCCTTGTCAATTCTTTAAATAAAACCCTAACTAAAAGATAGTTCACTACCAATAAGGGTGTAAAGAGCCCTTATCAGCTTGAAAGGACAACACGAGAAGAGAATATAAAATCACAAAGATTGTACACATACAAACTCTGTCGTGTGTATATCTGATATTACAAATTTATTGATACATGTTTTAAGAAAAACACACACCTAGTTCTTGATAAAAGCTTTACAATTGCACGGGATGTAAAAGGTCCCATTCAGTACAAAACAGATAAAAACAGTAAATAAATTTTCTCTCCAGACATAAAAACGTATATCCACAAGGGATGCCTTCTAAAATTAAATTTAAATACTGTTGCAGAGACCTGCTGCATAAAGAAAAGACAGTAGGGCTCCAACAGTGCATTCTTCGTTTTGCAAAATTTTCTTTATTCCCCTTCTATTTTAAATTGACAATGCAGACTTCCATTAAATTTTTTAAAACTGGTGATGATTATGATGATGCATCAAAAATCCGTTTTGTAATATATATTTAATTTTGATCTAAATAAAAATTTTAATAAGATGAGATTTCTGTTAAATACATAAAAATAAAAACAGATAAAATTATTATTAATATAATTGAATATAATATTAATAATAGCTGCATTCATTAAACAATAACTAATCTATATTTTCTGCATAGTTGCTAATTAATCAAAGCAAATTAGTTTGATTGTAGTGAAGGTTTTAAAAATGACTGCATTCAAGTAGCTAATGAAACATAATTATGTAAAATGCCTTTCTTTTATAATTGTTACATTCATTTACAAAACAAAATACATTATTCAACTTTTTTCTTTTAGTTTATTCTGGAATTTAGTATTTTTATTTATAAGTAATGTTTATAAGTATGTTGTTATATTTAAAATATTTCTTTGTTATCTCAGCATAAAGAAAGTATCTATTCTCCTAGGTGTAGTTTCTGTGTTCATAATTAATTGTTGTGTACTGTACGCAGCAGGCTACTGTATGTTAGTTATTTAAAGATTAAGTCCCTTTCTATTCCAGGCTTTTTCTTTGCTTCCTTCCCTTCTTCTCACTATTGCAGTCCTTATTATTCCCAGATTTGTAAACTCCAGACTTTCAGACTATATTTTGTTGGGCACCTTCCAAGTCTTTTTTAAAAATTTATATTCTCTTTAACCTTTACTTTTTTTTACATCTTACTTTTACTTTTATTCATTCAATTCTACATGTAGTTCACTGCTTTATGTAGGTTTTATTTATTTATGTTTTTTTTTTTTGTAGTATTAATTATCATGATTTTAATTCTTTATTTTTTTTTGGTTTTCTTTTTATGTTGTTTAATCATACATTTTGTGAGATTAAAATGTAAATAAAAACTTATGACAATGTAAAATACAGGATGTAATTCAGATTAAATTTGTAGATAAAAAGAAAATGTACAATAATGCCCTCAAAAGGAAAGAGATTTAATAAGAAATGATTAAAGCATATACAAAAAATTTGAAAAACAGTGAGGACCCCAGTGGGAAAGACTGAAAGTTTTTTGATGGATAAGGACTTTAACTTTATTGTTTATAATTGTTATGGATGATAAGTGCAAGAAGATGAAAAGGAAAATAGAAAACCAAAAAACAAAAGTATGATTCTTTGCCGATTACATTGTTATTTTGGGAGAAGAGAAGAATACATCACAAAATAATTTTACCGCTTGAGAACAAAAAAATAGGGAAGTGGATGATGGAAATAGTGTAGAAAAAGGAAGAATATTATTATTGACAAGGACTGATGAAAATGGAAGAGACAATCTACAAATGCAAGAAGAAGCATTAGAACTAGTTAAAATAGTACCTGGATTGTAAGTCATGTGTGGATAGGAAGATCAGTTAAGAAGTTAGTTGTAAATAACAGATGTGAGGTTTTATCGAATTATTGAAAGTTTAATGTAGAATAAGGAGTACTAATAAAATGTAGATAGACAGTTTTCATGAGGTACTATATTCTGATTTTAACATACAATTCAGGGTCTGGGTGTTTCCAGAAGAGAAGATAAGTTAAATTCAGACAACTGAGACGAATTGTGCAAGACGCATGGTAAGAAAGACTAAGAACTTGAATAAAAATGCTGCACTAAGAGAACACCTAAGATGTAGAGCACTACAATAGAGAATTGAACAGGACAGGACATGTTAGCAATTATAGAAAATGTCAAGTAAAAGAGTTGCTGAACAAATTTTTAATCTGAATATAATTGAAGGAAGACCAAGAAAGAAATTATTAAATTTGTTAAGGGAGACCTGAAAAAGAAATGGAGATGAAGAAAAAAAGCAAAGAACATCATGTTATCAAGTATTCCGATCTAATAATAATTGAATGAAAGAATAATGATTTTTTTTTTATTTTGCTTCTTCGATGAATAGATCCAATTACAAATACCAATCCCTCTTTTATGGTAAGAAATTAATTTTGTAGCATTTGAAAAAAATTCCAAGCCTGACTAGATTCAAATCCAGAAATTTCTGGATCAAAAGTAGAAATGCTACACTCCACCAACACAGAGGTCTGCATGATAGCAGACCTCTGTGTTAACAAAAGTCGCCTTTAAAATTTATTGAATTTTTTATTTTATTGAATAAATCTAATATAAACAGCATATATTTATCTGTTATAAAACTATAAAAAAAAAAAAATTGAACTGATGACATTTTTTTATAGTGAACCCCAGCCAACCTGTTTTAATTTTATTATTTTTTTCCATAAATTACTGAAAATATTATTTTCTTAATGATATCATTTAATGTAAAATTTAAGAAACTTAATTTGTTAAATTTTTTATGTCAGTTTTTATCAATCAGTTGTGTTTGTGTGGGCATATGAATGAAAGGTCAAATCGATTTTAATAACCCTACAATATGAATTTATGTTAACTCTGATTGAAATCATAGCTATGACTTAAAATATTTGCAAAAAACCCACACTTCTCCTCTTGAACAAAAATGGTTTGTAGTGTTACATTTTTTCTTACATATGTAACTGAAAAATATAATAGGATTAACTTTATTAAAGTCATAAAGATTTCTTTAGACATTTTTAAGAAATTATTTTTAAATTGTAGTTGGAATTTTAGATCAAATACGAGTAGGTATGGTTTTTTGGTGACCTATTTATGGGAAATTATAGCCTAGCAAGATTTTTTTAATTTTGAATGGGTGGGATGAAATTTTTCTTTTGTAATTTACTTGTTTTGGCAAGTAAATTAAAAATGTCCTTTAGCAAAACGTTCCACTAATAAATTGAAGTAATTAAAATTCAAAACTGGTATCTTAAAAATTTTGTAATATTTTGAACTGAAAAATGAGGTTATATATATATATTTTTTTTTTTTTGGTTTACTTGCTAATGATGTATTTTTGTAAAATGTTTTATTGCATACAAATTTTAACAAAGACATTTAAGTATTTTTTTCACAGACATTTTAAAAATTTTAAACACTTTATATGGTAATAATTTTTATAATTTATTTGCAAGAAATGCATTTTAGTGAAAGATTTGTAGGTTCTATAATTAAAATATATGAAATTAGAAAAAAACTTTCATAAATAATTAGTTTTTTTTTTACCTAGGTTTTCAAACTACATAATATGTAATAACTTGTACGTGGAGGAACACCAGGTAATTTGAATTATACAGTGATAATTATCTTTCAATTTTTGGAAGGGAAGCCTATCAATATTCTGATCAATACTGTGATTCAGCTGGTTTTGAATTCAGTTTGTAGGAAGAAAGTTCAACTCAAGTTTTTCTGGCAATTTTATATTATTTCATTGTCTTCTTTATCTTGTTTTTATTTTTATCAAAGATCATGGATCGGCAGTGAAACATGCTGATCCATTTCTTCTTGATTTTCCATGGTTGTTTAAAAACCCTGTTAATTTCAATTTTACTAAATCACCTGTCTTGTGATCTCTTTCTAGTTACTACCAGTTCAAGATTTTCTGATTATTCTTCACTCCTCCATCCTTTTTACAGACCAAATCATCTCAGCTTTTTTTTATTTTAATCTAAGCTCTCTTTACATTCTGTTGTAAATCTTCATTATTATTCAAATCATGCCTTGTATTACTGGTAATGCTCCTAAAGAATTTCATTTCTTTTGTCTGATTCTTACAGCTCTGTCTTCTTTGGTCATGAGCTTAAAATTGTTTCCAAGCAGCTTTGTCAAGCAACTTATGCAGCCCATCCTTTCATGTTTTTGATATCTTTGCATCGCATAGTAATTTTCTCACTCCATAAATAGCATACCATGATATCATTAAATAAATAAAATTTGAAGTTGTTTGAGGTAGCAAAGTGCATTTGTAAAACAATTATTTTTAGAAGTAGAGATGTTTTACTCTTGTCCCTAAGATAAATTATGAGAGCAATTCCTATAATTATAATGTTCAATTTTGAGAAAATAAATAATAAAATAAAAATTAATTTGATTTTGGTAAATCAGTTAGATAAGGCACCCTCTTCTTCTATCTTATTAACTCAAATAAAAAACTGATCTATATAATTAAGCTACCACATCTAATTTCATTATTGTAGAGTGAATCATTTCTAATATCTAATATACATCCAACATGGCAAAGCCAACTAACAAATTGGTTATTAAGTGAATTTGACAACATTAGTACAATATCTTCATGTAATTAATTGCCCACTGCAGGAGTTTTGTATACAATTCTTTCGATCTCTCCTTCTTTTCCTCAAACGCTCTCAATCTCTTTCTCTTTCTCTCTCCACCCCTCTCCTCGCACCATCACGCTCTCTTTCGTAGTTCCAGTAGTAATGCATCCTAAGGAAAAATAGTTGAATACAAACATTATAAATGCATTCATACATGTGGTATTTTTTATCAAAAATTAAAACTTGTTATGACAATTAGTTTTTTGCATTCATTTTTGACTTTGAAGTATGAGTATTTGTGGGTGGACATTTATCATTCTGCTGCTTGTAAGCATAGCCATGTGTATGCACAAATATGAACAAACACACATGCTCATCCATATACAGACACAAAAAGTTGCTTTCTTATTACAATAATAATAAAATTAATATTCCTTGAAAAATGAAAACTGTAAAAGTGTAATTTTTTTTATTTTCAAGTTTTGTAAAACGATTAAGTAATTATTTTACTGATTTATGTATGTAACAATATTTTATTTTCATTTTTTATCTCATTTTTTTTATTGCTTGTGCATTTTAGGAATTTAGAGAAGAAAGTTTATTTTTAGGCATTTATTTATTCCCAGGAGTAGTCCTGTTTGGTATATTTTCATTTTATTAAAGTGACTAGTTTGGCATTAAATTAATTTGTTTTTTTTTATTTTACAGATTTTCAGAGCTTTAAGTTAATGCAAGCTGCTACAAATCAACTTATAGATGTATGTAAACGGTATTTAAACAATGCTCAATTATCTACTCTTCCATCGCCTCCATCGGCAATACTTCAAGCCCCTCCTGTATCGTCATGTGGAATCAAGAATACTCGACGCACAATGGAAGATCGTCATATTGCACTGCAAGATTTGCACACTTTATTTAATATAAAGGTATGTGCTTTTATTATGCCCTGCATTATATCTAAATTAATAATATTCTACCAGTTTCGTCATATAGATTTTGTTTGTACTCAGTTTTCATGATGGATTGCCTTGTACTTATGTTTTAGTATTAAACTCTTGAAGTTATGTTTAATTCTTTCTGATGTAGAAGGCATACTAATTTCCATATTGTCATCTACAACACTGTGATTTCATTTCTATTATTTTGAATAGAAGAAAATGAAATCAGAAGTTATGTCTTTTCCTTTTTCGTTTGAGTGATCTGTTTGATTGGTGTGATACTATTACTTACTGATAGTCTTATCTTTTAACCTCAACATAATTACTTTATCTTATGTCTTCAATTATTTGTTTTAATTATAAATTCCAATCTTTGACTTCATCCATGATATTTACTCTTTACACATCTCTCTTTTACAAATTTTAAACCTGGATGTTTTAATGCACGGGTGATTTACCTAATTTGCCTCTTTATTTTTTACTGGCTCATCTAATTTTCAACATTTTACTGTAATGCTACATTTCAAAGGCTTCCATTCTTTTCTTTTCTGCTTTTACTTTTGTAAAACACTATATTCTATACAGATATTTTTAAGAATATCTGCCTAATTTTTTTATTAATATTCAATTTACTCTTATTAGCAATTTTCTTTAGCTATTCTTGTTTATGCTAATATACTTTTTACCTCTTCTTATGTTGCCTTTCTTTTGTAATGTTGTTTCTCGGTAGCAAATTCTGCAACTTTTGATATTTAATCCTTTATTGTAATAATTCTCATTATCTTGCTTTTCTCTAATACTTCATTACTTTTGTTTTACTCTTATTTATTTTCAAACTAAATTGTCTGTCAGTTTTAAATCCACTGCGTTCAATATGTTTTCTAATTCATTTTTGGTCTTTTCTGAAAGATGAATTCACAGTGAATTTGAACATCTTTATACTTTTCTCCTTGGGTAGAAATCAATTACTGCCCCCTCCCCCTGTCAAATTGAGCCTTCAGTTACATTGCTTCATCTATATACACATTAAAAGTGATAGACTACATTTTTGTCTCACACTTTGAATGCAAGTCGATTTTTCTTCATATTCTACATTATAACTTCCATTTGATATTTAAGCATATTGTTACTCTTCTTTCCCTGCATTTAAATCAGTTTTAAACATATTTTTCTGTTATATATTTTAAAATGTTATCTCCAGATATACAAATACCAACGTGTAACTTTATTTTTCTCTAACTTGATGTAACATTATTCTAAGTACTACTCTCCCACCCGCATTCTTCCTGATACCAAACTGGTCTTTATCCTGGTATATTTTTCATTCTTGTAATCATCCTTAAATTATCCTAACAAATAATTTTTATGCATGAAATGTTTTATGTTTATTCATTTGCAAAATACTGAGGTAAAGTGGTAGTCGTATTTAATGTTTGTCATAAATTTATACTCCTTATTTAAATAATTTATCATGTTGCATAGATTTTTGAAAAATAATGATTTTAGCGGTATTGTAAATGGAAATTTTAATTATTTATAGATTTGACAATGTACAGATTGTAGAAAAAAGGAATAAACAGAAAAAGTTTTGCTGATATCAACTAATATCTCAAAATTTATCTAAGTATAAAAAAGATATTCTTAAAAATATTTGTTTGGAGAGTAGTGCTTTATCATAGTGAGTTATAATAACCAGAGAAGAAGAAAGGGAAAAGTAGAAACTTTGAAATGTGGTGTTAAATTGTAAGTAGGCTGGTAACATATGAAATGAAGAGGTAGTAAAATGAACAAGCCAGAAAGAAATCTGTGACACAATTTTGTAAAAGATGGATTGATAGGCCACATATTAAGACAGCTTGGTTTAATTAATTTCGTAATGGTTTTAATTAATTAATTAATCATTTATTCTAAACAATATATATTATTTAATATTTACTGTTGTTTTTTAATGTATAAATATTTTTAATAATTTTTTAAGACTTTTATTTACAGTTTCATTAAATCTTTTTAAGAGTAGAGTATGGTGTATCATAATTGATATTTTGTATTGTCAAATAACCCTTACCATTTCGCCAAATTGAGATATGCTATTTAATACTGATTTCATGAAAATATATACAACCATTCAAGAGTTAATGGAACACAGAAAAAACAAATTAAATGTTCCCCCTAACATATTAACTTCCTTTTTGCGTAATTGTTAAAAAATCTTGTGATTTAGTTCATCAGATATTGTATGATATTAAATATTACATCTTTTTGTTATTTTTGTTATTTTCATTCAACATATGTGTGATTGACTTAATCCATGAGGTGCCAGGTAAACGTCATGTTGTCTGTTTTTTGCATACCGTGTCATGTAATGTTTCGTTGAGCGACAGAAAAGACAAATGGCGTTGTGCAAAGGCAAGTTGTTGCAATTCTGCCTGTTTAAGGAGCGGTACGTGGCTACAACCAGCAAACTAAAACTGGAACCCATGGAGTACACTCCATGCATTTTCTGTATGCATGGAGTGGGGAATATACCAGTTTTAAGTTTTATAATGAAAAATGTGGTATGGGGTTAGTGCCGCTGTAACCGATTGAAAAAAAAATTGTAAGGGAAGTGTGTGCGGAGATGTTTTCTCCATAACAGAGTAATAATAAGCGGGAATAGTCTGAACATGGAAATAGATAAATCTCTTTTTTCAAGGTGAAAATACACTGCGGGGACGGTACCCTCAGCAATGGGTGTTTGCTAGGCTTACCATATTTTTTTTGGATCCAACCCAGGACATATTTTTGAAATTACTTAAAAGTCTTAACAGTTTACTGAAACATATACTTTATTTATTCAGTTGTATTTTTCACTAGACATGACTTTTTTCAGAAATGGTTTGTTTGTTTTAATTACATCATAAAATTCACAACAAAAAAGTACTGAATTAATTTTAATATTTAGCAGATGTTTAACAGTAGATACTGAAAGTCTACCCCTTTCTGCAGACCAAGTGTTCCCTGTAATAGAAAAAACTTTCTCAACTGGAGCACATGTCCCAGGCAAAGACATCGCAAACTCAACCGTTTTAGAAATATTGCAACATGAAATATCTTTGTCTTTTGAAACACCTTAAAAATTGCTTTTCCCTTCTCTTCAATAGTATCTGGTACTTTTTCAGAACTTGAACCACAATCTACCCTTTGGTTTTGAATTACCTGGTACAACAATGTACTTCATGAAATAGGTCATCAATATTTATGGAATCTTTTATAATTTCATTAACAACTTGTGCACTCACTTCTAAATCAGACCAGGCAATTTCAGTTCGTAAATTTATCCACTGAAACTTACTAACTTTATTAAAACTGGTTCTCCACAATTCTACGCATTGGATACTAGAATTATAAAAATTGTCAATGCTTGAGAAGAATTTTTGTTCCTGAACATCATTATTTTCTTTTAGAGTGCATAGCAATTCTTTGGCAGAAGATGGTGTGAATTTGTGGGTTTTTCTTTCCTGAAGTTGACAAATTAATTCAGAATATGTCCGAAATGCGTCTGTTGCTGTGATAGAATTCGCTTCCAATTTCGGAACTACATTATTAAATAACTGCAGAATACCATATACAAATTTCAAAATAACAGTTCACTTTCTAGATTTTCAAAAAAATCAAATAATAATTTTGGGCATTTATCACAAGATAAGGAGTATGATTTTAGGCCACAAAAATGGAAAGAATTCTTTCTATTGCAGGTAACAAATTAAGGAACCTTGTGCTGCTATGAGATAATACTTTTTTGTAATATATTTCCACAAATTTACAGAACTCTTTAAGTTTCATTACTCTTACTGTATATATGTGAAAATATTTATAAATTTTTATAACAATAACTTCTATGTCAGGGGTAGAAAATCACATGCTGTTTGTACTGAATTGTGTACAATGTAGACTGACAACCAGTTCCTAAAATAGGTCTATCTAAATCACTTCGAACTTTTCTGAACCCATTTTCATTCCCCTTTCTCTTTACCCCACCAAAGTTACTGTTAGTGGTATCAGCAGTATAACAAATCAACTTTTCAAGTTTGTATTTTTTCACACGCTGCAAAAGATACCGAGTCAAAATTTGAGCAGTTTCACCTGACCATTGAAATTTAAAAGTTTAACTTGAATTCCCTCCTCCAGACTGAAATATCTTACAACAATTGGAGAAAGTTTTACTTCACTTCTGTTTGAGCTATCCATCATTACTGTTACATAATTAATGTTTTCCAAAGAACGCAACACTATCAAATATAAATGACGAAATAACATTAACAATAATTGCCTCGGTTTTGGTTCTAACAGATGAAAATTTTGGGTCATATAACTTTTTAACCAGTTTATATACTGAAGGTGATCACACTATTAATCAACACTATATTAACTTTTGAGATCCAGTTATCAAGGTGCATACAAATACAATGAAGAGTTTACAGGCATCAGCGAAAAAATGAATCGAAAGGAATGTGGTACATCTAGATCTATGCTAGATTCCAATTTATATGAATTTGTGTAGCGCCGGCGTATCAACAAAAGGGATCCGTTCAATCTAATTTTGCAGGATATCGCCTTGTGTTGGCCTTGACAAAAATAAAAGACCATTTTTTGTGATTGCAGTGGTTATACGAGGTCTGTAAATAAAGTAATGAGACTAGTTTTTTCTTTGTCAGCCAAAGTGGCAACACTGTAAAGACACTAGTAAACATATGATTTTATGAACAGCTGATTTATATTAGGTATTAATATTTTTAGTCTGTGGTGAGACGTAAATGATTATTAGTCCACATGAGATGTAAACAAACTTTTTGTGTAATGCATTTTTGTTGTGTGTTACAAAAATGAGTGATACTAATTATGAGCAACGTTCTGCAATCAAGTTTAGGAGCATATGGAGATGATGCTCTGTCATGAGCCGTAGTTTTTAGGTGATTTAAAGCATTTTCAGATGGCCGGGAATCAATTGTGGACGACCTCTTTCTGGAAGACCGTTAATGTCAAAAAGTGACAACAATGTTGAGCAAATCAAGAGACTTGATAAGGTACAACCGGCAATTAACTGTCAGAATGATTGCAGAACAACTGAATTTGACCCATACCACAATCCATCAAATTTTGACAAACGAATTGGACACGAAAAAAATTTGTGCAAAATTTATCCCAAAAAACCTCACTGTTAAACAGAAAAACAACAGGGTGGAAGTGTGCCATGATCTTCTAGGACAAATTGAAACTGATCCTGATTTTCTAAAAAATGTTATTACCGATGATTAATCTTGGATATTTGAGTACGACCCAGAAACCAAACACCAGATCAAGGAGTGGCACACTTCAAACTCACCATGTTCCAAAAAAGCAAAAATCAGCAAATAAAAAATCCAAACCATGCTAATTTATTTCTTCGATAGTAATGTCCATAAGCAGTTTTTGCCTACAGAACAGACTGTAAATCAATATGTTTACTGAGAAATTCTTGAAAGAATGCGGAAAAGAGTTGCCTATGTGAGACCAGCCTTCAAAGACAACTGGATGCTGCATTATGACAATGCACGTTGTCACACTGCACTCTCAATTGATGAGTTTTTGGCAAAGAAAAATATTCCTGTATCACACCACCTTATTCACCTGACTTGAACCCCTGTGACTTTTCCTGTTCCTGACTTTAAAAAAAACCACTCAAAGGACACCATTTTGGAACAGTAGAAAACATTTTTTTAAAAATGTAACCGACCATCTGAAGGATATTCCAGTTTCTGAGTTCTGGTATGAAGAGTGGGGAAACTGTTTGAAGTGTCAAGGGAACTACTTCGAAGGTGAGTCCATGTATAATTGGAATGTAAATAAAACGTTTTTCTGATTCAGTCTCATTACTTTATTTACAGACTTTGTGTATTGTAATTATCTTACCTATCTAAATATTTTTCAAATTTAATTAAAAATTAAATTTTTATTTTTCAGATTTAATTTAGTTAATTTCAGACTGATTTTTGATCTAACGTATTGCTTGAAAGCTTAACTCAATTTTGAGCCAAGCATATATATTGCTCTTCAAATCTTTGAGAACTGTCTGATATAGATTCACATTGTCTATGATCATAAATTCTAGTAGCCCTAGAAATTCTAACTGTGACCTCGTTGACCTAGGCGTTATGAAAATATTAATACCAAGTTGAAAGTCAAATCTGCACTTTGTGGTTTACCCTGATGGAACCAGGATAGAAAAGTCAGTATCTTGAAGAGTTTTTCAGGACAGAAAAGTCTTCAAAATATTACTTTGTTTGCATTAGAGAGTTCTCGTGGGTCGCCACCAGAGTAGACAAATATTTATTATTACTAATGTATTTGTTCCAATCTGTTCAAGCAGTGAACAATAAGTGATCTATGGTTAATTGAGTCTCAACCATCAAAGTACATTGGTATCCTCTGTCTAGTATTTAGTATTTAAGTTCTAGTAAACTTTTACTAGGATTTGAACCTCAGAACCTCCGACTTCAAAAATCTGCTGTCAAAGTGATTTGCGATGACAAGTTTATCACTAGACCAACCCGGTGGACTAGATTAGAAGGTAACATTAATTTTGTAGATCACATAATTTTCAAAAAAACTCAGCATTGACATAGACCATGATATTGATGTAGATGACAACATTAAATTTGACAAAAGAGATTTTAGTTATTTTTATTTATTTTGATTTATGTAGTAGTGAAATTGGTTAATTTTGAACTATGGTAAGCATTCCAGGGGTCATAAGATAGCTACAGTTAAAATTTTGTGATGATTGGTTTAGCAGTTTTCACCGTTATCTGGAAGAAACGAAAAAGAAGTTATCTATTTATGTAGTTGTGAGATGAGACATCAGTGACTTAAATTATATGCCTAAAGTTATTCATTCAGTCATTCACTGTATATTAAATAATATTTCATCATTTATATAGGTAGTAATTTTCTATTACCTCTGAGATAAGCAACAAATATAATATACATTTATCTTATCTGATGATATGTAATCTTAATTGGTTGCTATAAACTTTAAAGTAAAAGTTTTACTTGAAGAGGAATCATTTATGTTCATCTTATTTAGGTCATCAAACTTATTTTTTGTTGTCTTATGGTAGATTCTTTCTATAAACAACATCCAGTAATAATTATATTTTTTTAAATAACATAATAAATATGTGTTGTAGTTTATGTAGCCTGTTTTAATCTTTTTAATTTTTTATGAAATCATTTTATTTCTAATGTTTTGAAGGTTGTGATAACTATGCATTTTAAAGTACCGAAGAATTTCTTTGGTAATGTTTATGATCCCTAATTTTTGTAGAAATCATACTTAGCTTGACTTTTTTTGTGAAATAGGTTTTTTATGTGCAGTTTCTGTTCATATGAGCAATATTTAAATTTATATGGTTATGAAAACACAGACTGAACCAAATTTTATTAATGCAATGTTTTCGATAACTTAAATCAAAACTAGAAACATTTTGAAGTAAACCCATGTGATCATCTTTGCTCACATGACTGGAGTTTAGAATTTTAAATAATTTCCATTTACCATATCATAGACAAATACATAGCTTTTATCTATGTTTTTATAATTATTTTACTGCAGTTTGTTATCCATCTGTTAATTTGAATGAGAGTTAGAAAACTATTAATTTTTAAATAAACTATTTCTTCGGTTTTTTAATTATTTAATGAAAATTGTTATTTTCCTTTCAATTCATTTTGCTAAGTAGTTTTTCATAAACATTTAAAAATTTGTTTACTATGTTTAGTGTTATTGACTTAAAAGTTTGTTTTTTTTAATTTTTATCTCAGTATATTTTCAGATCAGGAATGGTTTTTTCACAAAGTGGTGGTGTTGCTTTTCTTAAAAAAAAAGAAATTTTGTTCAAATAGCTCGGAATTTTTTATTTCAGGTGCAAGTTTCATGATGCTTTCTAACTATAACTATGCAAATAATAAGAAATCTTTGTAATATCATCGCCTTATTTTTTTATTTTTTGTTTAGCAATTTTATAGTTTATTTCATGTAATTTTATTATGTGTTTTAAAAAAAGATGTTAATGCATAATAATCTTTAATTTATAGTCAAGTTTCTTTTTTGATGCTGTTTATTTTGTTTTTCTTTTTTTTGTCTTCAGTCATTTGACTGGTTTGATGCAGCTCTCCAAGATTCCCTATCTAGTGCTAGTCGTTTCATTTCAGTATACCCTCTACATCCTACATCCGCAACAATTTGTTTTACATACTCCAAACGTGGCCTGCCTACACAATTTTTCCCTTCTACCTGTCCTTCCAATATTAAAGCGACTATTCCAGGATGCCTTAGTATGTGGCCTATAAGTCTGTCTCTTCTTTTAACTATATTTTTCCAAATGCTACTTTCTTCATCTATTTGCCGCAATACCTCTTCATTTGTCACTTTATCCACCCATCTGATTTTTAACATTCTCCTATAGCACCACATTTCAAAAGCTTCTAATCCTTTCTTCTCAGATACTCCGATTGTCCAAGTTTCACTTCCATATAAAGCGACACTCCAAACATACACTTTCAAAAATCTTTTCCTGAGATTTAAATTAATTTTTGATGTAAACAAATTATATTTCTTACTGAAGGCTCGTTTAGCTTGTGCTATTCGGCATTTTATATCGCTCCTGCTTCATCCATCTTTAGTAATTTTACTTCCCAAATAACAAAATTCTTCTACCTCCATAATCTTTTCTCCTCCTATTTTCACATTCAGCGGTCCATCTTTGTTATTTCTACTACATTTCATTACTTTTGTTTTGTTCTTGTTTATTTTCATGCGATAGTTCTTGCGTAGGACTTCATCTATGCCGTTCATTGTTTCTTCTAAATCCTTTTTACTCTCGGCTAGAATTACTATATCATCAGCAAATCGTAGCATCTTTATCTTTTCACCTTGTACTGTTACTCCGAATCTAAATTGTTCTTTAACATCATTAACTGCTAGTTCCATGTAAAGATTAAAAAGTAACGGAGATAGGGAACATCCTTGTCGGACTCCCTTTCTTATTACGGCTTCTTTCTTATGTTCTTCAATTGTTATTGTTGCTGTTTGGTTCCTGTACATGTTAGCAATTGTTCTTCTATCTCTGTATTTGAACCCTAATTTTTTTTAAATGCTGAACATTTTATTCCAATCTACGTTATCGAAAGGCTTTTCTAGGTCTATAAACGCCAAGTATGTTGGTTTGTTTTTCTTTAATCTTCCTTCTACTATTAATCTGAGGCCTAAAATTGCTTCCCTTGTCCCTATACTTTTCCTGAAACCAAATTGGTCTTCTCCTAACACTTCTTCCACTCTCCTCTCAATTCTTCTGTATAAAATTCTAGTTAAGATTTTTGATGCATGACTAGTTAAACTAATTGTTCTATATTCTTCACATTTATCTGCCCCTGCTTTCTTTGGTATCATAACTATAACACTTTTTTTGAAGTCTGACGGAAATTCCCCTTTTTCATAAATATTACACACCAGTTTGTATAATCTATCAATCGCTTCCTCACCTGCACTGCGCAGTAATTCTACAGGTATTCCGTCTATTCCAGGAGCCTTTCTGCCATTTAAATCTTTTAATGCTCTCTTAAATTCAGATCTCAGTATTGTTTCTCCCATTTCATCCTCCTCAACTGCCTCTTCTTCCTCTATAAAACCATTTTCTAATTCATTTCCTCCGTATAACTCTTCAATATATTCCACCCATCTATCGACTTTACCTTTCGTATTATATATTGGTGTACCATCTTTGTTTAACACATTATTAGATTTTAATTTATGTACCCCAAAATTTTCCTTAACTTTCCTGTATGCTCCGTCTATTTTACCAATGTTCATTTCTCTTTCCACTTCTGAACACTTTTCTTTAATCCACTCTTCTTTCGCCAGTTTGCACTTCCTATTTATAGCATTTCTTAATTGCCGATAGTTCCTTTTACTTTCTTCATCATTAGCATTCTTATATTTTCTACGTTCATCCATCAGCTGCAATATATCGTCTGAAACCCAAGGTTTTCTACCAGTTCTCTTTATTCCGCCTAAGTTTGCTTCTGCTGATTTAAGAATTTCCTTTTTAACATTCTCCCATTCTTCTTCTACATTTTCTACCTTATCTTTTTTACTCAGACCTCTTGCGATGTCCTCCTCAAAAATCTTCTTTACCTCCTCTTCCTCAAGCTTCTCTAAATTCCACCGATTCATCTGACAACTTTTCTTCAGGTTTTTAAACCCCAATCTACATTTCATTATCACCAAATTATGGTCGCTATCAATGTCTGCTCCAGGGTAAGTTTTGCAGTCAACGAGTTGATTTCTAAATCTTTGCTTAACTATGATATAATCTATCTGATACCTTGCAGTATCGCCTGGCTTTTTCCAAGTGTATATTCTTCTATTATGATTTTTAAATTGGGTGTTGGCAATTACTAAATTATACTTCGTGCAAAACTCTATAAGTCGGTCCCCTCTTTCATTCCTTCTGCCCAGCCCGTATTCACCCACTATATTTCCTTCCTTGCCTTTTCCAATGCTTGCATTCCAATCTCCAACTATTATTAAATTTTCATCTCCTTTTACGTGTTTAATTGCTTCATCAATCTCTTCGTATACACACTCTACCTCATCATCATCATGGGCGCTTGTAGGCATATAAACGTTAACAATCGTTGTCGGTTTAGGTTTTGATTTTATCCTTATTACAATTATAATTATTAATTATATAATTATTATATTATAATAATTATTATAATTATTATTATATATTATAATTATTATTATATATTATTATAATTATTTTGTTTAAATATATATATTTTTTTTATCAGGGTTATGGTACAGCTAGTTATTTCGCTGTTTTTGATGGGCACAATGGAACAGAAGCTGCTGTCTATTCTGTTTCTCATTTACATCAATTTCTCATGGAGAGTCCTCATTATCCTGAAGATCCTATAACTGCTTTGCAGGATGCTTTTATTAAAACTGATGACTATTTTAAGGAAAAGTGTGCAAAAGATGTAAGTAGATAAGGTATTGTACTGTTATTATTAGATATTAAATTACATTCACTAACTATTTGTCTCTGTTGTTACCTACTGTATAATTGTAAAGCTTCAGTAACAGTAGATTCTTTTTCTTCATTTAACTAGTATTATGTTTCATCTTATTTATGATGAAAAAACTGGTAAGTATATCAATTTAAATCATTATATAATTATGCGTTGTAGAAGCATGACATATCAGGGGGGTAGGTTTGTTACTACATGAGTTAAAAAAAAAAGTAAATACACCAGCATTTATTTGGGGAGAATAAAATAAATATTATTTTTATTATGATAAGTACATAATAATACATCTATAGAGCAAGTCAAAAATATGGAAACCTCTTATCAGCTTTAAAACTGTTCCAGATAGAATACTGTAACTTTCAGGATAAGGTATCGGCCCACTACTTTACCTTTTGACAAGAAATAGAACTTCAACCCCTTCTTGTGGGGTGATCCAGGGGCTGTAACTCAAATATTTAAATGACAACACCCTTTCTGTAATACATCATTTTAAATGTCTCTAAGACAAGAAAATGGTATAAATAAAAAGCTGGTATGATGTCTGTATCCAAAATGGCAGTGAGATAAAGTTTAGATTTTGAAAATTACTATATTTAGTAAGTTCAAATAATAAAATTAAATAAAACGAAATTAAATTAAAATTTTAAAAGATTAAAAAAATGTTATTTTTTAACACAAAATTTGTTTTTGTTGCAGTTTAATGAGTAAATAAATAAAAATATTGTCATCTAATCATGCTGATCATTGATGGTCTCTTCTCATTGTTGCAAAAAAAAGCTTACTTCATTGTTGTGTAATATTCCATTTAGAGTGTTTCATTACTAAAGTGTTAGTTTCTTAAGGCTAATTGATTTTGTCTGCCTTTACTGCATTTGTTAGCCACTTTTGTTATTTACATCTTTTTTTACAATTGTTTTTTACTGAATTAATATCACAACATATACTTAGTGAACAGGAGAGGGTCACGCTTTTAATGATGAGAGTTTTGTTCATAAACATCATATAATGAGGTTTATGAATTATATAACCTCATTATATGATGTTTATGAATTTTTCAATGCAATATTTAATAATCATAACCCTATTTCAAAAGATACAATGTCAATAACCATGAAGAAATTTGAAAAAACTGGGATCATTAATAATTGGGGAATACCAGGAAGGCATAAATCTGCAACAAATAATGTCAAATCATTAGATTATGCAAGAATTTATTGAGAATTAATATTCTTCTACTCAGATAGTAGTGCAAGAACATAACATTTAACAAAGTTCAGTGATTCGAAAACTTCAAACCCTTCAAAATTCATCTGGTGCAAGAACTTACTGAAGATGGCTGCAATTGAAAACTTGAGTTCTGTGAAGTTGATGAACAATGTTTGTACAGATCCTAATTTATTAAACAACATAGTTTTTAGTGATGTAGTCATATTTTTTTTTAAACAGCAATGTAAATTGCCATAACTGTCAATATTGGACTGATATTAATATACACTGATATCATGAGGCACTTACACAGTATCCAGTCAAAGTAAATGTATGGGCAGGTATTGTTGGTGGATGTTTGATAGGGCCACCATATTTAAAATATGAAATAATGTTAAGATAAATACATAAAGAATTAAATCTGAAAAATAACTATAAAATAAATCACAATTCTGAAGTTGTTAATGAAGATTGAGCAGACATTTTTGTAACAGTGAACAAGATATAGAAAATTAAGAGGTTTTTACTTTTTTTTTAAATTTATACTATTTAAAAGCTCATCAACAGACTAATATTGTTTCTGTAAAGGATAATCTTGTAAATTGTATTTTAAATTAACTGGTTAGAAAATTTTTTAAATGGTCTAGTAATCTATTAAAAATGACAACAAAATCATAATGAAGCCTTTTCATAGAGTTACACAAAAGCAATTCTATCATCTCTATGTTAGAAGTGGATATTGTTATTTTATTTTTTTTTAAATAAGTTACAATTTTTCTTAGCAAAGATTGCATATTCATAAATATAAGCACATTGATTAGTAACCATGTTTAATTTTCTAGATATTGATACACATGATTTATACTTATGGGGGCCAAACAATGATCTAACAGCTCAAAAGCTTGATCTGAATAAGGAAAACTGTTAAAAAACACTATTACTAACCACAATATTAATTAGTAAATAAGAGAAGTGGTTATAATTCATATAAATACAAAATAATTAGAATTACATAGAATAATCTTTCGCTGAAGGGTACCATTATATATATATATATATGAAAATTTAGCATGCAAGAAAATAATGTTACAAGGAGAAGTTGAAATGTAATGTACAGTCGCTGTAAACTTGCAAATAAGAGATAGTCAAATGAAACAAATTTGGCGAAAAGATATATTTCATTTGCTACAGAAACATACGTTTATTTTTCCACATAGTCACAACGTTTATTTTTCCTTGATTCACAACCTCTCTGTGTCCTTTAGTTGATCATCCACGGTAAAATGAATACCTTAAATATTCATTTTTAATTGCAGAAAAAAGTGAAAATTACAGGGTGCCAAATCTACTGAGTATGGAGGGTGTGGAATAGATTCAGATTTCATCTTCTCAAGAGACTCGGCAGTTGCATGCTACGGCCGAGTATTATCGTGTTCCAGAATTGTTTGCTTCATCAGTCACCTAACATGACACACAAACACACATCTCCTAAGGTGTTTTAATGTCCTTATGCATGTTTTTGTGATGTGAAGGTCATTTTGAATTAATTAATCCACCTTTTTTTGGTGCTTCTCATCAGCCACAGAAACCAGTCAAACACTGTATTGTTCATCCTCAATATTCACTTTACTGATACACAAAATTTTATTGTCCATCTATTAACAGTACTTCAGTCAACAGTTTAATCACCATAATTGGCTTTTAGATGACAATAAATGTCACTAGCGTTCACTTTTTTCATCATTAAAAATTCAGTCACTGCATGTAGTTTTAGATGTGTTAACATAGCAGGCGTACTCAACTCCATAACAATGTCAACCAATAAATAATAAAGGGTCAACAAATTTTGGAATGCTTGTAGTAGGGGAATGAAACTACAAGATAATAGCATTTGTCAGTATGTGAGACAATTTGTTCTGTTATGTTCCAGCATACATTGCATTTAAGTCACCTCTATGATAAGTAATAACCCAGTACTGTAGGACAGAAAATAAATACCTAAAGTTGGTAGGTGTAATGATTGTATATATAGCTTCTCTCGCAGTGATCATACAATTGGACTTCCAAAAAATAAGCTCAAATACTTTTACCCTAAGTTTGTTGATGGTAAATTGATGAGATTACCGTATTATGGATTGATAATAATCTCTCATACATAATAATCAGTTCTGTTTTGGAAATCATCTAAAAAACATTTAGAAAGCTCTTTTAAGCTACAAAGCAAAACCTTTAAATATATAACAGGGATGAAGAAATTAGCCTTTATTCTTTTAAATATCTACAAATAATGATAATTCCCACATTATTTACTATAAAGCAATAATCAATAGTACGCAGACAGCTTTTAAGAGCAATTTAGATATTCACAATCAGGACAGTTATGAAACAAGTTGGCTAGTCTTATAGAACAATGTTATTTGAGTGTAACAAAGACCAGTGTTCATGAAAAAATTACCATATGATGTTTATACTGGTTTCAATACAAATGTTTTTATAAAAATCTCTTAGTAGTTTTAATTCCATCAAAGAATTTCTTTCCCAACAGTAAGATGTGGTAAGTAATGCAGTTATTGGTTTAGGATTATTTCAATTTTTAACTTAACTTGTACTTAGTACTGACTCATGAGGGAATTGTATTTAAAAAATCAAGCCAATAAAATCATTACAGAATTTTGAAACCATTAATTGAAAGTATCAAGTGTTAATTTTTGTATAATTTCTTTAAGTATAAATTAAATGTTGATGCATAAATTCTATTATAATTATACTTTATTAAAATATCAAGTAAGTAATTTTATTTTTAACAGCATCTTGTATTGAAAATACAAGATGCTGTTCATCCATCTTTAGTAATTCTACTTCCCAAGTAACAAAATTCTTCTACCTCCATAATATTTTCTCTTCCTATTTTTATATTCAGAGGTTCATCTACATACATTACATTACTTTTCTTTTGTTCTTGTTTATTTTAATGCAGTAGTTCTTGCGTAGGACTTCATCCATGCCGTTCATTGTTTCTTCTAAATCTTTTTTACTCTCAGCTAAATTACCATATTATCACCAAATCGTAGCATCTTCATCTTTTCACCTTGTACTGTTACTCCACATCTAAATTGTTCTTTAACATCATAAACTGCTAGTTCTATGTAAAGATTAAAAAGTAACAGGGATAGGGAACATCCTGGTTAGACTCCTTTTTTATTACGGCTTCTTTCTTATGTTCTTCAATTATTACTGTTGCAGTTTGGTTCCTGTAAATGTTAGCAATTGTTCTTCTATCTCTATACGTGACACATAATTTTTTTTAAATTCTGAACAATTTATTCCAATCTACGTTATCAAATGTTTCGGCATGATGTCTGTATGTACGCAGGTATACATATACCTGCGTAACCCAAAAACAATTACCTATAGGATGTTAAAATTTGGGATTTAGGATTTTTGTAACATCTAGTTGTGCACCTTCCCCTTTGATTGAAATTGACTGGACCAAGTGTTCAAAAAAGCCCAAAATTAAAAAAACAAAATTGGATTTTGGACTTTTTTCTTAACTGCAGTAATAAGCCTTCATTGAGAATTTTTCAATGATATATCATAAGTGGTATTTATTTCAATTGGTTCCAGACTTACAGCCAAATAAACTTTTAATTAATAAAATATTTGGAAATAACAAGGGGACGGCACATCGGTTCAATCAGACTTTATCCCCCTTTTTTTAATTTTTTTTTAAATTTAAATATAATTATAACCTCGGATTGTAAAAAAAAATTTTTAAAGAAATAATTCAATAATAACGATAAAAAAAAGAAAAAATTACGAGAGGTTATTAATGAGATAAAATTTTATGTATTTTCATTTTAAAAAATGTGTATATGTAATTTAACAGGTGTACAAGGAAGTCACGAGGTCTACATCAGATTTTTATTACTGTTTCTTTCTTATGCTCTTCAATTATTATTGTTACAGTTTGGTTCCTGTAAATGTTAGCAATTGTTCTTCTATCTCTATACTTGAACCCTAAATTTTTTAGCATTCTGAACATTTTATTTTAAATGCCTTTTCTAAGTATATAAATGCCATGTATGTTGGTTTGTTTTAGTTCAATCTTTCTTCTGCTATTAATGTGAGCACCAAAATTGTTTTCCTTGTCCCTATACTTCTCCTGAAACCAAATTGGTCTTCTCTTAACACTTCTTCCACTTTTCTCTCAATTCTTCTGTACAGAATTCTAGTTAAAATTTTTGAGGAGTGAGTAGTTAAGCTAATCGTACTGTATTCTTCACATTTATCTGCCCCTGCTTTCTTTGACATCAAGACAGCAACACTCTTTTTGAAGTCTGACGGAACTTCCCTTTTTTCATAAATGTTACACACCAGTTTGTATAATTTATCTATTGCTTTCTCACCTGCACTGTGCTGTAATTCTACAGGTATCGTGTCTATCCCAGGAGCCTTTCTCCCATTCAATCCTTTAATGCTCTATTAAATTCTGATCTCAGTATTTTGTATCTCCCTTTGTGTATCCTCTTCGACTTCCTCTTCTTCCTCTATAACACCAGTTTTTAATTCATTTCCTCCGTATAACTCTTCAATATATTCCACC
The DNA here is from genome assembly GCF_047948215.1 of Lycorma delicatula. Taxonomy (NCBI): domain Eukaryota; kingdom Metazoa; phylum Arthropoda; class Insecta; order Hemiptera; family Fulgoridae; genus Lycorma; species Lycorma delicatula. The sequence continues at coordinate 170,258,942 of NC_134458.1, forward strand.
CATCTATCGACTTTACCTTATGTACTACAAAATTTTCTTAACTTTACTGTATGCTCCGTCTATTTTACCATTGATAATTTATTTCTCTTTCCACTTATAGAAACTTTTCTTTAATTCATTCTTCTTTCACTAATTTGTACTTCCTGTTTGTAGTTTTCTTAATTGTTGATAGGTCGTTTTACCTTCTTCATCACTAGCATTCTTATACTTTCTACACTCATCCATCAGCTGCAATATATCCTCTGATATCCAAGGTTTTCTACCAGTTCTGTTTGTTCTGCCTACGTTCACTTCTGCTGATTTAAGAATTTTCTTTTTAACATTCTCCCAATCTTCTTCTACATTTTCTACCTTGTCTTTTTTACTCAGACCTCTTGTGATGTCCTCCTCAAAAATCTTCTTTACCTCCACTTCCTCAAGTTTCTCTAAATTCCACCAATTCATCTGACATCTTGTCTTTAGGTTTGTAAACACCAATCTACATTTCATTATCACTAAATTATTGTTGCTATCAATGTCTGCTTCTGGATATACTTTGCAGTTGACGAGTTGATTTCTAAATCTTTGCTTAACCATGATATAATCTATCTGATAACTTTCAGTATGGCCTGGCTTTTCCCATGAGTATATTCTTCTATTATGATTTTTAAACTGGGTGTTGGCAATTAATAAATTATTTCATGCAAAACTCTATAAGTCGGTCCCCTTTTTCATTTCTTTTGCCCAGCCCATATTCACCCACAATATTTCCTTCTTTGCCTTTCCAGTGCTTGCATTCCGATCTCCAACTATTATTAAATTTTCATCTCCTTTTATGTGTTTAATTGCTTCATCAATTTCTTTGTATACACACTCTACATCATCACCATTGGCATCTACATCATCATTGGCACTTGTAGGCATATAGACATTAACAATCGTTGTTGGCTTAGGTTTTGATTTTATCCTTTTTACAATGATTCTGTTGCTATGCATTTTGCTATTCTAAAAGAGAGCAGAAGAATGCTAAGAGAGAGAATGTAAGAGAGTAGAATGCTATTGCATTCTACTCTCTTCCCTATCTTCTTGTTCATTATGAAACCTACTCCTGCCTGTCCTTTATTTGAAGCTGTGTTAAAAAATCAACTGACCAAAAGTCATTTTCCTCTTCCCACTGAACCTCACTAATTCCTACCACATCTACATTTAATCTATCCACTTCCCTCTTTAAATTTCTAACCTATCAACCTTTTTTAGACTTCTAACATTCCACACTCTGACACTTAGATTGTTATTTTTTAATTTTCTGGTGACCCCATCCTTAGTAGTCCCCACATGGAGATCCGAACGGGGAACTAGTTTATCTCCAGAATATTTTACCAAGGAAGGCGCCTCCATCTTTGTTACTACAGAGAGTTACATTTACTTGGAGAAAAAGTAGCTGTAGTTTTCCATTGCTTTCAGCTGCACAGTACTCAGAAGATTGAATGATGTTGATATGGCCATTTAAGTCCTCCTGACCTACACCCTTAACAACTACTGAAAGAGCTGCTGCCCTCTTTCACGAATCATTTCTTAGTTTGGCTCTCAACAAATACCTCTCTGACATGGTTGCACCTTTGGTCCAGCTACCTTATATCATTGAGCACTCAAGCCCCGTCACCATCAGCAGGGTCTCATGATTCATAGAGGGAGACATTTAAGATATACAATCTATATATATATATATATATATATATATACTACTACTATTTATATACTATACTATACTATATATATACTACTCATCCATAAATAGTGAACATTTAAGTCTTTTTCTTTTCACAGTAACGACACTTGGTTCTTACTCTTCTTAGTCATATGGGAATTCTGGACAGTAGTTACTAAGGAAGTTTATTGCAAACAGCTAGCTTTCATGGAGTGTGTAGATAACCCATTCCGATTTTATCTATTTTTTGAAACATTGCTTTTTTTTATTAGAATCACATCTATAACAAAACACAGACTGGTGTCTTGTAATTTAATCAAGAGCAGGTTAGCTGGAAGAATGGTAAGAATTTGTTAATAATTCTTCATTTTTAAACTTTGGTCCTCTCTGGAGGGCCCCCCTGATGTTTTAATCAAGATTTCTTGAAAGATGTCCTCCCTTATTTTTGATGAGAACCCAAATCAGGTCTCAAAACCTGAGGATGAGTAGTCTGGACCTGAACCAAATTGGTAGATTACTTGGCATAAGTAAGACTGATAAGAATGTTAATGAAATAAAAACAATTCTTATTCATTTTTGAGTAGCTCAGTCAGTGAGGTCTCTAAGGACTTTCCTACCTATGGGTTTCACTAAAAGTCAAACTCATGGCTGAACTCCCTGTTTGGTTAATCTGAAGGGTTTGTAAACTTTAAATCTTAAGTTTCTGTCTTTTCCCAATTTTTCTCAATTATTTGGTTATTATAAAATTATTGTTTTTATTATTATTATTATCTGTAAGATTAACCTCCTCCCTCTTTTATGAAGCTTTACATCACTACAATTTAAGGAACTTTTGTTGTCACTCTTCTTACATATTTATATAAGTGATACATAATGTATGCATACAATTACTTTGTGTTACATCAGAGCTTGAAAATTATTGAATGATATTTATGATGTTTCTCAACGTTTAGCTCAATTAGGAAAGTGTTAGGCTGTCATCATGCTAATTTATTTACAGGCTTGGCTGTGTTCAAGAGTTTAAGCAGTTTGGTGTAAAAGTATGCTTTGAGCATATCTAAGTCGATGAAAATTTTAAATAATATGATATATTAAAAGTATTGTACTGAGTATTTCTTAAAAAATAAATACAACATAAAGCAACCAGTTATGCATGAAGAGTATAATAACATTTTCTTCCCTACTATATTGTGTAATAAAAACTTAATGGGTGACCAAATCAAATCTTAACTGGAGTTGCACCCTCTGATATGTTTTCGTGTGTCATGAAAATGATTTCTGTAAAACATTTAAAGAAAATGTTTGCATTTTTTGACCACTTATGGGAAAAGATGTAGAAATTCTTATCCATGCACATGTTTTCTCTTTATATTAACTGTCTTACCTCTGTCCTCTGCAGTAGTTCAGTATATACATAATGTTGTACTTTTACTAAAATGAAGCCGAGAGTAGTGGTGATAGCTTTGTTACTCTTCTTGTTCTGTATCATATAACAGTAATTTGTTTAAATCATCTTAGACTATTTCACGCAGACTGTTTTCAAGAAAATGTAGCTCTCTGCATGTTCATGTAACGAAGATGGAGGTCCCTTCCTTACTAAAATGTTCCAGAGGTAAACTAGTCCCCCATTCAGATCTCCAGGTGGGGATTGCTAAGACAGGGGTCATAAGAAAATTAAAAAAATAACAATGTATGAGTCAGAGCATGGGATTTTAAAAGTCTAGAAAGTTTGGTAGGTTAGAAAATTTAAAGAGGGAAATGCGTGGTTAAATGTAGATGTAGTAGAAATTAGCAAGGTTTGGTGGGAAGAGGAAAATGACTTCTGGTCAGGTGATTTTAGATTAATTAACTCAGCATCTAATAAAGAGCAGACAGGAGTACGTTTCATAATAAACAAGAAGAGAGGAAAGAGAATAGAGTATTTCAAAAAGCTTAGCGTTAGAATCATTGTAATCAGGATAAATCAAAAACCAAGCTGACAACAATTGTTAAGATCAATATGCGTACAAGTGCCCATGATGATGATGAGGTAGTGAGTATATGAAGAAATCGATGAAGCGATTAAACATATAAAAGGGGATGAAAATTTAGTAATAGTTGGAGATTGGAATTCAAGCACTGGAAAAGGCAAGGAAGGAAATATTATGGGTGGATATGGGCTGGGCAAAAGAAATGAAGGAAGGGACTGACTTATTGAGTTTTGCACTAAGTATAATTTAGTAACTACCAACACCCAGTTTAAAAATCGTAATAGAAGAATATACTCTTGGGAAAAGCCGAGCCATACTGAAAGTTATCAGATAGATTATATCATGGTTAAGAAAATATTTTGAAATAAACTCGTCAACTGTAAAGTATATCCAGAAGCAGACATTGATAGCAACCATAATTTAGTGATAATGAAATGTAGATTGGTGTTCAACAACAATCCTAAATCCAAAATTTCAACTTCCTACGAGTTATTGTTTTTGGTTTGCGGAAGATATATATACGTGCGTACATACAGACGTCACGGCGAAACATTTGATAACGTAGACTGGAATAAAATGTTCAGAATTTTAAACAACTATGGTTCAAGTATAGAGATAGAAGAACAATTGCTAACATTTACAGGAATCAAACAGCAACAGTAATAATTGAAGAACATAAGAAAGAAGCCGTAATAAAATAGGGAGTCTGACCAGGATGTTCCCTATCCCCGTTACTTTTTAATCTTTACATAGAACTAGCAGTTTATGATGTTAAAGAACAATTTACATGTGGAGTAACAGTACAAGGTGAAAAGATGAAAATGCTACAATTTGGTGATGATATGGTAATTTAGCTGAGAGTAAAAAAGATTTAGAAGAAACAATGAACAATGATGATTTCATTTTAGTGGATGAAGTCCTACGCAAGAACTACTGCATTAAAATAAACAAGAACAAAACAAAAGTAATGTAATGTAGATGAACCGCTGAATATAAAAATAGGAAGAGAAAGGATTGTAGAGGTAGAAGAATTTTGTTACTTGGGAAGTAGAATTACTAAAGATGGATGAAGCAGGAACAATATAAAATGCCAAATAATACAGATGAAACCAGCCTTCATTTAGAAATATGATTTGTTTACATCAAAAATGAATTTAAACATCAGGAAAACATTTTTGAAAGTATATGTTTGGACTGTAGCTTTATATGGAAGTGAAACTTGGACGATCGAGTATTTAAGAAGAAAAGATTAGAAGCTTTTGAAATGTGGTGCTGTAGGAGAATGTTAAGAATCAGATGGGTGGATAAAGTGACAAATGAAGAGGTGTTGCAGCAAATTGATGGAGAAAGTAGCTTATATGCCACATATTAAGGCATCCTGGAATAGTCACTTTAATATTGGAGTGAGCGGTAGAAGGGAAAAATTTTGCAGGCAAGCAACATTTGGAATATTAAAACAAACTGTTATGGATGTAGGATGTGGAGGGTATACTGAAATGAAATGACTGGCACTAGATAGTGAATCTTGGAGAGCTGCATTAAACCAGTCAACTGACTGAAGACAAAAAAAATACTTTTTCAAGACCTGCTGTACTAGAAGTATTTAATAATATATTTGGTAACATAATGGATTGTTCTTTACTTCCATTAATCCATTGAGATCTTTTGGTTAGCTTCATTTTTTTTGCTTTGCTGGTTTAAAAGCTTATACAGGTACAATTTGTACTGCTATTTAATTCATGAAATTTGATTTTTTATTAAAAATAAATATTTTCTATCTAAAAGTTCATGAAAATTTAATAAATTGAAGTTTGTGCTTTTAAGCTTATTTTAAAAATAATAATTTTGATGTTATCACTATATTTGCTTGTAATTAATAATATTATTTTTTTTTTAGGATTTAAAGAGTGGAACCACAGTTGTTTGCTGTTTATTACGACCTCAAGAACGTATGCTTTATGTCGCATGGGCTGGTGATTCACAAGCAGTTCTTGTTAAAAATGGTTTTCCATATCAAATTGTCAAACCGCACAAACCTAACAGACCGGTATGTTGTTTTGCACATCATTATATTATAGTTTTTTTTGTTTTTTTTTCTAATCTGGAATGTTTTAATGAAGTTGTTCAATGATATTATATCTTTTTAATATCATTCAGTTTACATTAAAAAAAAGGCGGTTTAATATTTAAAACTTGTCTGATACAGACTTGAAATAAATGTGTAAATTAAGGAAAAGTTAGTTGTTATTATTATTATGAGAAATTCTGTGTGTGAATTGTTATCTTCCACTTAATAGCATAATCCAGCAGGTACATTTTTAGTATGTGAAACTAAAGTAAACAGTCTTGCTGAATTTTTCTTAAATTCATCATCACTCTACTGTTTAAAGTTGTATAGATACAAGAAAATATTACTAATGTCATGAAATTTTGATGGCAATTTTGTATTTAATTAATCAGTTTTTTTAAAGTGGGACAAATGCTATGTGTAATTTACTAGCTTTGGGTGTTGACAGAAGTTATGGAAATTCTTATAGGATATTAGCATGTCCATTTCAATTATTAAGCCATCTGTTTGATTTATAACCGAGTAGTTTCAACTAACCTGACATAAATCAATTAGAAGTGACATAAATCTCACTTCTAAAGGTGCCATAGCCGTTCTCAAGAACCCTGTCACACCATACAACGGATGCCTGAAATATCATCCACAGTCATTCTGTGCATGATGTTTCAAGCTCATAGATAAAAAGAGGTAGATAATTGAAAGAAATATATTATAAAAGTACATTTTATTTGCTATAAAAACTTACATTTATTTTTTCACATAGTCGCTATTTACAGTTACACATTTCTTCCAATGGTGAACCAGTTTTTTTTATCGGTGAAAAATTTGGTAGTCTTTCCTTCAGTTAATCATTCATGGGGAAATGAATACCTTCAATATCCTCTTTAATTGCAGGGAAAAGTAATTATCCCAGGATGTCAAATCTGAAGAGTATGGAGTAGAGGGTGTGGAATAAATTCAAATTTCAACTTCACAAGAGCCTTGCTGACAGCACACCTAGGAGGTCTTTCTACGTAGTTTAGGTGTTTCTCATCAGTTACAAACTTGTCAACCAATGTAAGGTTCATTCTCAATATTTGCTTTACTGGCTTCTGATGAGCAAAACCGTGAGAGCCTACCTACTCACAGTACTTCAATTGACAGTTTCATCACCATAGACGACGATGATGTCACTAGTGTTCATTTTTTCCACTGTTCGAAGTTCAGTCACTGCACTTTGTTTTAGACGAGTTGACAAAGTAGGCATCTTGATTCTATAATAATGGCAACTGACAAAAAAGAACACATGAGTCAATAACTTTTGGAATAATATTAGTAGGGAAATAAAACTACAAAATGGCAGCATGTGTTTCTTTGTGCAATATTTTTTTCTCCCCTTACAATCTAGTGTGCACACATTTCAACCACCTGTAGTGATAGTAAATCATGATTCCTGTTGTTGTTTACACTCACCAAATACATATGCAAAATCTGCAAAGTATGAGTGATATTCAGACATAAGTGACATTTTCGCTCCAGTCATTATATAGTAGTTGAACTTACTGTTGTAAGTGTGACATGTTTGTGATCAATGCACTGTTTAAAACAATTGTGTAGCACAAATACAATTTAATATCAGAAATTACTGTAAAATAAAATGTATGCTGCTAGTTCTTTAAAAGTATCTTTTATAAAATTTATAACTTTCAAAATTAAAGAAAAATTGAAAGCGTCTTTGTATGACCTTCATAACTTTGTTAAGCTATTCTAATTTCTTGAATTCTTTTGTCAGTGAGTCATAATTTAATATACTTTTTTATTGTTGAGTTCCTTGTTTCTGTTTAATAGTATTGTATTGTTTATGTTGTTCAATTATATGAGTAATTGTTAAAATTGAATGTAATTTCAGAAGAATTTTTGTAGCTTATTTCTCAAACTTAACTGTATGGTCTTATAAAAACTCCTACGATACAGGAGATTCTCTAATAATTCAAAACTTAGTCGATTGAACTTTTAATTGGTATGAATTTATTTTAACAAATATTTATAAAAACTATCTAATTTGTTATGGTTTTTTCTCTGACATTGTTTAGTACATTTATTACATAATTCCAATTCAAATATTTAATTAGAAAGATATAAATTTATTTACCTTTTTATATTATATACAGTACAACCTCGCTAATATGTGGTTTAAAAAACCACAGATACGGTTATAATGCGATTAATTGCTTGTCACCGAGAAAGGATGATTGTCATCATGTATTAAAATTTTTATATATGGAAGTCCTTGATGCTTCAAGCATGTAAACATGAAATCATTTCCTGTGATTTATAAGAACAATAAAAATTCTTGGATGTCATAGAATATTTTTTTAACATGGTTTAACGAGGAGTTCGTGCCATCTGTCAAGAGTTATTTGCACTATGGAAGATGGAAAGGAAAGCTTTACTACTGCTCAGTAATTGTCCAGCCCATCCACCAGACTTATTAAAATCAAAAGATAATAAAATTACAGGCATGTTTTTACCTAAAAATACATCATTAATCCAGCCATTGGATCGGGGAATTATTTGAACCTTTAAAGCCTTTTATCAATGAGAGTTAGTAACAGCTATTTTTGAAAACCCTTACATTAAAAAATGTTATGTACAGTGCTGGAATTGCATGGAATAATATAAGCAGTGTGACAATAGCAAATTGTTGTTCAAAATGTATGAATGACCACAAAATTGAGGATATTCGTATTTTCACCAACAGTAATGCTGAAGAACACTCTACTTATACTGGCCAAAAATTATCGGTTACTGATCTAGAAGAAAGAATGGGTTCAAGAGGATAAAGATACTCTTGTAGCGTATTATATGATCGATGATGAAATTGTACAGTCTGTTACTGCACTTGGGAATGGTTTGTTGGACAAAGAAAGTGAATGTGTATCAGTGGTCATTACAATTAATGCACCCAAAATAAGTGAAGTTCTCAACAACGCAAATCACTTAATGATGTGGATGGAACAACAGAGTGATTGTGATCCTCTTCATTTGTTACACTTGCAAAGTATTAAATTGTATGTAAATAAGAAAAACAACATGAACTCCAAGCAAACAAAAATAAGTTCCTTCTTTTGTAATAACTATTGTAAACTTGGATTTTAAAATTTTTTAGTTATGTATATTCAACCATGTTGTTTAAATGTGTTCTAGTATAGTATTAAAGTAAGGCATAGTGCTGTCGTATTAAATATGTATGTTTAAAAAGTACGAAGAAAAACAATGTGAAAATGAAATCTAGCCACAAATATGTAAGTCTAGTTCATTCAGTACTCAGTAATTTTATTGTATTATTCAACATTTTTATTTTATAACAACTTTTATTTGTAGCTGTATCTTACAGTAACAATATTTTAACTACTATAATACAATGTTAACCCAATGGGCATTGATTTTTATTGTTTCTCACTTCACTTAGAAATAACACAAGTATAACCAATGTCCCCGTTTGTGGCTGCGAGCTTGTATTGTTTATAAATATGCACAAATAATAAATATACAGGCTATTTCTAAATTGGTGGGCTGGCTATACTTTTTTGGATTCTACCTGTAAAACTAAATAAAAAAAAACACCTTAGGAAAAATGGCAATTTCCTCTTTGTTCTCCCCCTGTCCGCAATTTTGTTATTTTTGTATAAAAATTTATATCCCAAGTTTGGTTAGAGTAACTACATTAATATTTGATAAGCATCTTGGTAATAAAATTTTAAACTTAGCCAAAAATCAGCACTTAAATATCTTCACAAATTACAAAATGGCAGCCATGTTTATTTTTCAATTTGTTGTATCTCCATAAATATTAGTTTTATCAAAATTTATGTATTTGCTAAAATAATAAGCATTTTATTTTGAACAAAGTGACATTTTATTTTTTTAATTCTGTTAAGCCGAGGTTTGGCAGAAAATTGATGTAATTTTGTGTTTGTTTTCATGTCCTCCAGTTTATGTTCAATTCGATTAAATATTAATTGTTTTTATTTATTGTTAATTCTAGTATTGTAAATTAGTATCAAATTAAGTAATAATTTTCTCACATTAACAAACCTAATAATTTTGACACAAAATTATAACATCAATTTTCTCTCATAACTCAACTATTTGTTAACCAATTTTAAATATATAATGCTTATTTTATTCAAAATAAAAGGCTTAATATTTTAGCAAAATCATAGATTTTGATAAAACTAGTATTTATGGAGAAATAACGGACTGAAAAATAAATATGGCCGCCATTTTGTAATTTGCATAGGTGTTTATGTCCTGATTTTTTGCTAATTTTAAAACTTTATAAGACACTTACCAAAAATTAATGTGATTCCTCTATTCGAATTTGAGATATAAATTTGTATATAAAAATAACAAAATGGCAGACAGAGGGTACGAAGGAGAAATTGCTATTTTTCCTAAGGATATTTTTTGTTTAGTTTTACAAGTGGGATCCGAAAGAGTATAACCAGCACACCACCACACTCTGTATACATTTATATTTATGCACTGTTTTTAAGCTGAAAATTAAGAGATTTTTAATTTTTTGCTGAAATAAGTTTTATTGAAAGAAATATAAAAAAATGAAAGTGTGATTGTGTTAAAACATAGCATTAAAGAAAAAAAGACCTAAACTTATTTTTTCTTGCAGGTAAGACAGAGAATGTTGCTAACATATTACCATGTTGCCTTGGTTTCTAAGTTGCTAATATACTAAGGCGGATTTAGCTATCCATAAAACAACTTTCATATTTATTTTTTGCCACATTTTTTATAAAATTAACGTATTCAATAACTGTGGTAGTGTTTTACAAAATTAAAGTTGGATACAAGATTACAGATAGAAATTACCAATAGAAATTTATCATAAATTAATAGATTTATACATTTTATCTGCTTGTTTTTTTAGTCACACTCTCTCTTGTAATAATAACCGTTCTAGTTTTTTTAATACTCTAAGTTTATGTGATTAAATTTCTTGCGTTGTGAGTTAAAAAGAAAAGAGATTGTTTTGGGTAAAATAAATATTTTGATTGTAAGTGAAAGCATGTTTTTGAATATGTTTTCAGGAATATATTTTTGAACAATTTATGAAAAAGTTTTTAAAAACTTTACATGATTGGAAAGAGAGCATTTTATTTAGATAACTGTGAAAATTTCAAATAAAGTAATTTTGAAAATTGCTTAATAAATTAATTAATTTCTTATTGTACAACTTGTTAACACTTACTTCAAAACACATTTAAAACAAATACTGTTAAGTTCTTTAAATTTTGAGTTTTGGAAGTTGATATCAAATTAAAAACAAATACCAATAACTTATTATAATTATTTTTGTTTTTTTATGTTTTACGGGCATTGATTTCTAAGGTCATCATTAGCCCTCGTCACATTCTTAAAAGAGATTAATATCACCATCAGGGTCATCATATATAAGGGTGTAAAGGAGCCCTTACATTTTATTTAAAAGCACAAAAATTTACACAACATTTAACGACAAAACACTAAAACTACACTTACAGGATGTAAAGAGCCCCGATCTTAAAATTTAAAGAGAAATTAAAACACAAGTATGGAAAAGATAATGTTTACAATTCCATTATGTTTTTTTAAATCCTGTCTCACTTATTTTATTATTTAAGCACCCTCAGGGCGACCAGAACCACTGTTAAGCAGCACATCAGTTGCCCCAGGATGCCGTAGCAGTTGAATTCCCCCTATAAATAGTCCTATAGGACGTAACCCAGCGAGGTCCCCTCCCATGTCATAAGAGCAATTTGACCACCTGTTCAGGACGGCCAAAAAACCCCTCAGCAGGAAGGCTGCCCTTCCCGGCCCTGACCTACTTGGCTTCAGGCATGCCTTGCACATGCCCTTGGCCCTGCGCCCTCAGTCCACTCTTGAGGGTCCTCCATGCCATCATTGGATACGCCCCAACTCCCCTACTCTTGCATGCAGGCAAGCCCGGGCGGCCTAGGCAAGAGGGCTGCCTCTCATCACTATATGTGCCACACTTTGAGACTCCCTTGAGGGGGAGAAGCTACCCACCCCTTAGAAAGTTTTTAAAACGGTTTTAAACATTTTTTTTTTAGAGACTTCTCAGAGTCCACTGGCATGTAGATAAGCAACTATCCTTTCTTCATTTCCATTTTTCAAATCAACAGCAATATTATTACTTAGTCAGAATCTCTTTCTGAGGTTCTCATATATGGTACACTCTTCCATTAGATGCTTAACTGTAAGTATTTTGTTAAACACCACACATTGGCCTTTCTTCGCCGGTTTATAAATATGAATTTGTTATTCGCATGTGACCAATTCTAAGTCTGGTCACAGCCACTTGTTCTCGGCGAGTCAACTTCACGTCGCTTTTCCATTTATATGGAGAAGTTTTAACTGAGTTTAATTTTGTATTCAATCTTCTCTAATCAATATTCCACCTATTTCTTATTGTGTTAGATAGTTTTTAACATCTGCCACCCGTACAGGAATTACATCTATCTTTTTTGCATCTATCACTCAATTCCTGTATATGTAATCCCCACATTAGGGATTTCTCCAATAACAGACCTAAAAATCTCACATTATCTTTATATTGTATTGAATTGTTGTCGATGGTCAGAACAGGACTTTGGTAAGGAATTATCGTCTGATGCAGTTGTATTTCTGTCAATGGATGACACGTATTGCTGCCAGGATTGTTTTTTAGAGTCTATCATAAGTTGTTTTGCATATGCCCTGTATTTTTTAAAGGCAATTAAATTATCTACAGTGGGACGTTTCTTAAAAGCGTTATACACTTTTTTCTTTCTTTTAATAGCTTCACTTATTTCATCGTTCCACCACAGAATGGGTGGCTTCTTCATTTTCCCCGATGTTTTGGGAAAATATCTTGATGCTGAGTCAAGTATTGCAATAGTTATAGTGTCGACATCAGCTTTGATAAGTCCAGTTGTTTCAGGGAGTATCATCTTAGTTGTGAAGCTCGTCCAATCTGCCTTATCAAACAACCATCTTTTGGAGATGGGATATGTTTTCCTTGTAACATCAGTTACAATTTGCACAAGAAAATGATCGCTTTCATGTAGAGCCTCTAAAACATGGAAGCTGTACCTCGGTGCTATCAATCCACTTATAAGTGCTAGATCTATAAGGACATTGATCTATCTCTGGCACTGAAAAAAGTTCCTGGTCATCGTTTAAGAGAATAAGATCAGAATTCAGCAGCAACTTTTCCAATTGTCTTCTGCGGGGATCTACTCAATCCGACCCCCAAAGAGAATTAAGAGCATTGAAATTACCCACCAGTAATACGGGTGGGGGAAGCTGAGAAATTAGTCATGCTGTGTCATCCTCTTTCCAATCAAAATTTGGCAAGTATAAATGCTGCAGACAGTAATGTGAAGCGGATACTTCATTCTGATGGCGACCGCTTGTAGGTTTGTATTTAGATCAACAGCTTTAGCAGTTGATCTCACTGAAATGTATTGTATCTTCCTAATTGGAAATTTTCATTTCGGCAGAAATGTGTTTCTTGCAGACATATACAAATTGGGTCTAAATCATGTACCAAGTGTTGGAGATCATGGATGTTTCACAAACATCCATTCATTTTTCACCGAAGAATCGACTCACTAATTGTAAATTAATTTATGGCCTTGGTTTGCCTTTCAGCCATCCTTTTTTTCTATTCTTTTCCATATTACAAACAGCTTCATGTTTGTTAAGAATGTCATCGCCCGTATAGCTCCCGGCCTCTGAATCGGAGGCCATAGAAGCCACAGACATGGATCGGCGCCTGAACTAGGTGCCGATTGAGAAGGAGGAACCTGGAAGACACCTGACATGGGAGTCGCACCAGTTACTGTCCCAAGCAGGGGAGACACAAGCCTTCCCTGTGTGGTTTTTGGTGGCCTCTAAACCACAGAGGCCACCTCGGTTGCAGGAGGCTTGGGAGCCTCCATAACAAACTGTGAAGCAGTTACCTTCTTCTGGTCATCATCTAATATTCTCGCAAACAGATGTGGCCTTCTGGCTTGGCATCCGTTTTTTTCTGTTCAAGAGCACTTTTGTTTTTTGAAGATGTGTCATCAGGAGGCTGTACTGCTATCTTTGACTTTACGGTTTCTTTGCAACTGAAAGGCTTCATTTTATTTTCTATTATCCTTTCAATCATGCTAGCCAAAGTGGGTGCAAATTTACTAATAACTTTCATCGACAGCAACTGGAGCACGAGCAGGAGCAGCAGCCACAGCCTGAGTATAAGTTGTTGCTCTAGGGTTGCGGGCGTTTACAGTCTTTTTAGCTTCAAGATAGCTGATTTTCTGCAGGGTTTTTACTTCCTGCACAGCTACTTTGGAAACTGTCCTGTCTTTGTAGACAGGACAGTTTCTGTCCTTTACAATTGACACATGTATTAGGCTCCTTACATGGCTCTCCTTGATGAACTTCATCACCACACATGCATATTTGCGGTCTCTCGCATCTGAGATAAGTGTGGCCAAAGCGTTGGCACTTGAAGCATCTCATAGGTTGTGAGACAAATGCCTGCACATCCAAATGGTGAATTTCTGCTCGAACTTTCTCCAGCAGAGTTGGTTGGTTAAAAGTGAGGACATGAGAACCTTCTCATGTTCAACCTGCAGCACTCTATTACTCCTTGTGATGTCAATTCTTCAACTATTTCCTGCTCTGTACAGTTTAGAAGATCCCGACAGATCACGAAACCCTTTGAGGTGTTGAGTGTGCCATGCGGATCGACACATACAACAAAATCTCCAATATTCTTGAGCCCTAGGATCTTCTGTGACTGAGCATCATTCGTAGTCTCAACATTAAGTCCATTAAAGGTTTTCCTGATTTCCGTAACCGGGCCTCCAGCACATTTAGTTATTTCTCGAACAATGAGAAAAGGGCTCACCCTTGAGAAATTTCCATCTTCCTTTATGATAACCAAATACTTTGGTTTTGGTATGTTGCTCTTGTAAAAAGCTCCTAGCCTCAATTTCTAGATGTCTTGATTCTGCACTTTTTCTCTGTTTTGCCTCAGGCAAAACAGCTGATTCTAAATGAGGGTGTTTACATGAACCCTTTGACACATTTGTTGATTGTTCAAGTTGCAAATTATGTGATCCCTTCTGTAGTAAGGCTAGCCGGCGGGGTACACTACTAAAAACATTTTGCCCATATTAAAGCAACCAACTTTTCATAATAAAGATTGCTTACTACCGGTGTATTTTAGTGGTTGGGGTTTAATTAGCCACACTTCTCAGGAATGATCAGCCTGAGTCTGTACAAAACCACACTTTCACTTACATGTCATGCATATATCATCCTCATCTCATTTGGCTTTGTGGGTTTGGAGATTGCTTATTGTTTACTAGTTGAATAGATTGCAAACATATACATTAGGAAATAAATAAATAAAAATTTAAAAATAAGTCGTTTAAAACAAAAAGTAAACCAGGAAAGACCTGAATTAATATAAGATATAACATTAAGTAACTAATCAGAGTTTGGCTGAGGCTGCCTGTAATGCAGAATAAATCCTAAGTTTTTACTTCCAATTTTACCTACTAATTTTTTTGAAGTTTACATAGAAATAATTGTATATTAGATTGATATCAGTCGTTACGCTTTAAGAATGGAATAATAAGTCATAACGACAAATGAAAATATATCTTAAAATATATATTTTCAATTTGAATGCAGTGAAATTTTAAGTTTTAAAATGAATTTCCTACTCAAGGTATCTGGGAAAACTTCCTAAGGATCACCATAGAAATTTCTGCTATAAAGTAAAAAAGAATCATTAAAATTAGTGGATTTAAGGCTTAAACTTACATAAAAAAGCATTGAGTTGGGAAAACTTAATTTGTTTTTTTATAATTCTAAGTTTTATGTTGAGTTAAAATTTTGAATGATCAGTCTATTATTTTTTCAGGATGAAAGAACACGAATAGAAGATTTGGGAGGTTCTGTTTTACATTGGGGAGTTTGGCGTGTCAATGGACAAATTGCAGTATCAAGAGCTATTGGTATGTAAGAAAATGAAATTAGGATATAAATTCAGTTATTAATATGAAATTTTGTTTTTTGTTTATGTTGTGACATCACATTGCAATAATTGTTTTTTAATGGAATATTAATAAAAACTGTTTTTTTCCATTTTTTTGTATTATTTATTAAAAAAATTATTTAGCTTTAATTATATTTTTAAATAGTTTTCAACAAGTATTATTATAATGTAAAACGTGAAAAATTAGCAAGGATAGTTAATGAGAATAAAACTGTAATCAGAACAGTTAAGGAAGGAAAGCTAATTGACAGGACATAACAAGAGAAAAGAAGGATTGATTAGAAGACTGCTAATAGGAAGAATAGAAGAAGCAAAAGAGAGAGACCGAAAAGAATATAAATTATTAAAAGGAAATGGGAGCTATCAGAATCTTGAAAGTTCAGCTGGAGTAGAGTAAAATAGAGGTGGGGATGGTACAAGGGACCTGACTAAGAACAGAAAATCATGAGATGGTGCACTACAATACAAAGAGTGTTGTTATTTGTAGAATTATAAACTAAATACATATATTATTTCACTAAACCAGAAAAGAACAAGAAATTTTATCTGCTAAACAATAGCCAAAAGGATATGGACATTTTTGTGACATAACATGAAATACACATACAGAAATATGCTTTTTTGTGTGTTATTCTCATCCTGCAGATATTAGAAAGATATCTCCCTCTTGAGATGTGCTAGGTGGTCTATTCAGTAATTGGTTTTAAATAAACTGATAATACCTTCTTATGTTTCAAAAGGTCTTTAGCAAAATCTGCCAGGTGAATAAAGATATACTAATTTACACTGATGGTTCTAAGTAAGGTGATTCCATTGGATGATTTTGTATTGATTAGTCTGAGTGTTTACTTATCAGTCTTCCTCCTTGACGCATTATATTTCTTGTTGAATTGTCTAATGCTCTCTCAGCCCTTCATCATATCATAGATAGATTTTAAATGTTCTGGTGTACTGTTTTTCATTAAGTACAGCTCTTCAGGTGCTATCAGACATGCTCACTGTACATCTGATATTGCAGAGATTCACATGCCTGTCTCTACTCTCAGCAACTAAAATATTTGTTTCAGTTTCTGCTGAGTTTCAAGCCACATAAGAATAAAAGAGCTAATGTAGTCACTAACAAAGGTTGGTTTTAGGTGACTTTTCTTGAGTTTGCTATTCTGATTTTGCATTAGTGAGAGGTAGTTTAGCAGAATAAGTTATTGACAATAGTAGTTAATAAAACGATAGTAATAATTATTGTATTACATTAAAAGTAGTATGTTATCATGAAAAACAAGCATGTAAGATAGTCACCACAAAATTATAATTTGTATTTAGGCACCAGATTAATGCATAGATTCTTCATGTCATACAATGATGCTCCAAAATGCCCCACAGCTAATTACTGTTTAATAGTATGACATTTTCTTCTTGGTTATGTTTGTTGTATGGCTTTGCATAAGAGTTTCACTCTGTATGTAAAATTGGTGGTGTTGTTGGTGATGATGTGTGAAATAGAGAAACTTTTTAAATTTAAGTATATTTTTAGACTTTTGTGTGATTTTTTAATATATTTTAAAATTGATTTTCAATTTTAATTCAAGATATTTACAACCTTATTTCAATTACTTATGCTTTATGTATGGGTTAAACTATTGTTTTTTTTCCAATTTGTTTTTCATTATTTCTTAGTTTATTTCTCCTTATGATTGTTGTTTTATACCCATCTTTATTTATTTGAATTGTGTCTACTCATTTAGAATATTGTTTTCTTTTGTTATATTGTATGTCTTGTAAATTGTGTTGTGTTTTTATATTTCATAATATTTGAGTGTGTTAAGATTTGGTCCCTTTTTTGTGTAGAAAGGTTGTTATTAATAAATCATTTTTTTTCCCTGATCAGTATATGTAATAATATAGTGTATAGATCATGTTACTATAATGTTAGTAAATTCTGATTTTTATCTATTATTTTGTTAACAAATCTTGTATGTGTTTCTATAAAAATGGATTTTAAATGATCATTGAAGCTGTTTCCTCATTTATCCAACTTAGAATATTATGGAGTTGGATCTGTTGAGTTCATATATTTCAGATGCATTGTGTTTGTTCAGTGATTATACAATGTTTTATTCTGTGTTCTGAAAGCTTTAGTTGTACCCAACCTTTTTAAACCGATAGCTACTTTGTGTGAGTATTTTTTTATGTATTGTAGTGTGATTTTTTTTCTTTGTTTTGTGAATGATTGGATCATTGACTGTGCTGTATATCCATTCTAATGTGCTAGGAATATTATAATTTATACTTCTTTGTGAAATCAAGAAAAAATGGGTACATTGAATAGCTTATGTATCATATTTTTAAAGTTTATGTGATGTTAGGTGGTTTTAGTTATTGTAAAAAGCATATGTATCTGTCCAACTTCATCGGATAGCTTTTGCATCCAACTGTATACATATCATATGTAATACCATTTAAAAATGATTTATGGAATGTGTGAAATTTACAAACTTATAGAATAGAAAAAGAAACATTAAAAAGTAAATGAAAAATTTTTTCATATAAAACTTGAAGTACATTCTGAAAATGTACACAGTATATCAGCATGTAGTATCCTGTTATGTTAAGATTATATTTATTGATAGCTGCTTGTATTAAGGGCCCCTGATAGGAAACTGTTCTATCTATTTTGTATATTAATCCTTTAAGTACAACCAGTCAAAAGTTCCTAACCAATGTATGCTACTTCCCTGTTTCAGTATTACTTTGTGTCAATGATTTGTATCCAGCTTTAATTCATTTGAAAGTTATAAAAACATTTTATTTTTCTTAAATTGATTTGTTTAGAACCTCTTATAAAAGTATAAACTGATTTATAGGAAATATCTTATTTTACTGAAATTAATATTTTTAAGATTCATATTATTCTTCTGTACTGTTAAATTATATTTAAAGTCTGTTAAACAAACTTCCTAGTACAGAATATTGAGATAAGACATATCTTACCTTAATTTTTCATGAAAGTTCTTTCACAGGATCCCGCATCCTCAGTTGTGATTGAAATAATTCCATTATTGCATTATAAAAATACTAAAATAATGAAAATTGTGTTAATTTACATGAGTGCTGCTATCTGTTGCAGTTTTTATAAGACCGTCTCCCTCAAACACTGCTTATAGTTTATCAAATTTAAATTTTGTTTGTATCTATATATGTAATATTTTTTTAAATATATTTAATTTTATATCATCTTTATTAAATTCTAAATTTCTGTTAATATCAGAAATCGAATGTTATTGTTTATTAGATGGTCTGTCATACTAGATAAACCTAATTTATTATTTTTGTAAGTTCTATAATGTTCAAGAAATCTAGTTTTAAAGGATTTATTTGTTTTTCCTGTATAAATACTGTCATAATTATTACATTTAATTATTTTAAATTCCACACAGGTTGTTTATTGCTGTTTTGTTTTTTAAATATTTTATTATATTAAAAACTATAAGATATTATTTATTAAAGTAGTGTCATATCCATTTTCAACTGCTATATGTTTTATTATGTTTATTTCATCATTTAACATTTTGTTTTTAATATTTGATTGTTCTGTTAATCATATTTATATAAGTGTTAATTTTATGAGATCATCTATGAGAACCATTTTACCAAACATAAATAAATAAGCTGTTATTCTCATTGGAACATAATAATACATTATATAGATCAAGTCATGTGATTTTTTATGAATATAAAAAGAAATTATTTGATAAAAAAAATTAGGAGTGTTGTTTATAAGTAAATATTAGTTTTTTAAGTACAAACTCATGAAACAATTAATTTTAAGGTAAAATATTAAGTGTAAAAAATAACTACAAAAATAAGTCACAATTTAAAAGCTACTATTGAAAATTATTTGAGCATACATTAATGTGCTCATTGAATGAGATGCAGATAAATCATGTTAATTTTTTTATTTAATTAATATTATTTAGAAATTTATCAACAGAGTAAAAAGAAAATTTTTTAATTATATTTTACATAAAATAGCAGAAAGATTTTTCAAATTATTCAGCAATTTATTAAAAATAGCAACAAAAGTATAATAAGGCCCTTACCTGTAAACTGAAGTATTGTGTTTTGTTAAATGAAAATGATTCCTTTTTCTGGTTTCATAAAGGGGGTGGATATTGTTATTTTTTTAATAATAAATAACCATTCTTTTTACCAAAGATTATACATTCATAAATATAAATTCACGGATAAGCTAACATATTTAATTTTGTAAATATATTTTTCTAATTGATTTATACTTAAGGGTGCCAGATAATAGTTTGACAGCACATTTTGTATATCTTAAAAAAATCAACCTGACTATATAAGAGAGTCCCAACAGATGACACAGTAGGTACAAGATTATATCTAGTCATAATAAATATTTAATAATAATGACAAACTTATTGTTTTATTAAAGCACTTCAGAGGAAATTAGTACAATTAAAAATAAAATCAATTTGATCATCCCACAAGAACTTGTCATCTAATAAAACACCCAGAAATTTGGCTTTTTGGGGAACAGAAATACTATCGTTATCAGTAATGGGAATTCTATGCACACGATCAGAAAAGTTAATTTTAGCTAAGAAGCCCAATGCAACAGTTTTGTCCACATTTAATGTTAGATGGTTGTAGTCCATCCATTTAATAACTTTTTGAACTACTATCATACAATTCTCAATTCCTTTTAAATATCTGATACAGATACCTTTGATTATTGGTATTTTACCAATAATTCTCACTCTTTCATTTTTAATAATGCTACCCTTGAGATGGTCTCATTTGTTGTGAAAACGACATTTTAAGGAATGCCGTCTCTAGTTTTCCCCACCTTTCAGTTAGTTAACAGGTTTTTTATTATTCTGTAGAAACAGAAACTCTTTTCTAGCGATTATAGTTTAAAGTATAAAGAGTTGTAATTTCTGATAATTTAAATTCTTGCTTAGAAGATAATTTTAAATGATATATTTAATAAAAATAAAAAAAAAACAAGTTTTTTTTTTGTTTTTATTCATTTTTAATGATATATTTTAATTGCCACCAGCAAACAAAAATAAACAACTGTTAAAACAATAACACTATAGGAAAAAAACAAATGTCTGCTCATGATAGAAAACAACTAAAAAGAAAATCAATTTTTGTTTGTTACTATTGTTAAAATTTAAATTTAAATCCATAAAGGTCTATTTTAATGAACGAAAAGTATATCATTTAAGTTTAGTGGCTGTAAAGTTTTACAGCAGTTCTAAAAGTTAAGTTTTCACCCAGAAATTTTGTCTACTAATAATTTTTTACTGCTATACATGAAAAAGTGTAATTAATATTTTCACTTTCAATTTTGAGGCAAGTTAAAAAAATAAGATTATTGTTAAAAAATATGTTTGTGGCTTAAAAATGTCTGAATCATTGCTTTGATCAGTGTTTACGATTTCATTTTGTGAAATTTTATTTTCATGAAGCAAATGAAATAATATTGACTCTACTGCTATCGTCAGGTCTATTTTGACCCAAGAGATATATTTTTGTTTTTTATGTTGCAATGACTGTTGCTACCCCTCCAATTTTCATTGTCCGCTCTATTCAGGGTGTTTGAAGGTCAGTTATAGTGCCACATGCATTTAAAGCTATTGGTTTAACTTTTACGAGTGTTCCAGTCACCATCAACCCAACAATAGTAGTAACATTATTTTTTTTTTATATCAAGTGTTTTTTGTACTTTTATAATAAAATCATCATCATTGTATTTTTTGTGTTTTTAACAAATTATGAGTTTACCGAGTTCAAGTGCCTCTTGTGAAAATAGTAAAAGTTTGAATGAAAATGAAATTATAGATTATAAACTGCATAAACTGCATGACAATTTGAGTGACTGTGAATGTATATTTATTGAACATGATAGTGATAGTGAATGTGACATAGAAGGTATGATGATGTATGTGAAATTGAAAATGAAAATATTATGATTGTATCCGACTGTAAAATCAGTTGAAGAGGAAATTAGACAAGAATTTTTTTATGGAAAAAATCATTATAAATGGAGTACTGAACCATTTAAGGTAACTAATATATGAGCTAATAATGCTATTAGAACTCATCTTCCTCAAATAAAAGGAACTGTCAAAAACTTGAATCTATCCATTAATCCAATTGATTATTGGGAGTTACTGTTTACTGATGAAATGTTATATATTATATTAGAACGTACAAATGACAAATTCACTGACTTATCTCTGAACTACTACTCCACAACTTCCTTTGTTAATCACATTGATATTATTGAATTAACAGCTTTTATGGAATTATTGTATTTATGTGGTATCATTAGATGCAGTAAAGAAGAGGTGAGGAATCTGTGGAAGAGTGACAGGACTGGCGATGATATATACAGGGCAACCGTCCCTTCAGCAGTTTTTATTTCTGTTAGTTTCTCTACATTTTGAAAGTGGCATTAAATACACCCCAGTATACAAGATGGTAACAAAACTGCTCTTATTTCCAAATTATTTAAAATTTTCATCCCAAATTGCCAGTCTAATTATTCACCCTCCGAGTATTTAATCGTAGATAAGTGATTGTCGAAATCGGTGTTGATTCTGTAAATAAAGAATAAGTGCATAAGTCTTTATGTACTGCGATTATAATTATTTTTATTATGAATTGTAAATATCATCCGTGTATCTAACATTATTAACTTATGATATTTATGTAAATTTATTGTATTAATATATGTAATGAATGAAAGAAGACTTGTTGAGTCCTTGAAGCCTTGTAGTAGACTCGTAGAAGACTTGCCTGAATGAAATGCAGAGCCTGCTTATATACTGTGTATGGAGCCACTGAATTGTCAGGAGCAGAGTGCATCTGAAAGGAGCTGTGTGAATTGTCAGGAGTCGAGTATGAATCTGACCGAAGCCAAAGATCTTTAAATGTTTATTAGGCCATTTTTAAATGAAAATTAATGTTTTTCATTAATTTTAAATAACATGAATGAAAAAACATGAATGCCTGCCAAAAATCATATGATATATGAATTAAATTATTATAAACAATATCATGAATTATATGATTTTTTTTTAAATATATGATTTTTGCAATTACAAATAAGCTACATAAAAGGTACAATTTATAATGAAGTATTTGAATGAAATACAACAAGTTTAGTTATATATATGGACAGTAACATGATTTACATATTGTTAAAATAATAATACAGTTGAGTAATTTGCTTTTTACATAATCATAATTAAACTAATACAAATATGTAATTAAAATAATATTTATAAGCGTTCATGGACATTTTACAAAAATACAATCAAATGAAATTAAAGAGAACAAGTGTACGAAATATTTAAATTAATAAAAAATATTTTTTTAAAAATATTATTTGAATTAATCATTTGAGATTGGCAACAGGCATAATTTATGAATAGGTCTTTGTAATGGACTGTTAACTGAAAAGACTTGTGGGAATGCCCCTACGTGATATGAATCCTTTAAGTGCTGCTATAAAAGACTGTGAGGTGAGATTAGAAACTAATTGTAAATGAATAGCCTTAGTGGTGAGACATATAAAAAGTGCTATATAAGATTTACTTAATGTTTTAGACCTCTGCCCGCCATGACAAATCATAATTGGACTGCCATACTCTACTGTGCAAGTAGAAAATTATCAGGAAAGAATTACTCCGAATAGTGGTAGTTGACCAAGCTGTTGTACTTTGGTTTTTGCAATATATTGAAAGCATGTCATACATTTACGAATGATAGAAGAAATAACTCTCTTACCATTAATTATCCAGTATTTTTGTCATAACTAATGATGAATAAGTTGAACACCAGCATGCAAGAGTCACAAGTGTTCAGCAGTAATGATTAGTTTTGTGATGTTACTTACCATTAGGATGTAAAACAATAGGATGTTTTACTTGGTAATGTAACAGAGAGTGTTGCAGTCTGCCACCTACGCGTAGTAAGTCTGAATTATCCAGAAATGGATCAAGTGAAATAAGTTTGTTTTGTTTAGAAATAGTTTGATTGTTTTTAAGATTATTTAATTTATCACTAAACTGCACGTGTTGTGATTGTTGAATAAAAAAGGTAATAAGAGTGTGATTTAGTTCCTAAAGGACCAGAAATTCGTTCTGAATGTCTTGATTTGGCATTATGAATAAATCTGAAACAAAAACTAAAAGTACAAATTAAAGTATGTAGGGATGAAAATCATTCTGTGTAATCGATACAACAGTAAATACAAATGATGTTCCAATATGTTTGCGTTTTTCTATTAGATATTCAGCACTTATATTACAGTTATTAAAGGTAATATTAATATCTTTCAGCCAGTGGGCCGAAGTTTGTAATAGTCAATGAGGACCATGCCACCAAAGTTAAATGTCAGTTAATTTAGTTGGTGAACAACCTCTAGACAGTACGTCTGCTAGATTATCATAGGATTTGATGTAATGCCCATTAGCATTTGTGGTAATTTGTTGAATCTCAGAAATTTTATTTTTGACAAGTACTTTCCAATTAGATGGTTTTCCATGAATCCAATGTAGTACTATTGTAGAATCAGTGTATAAATGGATTTCATCAAACTGTATGTTTAAGGCATTAATTACCTTAATAATAGATGACTAAGTTTTAAACCGCCACAAAATTCAAGTCTTGGAAGTGTAATTTGTTTTAAGGGTGCCAATTTTGATTTAGAGCAAAGTAAATTAGAGGAAATTGTATGATTAGTATATACAGTTGTTATGCAAATACAACAAGCCCTTTATGGAGACATCCAAGAATCCATGTATTTGAATAGAATTAATTCTACTATCAATATTGGGTTTGATGGAACGATTTATTTTAATGGATTTAATCAAATGCAACCGGTTGTATAAATTGAGCCATTGTGTCAGTAACATGTTGGGTAATTATATACCCATAACATCCATAATACACATTATGTAACCAATATTATTGCAATATTTTTGAAATATCAATTTTTAACTGAATAACTTCTTCAAAGTTGTCTGAACCCGTTATGAGATCATCAGCATAAAAATCATTTTGAATTGATTTACATGCAAGTGGAAATTCATTTTCAGTTGCAATTTGAATTAAAGACCATGTGACCAAATATGGTGCACAAGCAAACCCATATGTTACCGTACATAATGCATAGTGTTTTATCTCCTGATGTGGAGAATCACGCCAAAGTATTTGTTGTAAATTGGAATCACTAGATTTAACTAATACTTGACGATACATTTTAGCTATGTCAGAAGTAATGATGTAATTATGGATTCTGAATCTAAGCAATATGGAAATTAGATCTTGTTGAACTATAGGTCCAATTAAAAGAGTATCGTTGAAGGATAAACCGTTAGTGGTTTTCGCTGAATCATCAAAGACAACTCAAATTTTAATAGTTAAACTTGATGGTTTAAATACTGGATGGTGAGGTAAATAACACACATTCGATTTGTTAATTAACAAATCATCGGAATTAAGTAACGACATGTGACCTAATTCTAAATATTCTTGAATGAAAGCTGAGTAATCCTTGTTATGGTTGGCATTGTTAATTAGTTTTCTTTCTAAAGGTAAGAATCTATTTTTAGCATTAACAAAAGAATCACCTAGTGAATGTTATTATCTTTGCATGGTATAGTAGATAGATTTACAAGAAAAGATGCAATATTGTTGTCCTCAATGTTATTAGGAAGGCGACCACTAATTATATATCCTAATTTAGTTTATTGTATAGTAGGATATCTGAAATTACAAATGAATTTCCCAGGAAGAATAAGACTCGATTAGAATTGAGCTTCAGTTAGTACATCAATATTATTTGCTGTATTGAATTTGGGATCTGCAAAAAATGTATTATGAGGAAGATTAAGATTAGAAGTGCCCTGAGGTAGATAATCCTCACGTCCGGAACACAACATCTACGTTCCACGTCCAGGGCGGCAACAGCTGTACTCACGTACATTACATATAGCTGGCTAACGGGGTTCCGAGTATTGTTTCTCGGATATACTTTTTACGGCCGATTTTCATCTGTAGGCCGAATCAGAGGACTGGATTTCACGGCCACCTGCAGATACGAAATTCTTACAGATTGTGGAAATTGAATGATACCACCTTTAGAGCTGGCGATGTGGCGGCCACGGTCGAAGTTATTTGCAGGTGTAACGGAGACCTTTCGTTGTCCACATGCCCCCCGCGATGGCAAGCATGTAGTTAAGGTGCCCATGTTGTTCGGGGCATGGGAGCCCTGAAAGCCTCGGTGTGTAAGGGCCTGGAGTCAGTGCAGAGACTGCGCATCCGCTCTCTGCCAGGACATATGCCGGTTCCACCGGAGTACCGGAACGGACCTCCAGGGTTGGTAGCCCTGGAGTGCGGGTGTACCCCGGCGGCTAGCCTTACTACAGAAGGGATTATTTGTTCATGGAAACTGAACAACTAAACGTGGCAGAGGGTTCACGTAAACACCCTCGTTTAGAACCGGCCGTTTCGCCTGAGGCAAAACGCCGAAAGAGTGCGGAAACTAAAAGGATTGAGATTGAGGCTAGAAAAAGCTTACAAAAAGCTTTTTTCAAGAGCAATAATGCACCGAAACCTAAATATTTGGTCATTACCAAGGAGGATGGAAATTTTTCGAAGGTGAGTCCTTTTCTCATCGCTCGGGAAATAACCAAATGTGCTGGAGGCCCTGTTAAAGAAATAAGAAAAACCTTCACAGGACTTCATGTAGAGACTGTAAATGATATACAGTCTCAGAAGATCCTAGGACTGAAGAAAATAGGAGATCTGGCTGTACGCGTTGATCCCCATGGCACACTCAACACCTCAAGAGGTGTTGTGGTCTGTCGGGATCTTTCAAATTGTTCGGAGCAAGAGATTGTAGAGGAACTGGCAGCACAAGGAGTAATAGAGTGCCGTCGATTGAACATGAGAAGGAATGGTGAGGTCTTACCCTCAGCTTCTCATGTCCTCACTTTCAACCGGCCTACTTTGCCGGAAAAGATAAGAGCAGGGATTCACCGTTTGGATGTGCGGGCATTTGTCCCACAGCCAATGAGGTGCTTTAAGTGCCAACGCTTTGGCCACACCGCTCTTAGATGCGAAAGACCGCAAATATGCGTATGCGGTGAAGAGGTGCATGAGGGAGAGCCGTGTAAAGAGCCTCCTACATGTATCAACTGCAAAGGAGCACATTCTTGTAGATCAAGGAATTGCCCTGTCTACAAAGATGAAGTAGCTGTGCAGGAAGTAAAAACCCTGCAAAAGGTCAGCTACTTCGATGCAAAGAATATAGTTAACGCCCGTAAGCCTAGAGCAACAACAACTTACGCTCAGGCTGCGGCTGCCGTTCCTGTTCCTGCTCCAGTTGCTGTCGATGAAGGTCAACTCATCAATAAACTTGCTCCGACCTTGGCTAATATGATTGAAAGAATTATTGACAATAAAATGAAACCTTTCAATAGTAAAGATCCTATAAAGCCAAAGATATTAGTACAGCCTCCTGAAGATAAAACATCGAAAGTTGCTCTTGTTCTGAAGAAAACGGACGCCAAAGCAGAATGCCAAGTCCGTCTCAGTGAGATTCTTGATGACAAGAAAAAGGTAATACCTACAGAGACTGTTATGGAGGCCCCCAAGCCTCCTGTAACTGAAGTGGCCTCTAAGCCTCAGAGGCCACAAAAAATTTCACAGGGGGGATGAATGTCCCCCCCTCCACAGGCGGTGACCGGTGCGACCCCCGTGTCTGGGGTCGGCCAAGTTGCCGCCCACAATCGGCGCCTGTAACCGGTGCCGATCCATGCCCGTCGTCGTCGGCGGCTTCGGTGGTCTCCGATACGGAGACCGGAAGCCTTACAGGCGACGACCTTCTCCGCGAACACGATGCTGTTCGTAGGATGGAGAAGAAAAGAAAAAAAGGATGGCCGAAAGGCAAACCCAGACAATAATTTAATTAAAAATTAGCGAGTCGATTGTACAATGGAACATCAATGGATGTTTTTCAAACATCCATGAGCTCCAACGCTTGGTACATGACGTAGACCCGATTTGTATATGTCTGCAAGAAACGCATTTCCGCCGAAATGAAAATTTTAAATTAAAAGGATTCGATATATTTCGGATATAGAGCTACCACCGAAGCGGTTGTTCTAAACACAAACCTACAAGCGGTCGCCGTTAGAATGAAGCGTCCGCTTCAGATCACTGTTTGCAGCATATACTTGCCGAATTTTGATTGGAATAAGGATGACATAGCAAGACTAATTTCAGAGCTTCCCCCACCTGTTTTACTGGTGGGTGACTGGAGTTATCGGAGACGATGTCGACGCCATAAAAAATGCAATAATTGAGTCGGCATCGAGATATATTCCCAAAACATCTGGGAAACTTACGAAGAAACCCGTTCCATGGTGGAACGATGAAATAAGTGAAGCTATAAAAAGAAAGAAAAGGGCGTATAACGCCTTTAAGAAGCGTCCTAGTATAGAAAATCTTGTTGCCTTTAAGAAATACAGGTCGTATGCAAAACGTCTTATGATAGACTCGAAAAAACGATCCTGGCAGCAATACGTGTCATCCATTGACAGAACCACTACTGCATCAGATGTTTGAAGGAAAGTGAAGGCGATTTGTGGGCGTAAAAATTTTGCTCCCATAACTAGCCTTCAAGATGAAGATGGAATTAAGGATACTCCAAACGAAATAGCAGAGCTATTGTCCAATCACTTCGAGAAGGCCAGCAAAACTACGAGGAAGGTTTTCGAACCAAAAAAGAAGAACTCGAAGGTCTACTAAATTTTAGAACTGAGTATAATTACTCATATAATGTACCATTTAAAATGGAAGAATTCGTGAAAGCGTTGGAAAAAGCAGGTAACACAGCTGCTGGTCCGGATGAAATCCATTATAATATGATCAGGCAGCTGAATACCACTGCAAAACGCAGATTATTAGAACTTTATAATCAAATATGGCGGGATGGAATGTACCCGCAGCAGTGGAAAAAAGCTCATGTTGTTCCAGTACCAAAGAAAAATAAAAATTTAACAGATCCCAATAGCTACCGTCTTATTTCTTTAACGTGTGCTATGGGAAAAATATTTGAAAAAATGATTAATAATCGACTCGTCTGGGTTTTGGAAAAAGAAAACCTGATATCACCGTATCAAGCAGGTTTTCGGCAATACCATTCTACCACTGATCAAATGATCAGCTTAGAGGACATTATATATAACAGCTTCATTAAAAGGAAACATTGTGTCGGAGTCTTCTTTGATCTTCAGAAGGCTTTCGATATGACCTGGCGTCATGGTATAATGCTCCAGATACATTAATGGGGCATTCGTGGCAATCTGCCTGTACTGCTCAGCAACTATATGAATGACCGTACCTTCCAAGTACGCGTCAACAATGAATATTCATGTGAAAGAATCTTGGAAAATGGCATACCACAGGGTTCGCCGTTGAGCGGTACCTTGTTTACCATTGCCATTAATAAATTGATATTAGCCATTCCAGTAGAAATCAGCAAAAGCGTCTATGTTGATGATCTGGCAATTATGTATGCCAGCAACAAGACTGGTATGGTGAGGTACAAATTGCAACGAGCGATCAATGCTCTAAATGAAGTTGCAAGGAATAACGGATTCCAATTCTCACCAGAAAAAATGTGCTGTGTACACTTTTGTAGGAAGAGAATTCCTCATCAAAGTCCTGCGTTGACAATTGATGATAATCCAATATAATATAAAGACAGCGTAAGATATTTAGGATTAGTATTGGATAAATCCCTTACATGGGGATTACATATACAGGACTTGAGTGATAGATGCAAAAGATCCCTAAACATTATAAAATGTTTATCGAACTTAAATTGGGGCTCAGACAAAGAGACATTATTGAGATTGTATAAAGCATTGGTTCAATCTAAACTAGACTACGGATGTATCGTATATTCATCCGCTAGAAAGTCGCATTTAAAAAAGTTAGACATAGTTCATAATAGCGGAATAAGATATGCAACAGGCGCTTTCCGCACAAGTCCGGCGGTTAGTCTGATGTCTGAAGCCGGAATAATGCCACTACATTACAGAAGAGAGGTCCTCTTGTTAAGATATGCAGCAAATATATGGGCTTATCCTGCCCATATAAATAATAAACTTTTCAACAACCATCCTATGGCTGCATTATACGAACGTCGTGCTACCTATTCCAGACCAGCTGGAATTAGGTACCACGAATTAAGAAGTAAATATGAAATTGCCATTCCAGATACATTGGCAATTTCTACTAGAGAAATACCGCCATGGCTCTTGCCAGCGGTAAATACAAGTTTGGATCTCTCTCAAGGAGAAATAAAAAAGAATCCAGCAGTGATCAAACAGCAGGAATTTTTGGCAACCGTCAGTAGCTACGAAGAACATATTAGAATTTATACTGACGGTTCTAAAACCGAACATGGTGTTAGATGCTCAATATATGATAATGAAGAAGCCCACTTTTGGAAACTGCCAGATGTGGCCAGTGTCTACACGGCAGAACTCACTGCAATTCAGCAAGCTCTTCGCTACACTGAACACACTATTGCGAAGAGAGAGTGCTAATATGTTCCGATTCATTAAGTGCACTTGTCGCAATTCGGAACAAGAACATTAAGGATGTCCTAATTGCAGACATCCTGTCCATTTTATACGTTCTAAAACAACGAGGACGGCGATGTGTATTTGTATGGACTCCGGGGCATGCTGGTATTACAGGTAATGAAATCGCAGACGAAGCTGCCAGAAAGGCAACAGTCTGCGATGATTTGGATGCATTTCCTGTAAGAGTGGCAGATGTTAAAAACCGTCTAACAAACATAGTAAGAAATAAGTGGAACGCTGAATGGAGGAGTTTAAATACAAAATTAAACTCAGTAAAAACTTCTCATTATAAATGGAAAAGCGACTTTAAGTTGACTCACCGTGAACAAGTAGCGGTGACCAGACTTAGAATCGGTCACACGCGATTAACAAATTTATATTTGTTAACCGGCGAAGTGAGACCAATGTGCCGATTTTGTAATAAAACACTGACAATCAAGCATCTAATAGAAGAGTGTACCATATATGAGGACCTCAGAAAGAGGTTCCGTCTTACAAATAATATTAGTGCTGATCTGGATAATGGAAATGAAGAAAATATAGTTGCATTTTTACACGCCAGTGGACTTCTTAAAAGTCTATAAAATGAAAATGCTTAAAGCTGTGACAAAAGAATCTCTAAGCGGTAGTTTTATATACATATATAAGGGAGTCTCGAAGCGTGGCACGTATAGTGACGGGAGGTAGCCCTCTTGCCTAGGCCATTTTGGCTCACCTGCATTCAAGAGCAGTGAGTCGGGGTGTGTCCGATGATGGCATGGGGAACCCTCAAGGGTGGATTGAGGGCGCGAGGCTATAGGTGTACGCCGTGCATGCCTATAGCCTGTTTATAAGAAGGATTCAACTGCCACGGCACCCTGGCGCAACTGATATACTGCTCAACGGCGGTTCTGGTCGCCCCGAGGGTGCTTAAACAAACTATAAATGAGACTCATAGAAGAAAGAAAGCAAGATATGGTATTGATAAGCTGAAATTTTAATTTTATGGTCTTTTGAGAACCTATCTCAAATTTTAATATTGGGGCCCTTTACACCCCATAAGTGTTTGTGATTGTCCTTGTCTTTTATGTCTTAATGTTTATTGTGAAGTTTGTGTTTTTAAATAAAATGTAAGGGCCCTTTACACCCTTACAATATGACGATCCTGATGGAGATAATAATTTCTTTTAAAGAATGTGACGAGGGCTAATGACCTTAGCAGTCGATGCCCGTAAAAATTCAGTTAAAAAAAAAAAAAAAAAAAAAGATTAAGATTAGAAGTGTT
This sequence comes from Lycorma delicatula, assembly GCF_047948215.1. Taxonomy (NCBI): domain Eukaryota; kingdom Metazoa; phylum Arthropoda; class Insecta; order Hemiptera; family Fulgoridae; genus Lycorma; species Lycorma delicatula. Next base: position 170,290,726 of record NC_134458.1, read on the forward strand.
AAATGTGGGTTGATGGCAGGCAATCGGATATATCAGGTAAAACAGCACATTGTACCTTGAACGAAAAGTTTTATAACGTGAGTGCAATTAAGTTAAGTGTAACACTGTATTTGGATTGAAATAATGAATTATTTATGCCTGAATTGGGTAGATTATTTTTGTTAAGTTATAACCTTATTTGCGGGCAAAACTATATGTACAAAAATTTGCTTGTGAATCAGAATCTAACAGTAATCTACATGAATACATATTACCTTGTATATCAGTAGTATTACATACAGCTGTTGACAGAATTATATTTTCATCTGACTGATTTTTAAACAAACAATAGGTTATTCTTTCAGGCTTATTGCTATCTACCTTAGTATGATTAAATCTGTCCAAATGAATTGTGTTTCTTACCGCATATCTTACATAGACTCTTTGAACAACATTGAGTAATACACTGGCCTTTTCATAAAAAATTAAAACAACATTTATTTTTTGCCAAAAAGGTTTTACCTTTTATCTATGGACAAATTTAAAAATTCCTTACATTGATATAAGTAATGATTTGAATTACAAAATGAACATCGATATAAATTGGATTTTGCATAATAACCAACATTAGATCCTTTATATTGTTTATTAGGATTTAAATTAAAATGTTTAGTTAAAGATCTGGTTGTATTGTTCCTTGGTTTCCTTTCCTGTATTCATCTTGTGTGTTTGAGGTTGATGCATTGATATTTTCTAAAAGTTGTCATCTCTAATTAAGAAATTCAATTAAGTCTGTAAAGGTGGGAAACCTCTCATTTGACAACCTTCCTTCAATAATATTGAGGTGTTATAGTCTAATTTAAATGTTAGAAATTGGACTAGGATAAATTCATGTGTATTAACAGGAAGTTGCATCGCTTTACGCAAGTTCACATTTGAGGAAATTTCATTAATAAATTTGTACAAAGTATCTACAGATTCTCTTTTTATAGAATCTGATCTTAAAATGTATTCAGCATTGTGAAAAGCAATTGTATATTTGTCAAACCATACCTTTAATAATTCTAGAGCAACAAGATATCCATAATGATAATAGTAATAACAATGTGAATTACTATTAATAATGTAAATTAAATGTGAAATGAATTAAATATAATAATGATGATACAATATAAAGTAAATTAAGAAAGGTGTTAGGTAAATGATGTAGATGTAGACACTGTGAGTCTATTTATGCAGTAGCTTATTGAATATGAAGATTCTTAAATTATGTTTCTTCAAATTGTAGATTTATCCACAGTTCTGGTAGATTAAATAATAAATTCTTCAAAAATGTAGATTAAATAAATATCCGTGGTTGGAGGACCAATAAAAAATGTATATCGAAATTGGTGCTGATTCTTTAAATAAATTAAGTTTTTATGTACTTGCAATTAAATTATTCTTATTATGAATTGTAAATAACATCCATATATATAACATTATTAACTTGTGAATGTTATGTAAATTTATTGTATTAATATATGTAATATCGTGTAATGAGTGAAAGAAGACTTGTTGAGTCCTTGGAGCCTTGTAGTAGACTTTTAGAAGACTGATAGAGTACTGCCTGATTGAAGTGCAAAACCTGCTTATATACTGTGTATGGAGCCGCTGAATTGTCAGCAGCCAAGTGCATCCGAAAGAAGCTGTGTGAACTGTACTGAGCTGCTGAATCGTCAGAAGCAGAGTGCATCCAAAAGGAGCTGTGTGAACTGTGCTGAGCCGCTGAATCGTCAGGAACAGAGTGTGAATCTGACCAAAACCAAACATCTTTAAATGTTTATTAGGCCATTTTTAAATGAAAATTAATGTTTCTCATTAATAGTGAATTTTAAATAACATGAATGAAACCTGAGTCTCTACAGATCCTCCTTTCAAATTTACATGAGAAAATTGTTTGTGATGCAAAGATGCATTATATGTTGATTGCATTGCATTGATTTATTGTGGTAAATCAAATGAACCGAATCCAAAAAAATTAAGCATTCCTACATTGAATGTTCTTTCTTTGGTTTAACCATAACAGGTGACAACTTTTTTAGTTCTATTGAAGTAGTTGATTAACTATTAAAAAATGGTTTGACATACATTGGTACATTGAGATAAAATAAACGCAAAATACGGAATTATGTATATCCAAAAAAAAAAGATCCTGAAGGAACAACAAAATATGTTTTTACAAAGTACAAAACTTTGGTTTCCTACATGACTAAGAAAGGTAGATTTGTCCTTTTTTGTCAATGCACCACAATATTTCTGCAAACAACAATGGAAAACACACGTTATCGAATACTACAATCAAACTAAAGTTGGTGTGGACAGCCTAAAGCAAAAATGCGTAAATTATTTGCTCCAGAGAAGAGCACATAGGTGGCCTCTTGCAATATTTTACCCATTATGGCTATTACATTGGTTAAGTTATGTTCTGTTTACAGCAAAAGAAGCTAAGTCTTCATTCACAAGAACCGATTTTGGAATAGAGTTAGGAAAATCACTTGCCTTAACTCACATGAGACGTTGAATTGAAGAATCCAGACTTCCAAGATCGCTGTCATTTATTATTAGAAATATATTAAAAATTAAAAAATTAAAAATAGAAGCCGCAACAGAAAGAACACAGACGATGTCATATGTGCCCATCAACCAATGGCAACAGACATTCCATTGTCTGTAGTGAGTGTAGAGACCATGTATGCAAAAGCCATAGTACAAATAACATCATATGCAATACTTGCAAAAATGAAGACCTTGAATAAAATCTTAAAATTTTTTTGTTGAAAATAATTGTTTTTTTTTTTCATTTAAAAATGTTCAATATATATTTGTTTCCATTTAATTTCAAAATATAATAATTTTTTGTTACAAACAAGAATCAGACATTTTCAGATTTCATGATACGTAGAATACGTGTAAAAAATATTTTTTTCATCAGTAGCTGGTATTTTTAAAAAAATTCATCAAAAATGTTAATTTTTGTGAAATATATCTGGAGCACGAGTTTTATTCATTTATATACATTCTAAACGTTATGTTGAATATTCTCTTTCTTAAATACAGTTATAAATATTTGAAATAACGTATATTAAATAATATGATGTTTTTCCAGGCTATAATCAGGTAAAATCATTAAATTTTATATAAAACCACAAAAAAATATTTAAAAAATGCCACTTCTTGATGTTTTCCGTTGTAAATATAATCGGTCAATAATTTTGTCATTCCAAAAAAAAAAATTTAATACTGTAAAAAATTGTGAAATTTTATTTCTTGGCTCAGCTATGACCTGACAATAGCATTAATGTAACGGAATTCACAATATCAGTTTAAGGGTTAAATATTAATTTATTATATTAATTATATTTATAATATTATTAATACTAATTTGATTTCTTCTTATTTATTCTGACTTTATTGGTATGCATGTTGAAATAAGTTTAAAAAAAATTTTACAATTATATTTACATGCTCAACTAACTCCTTGTAGTATAAGGTGACAGTTACTTTAAAAAAAGTAAACATATGTTTTAAGGTTGAATTGTAGTATATTTATTATTACATTTTTATATTTAATATTATTTTTTAGTTACTATTGAAGATTGTACTATAAATTTACATTCTAAACATTTTGTACTTATTTACACATTATTTATAACAATTCATTAAAAATCATTTTTAAGCTTACAAAATTTAAATTAATAGTTTAATGTTTACACATTTTATTTTAATAAAACTGACTCAAAACAATATATTCTTAAATAATTGGCTTCAAGCAGAATAAGAAGCGGCTATGGGTTTTTTTACAAAATTATTTAAATGTCCATATATCATGATTGAAAAAAATCTTTAGTAAAAAAATGTAAATATGCTATTTCATGCTTTTATTATATGTTATACTCACGTCTGTGATAAATACAATGAATTAAATATAGTAAAATTTGAATTGTTTGATAATTATTTCATATTTGCATCCAGCTGTACGTCGAATTGAAAATAAAATAAAAGTACCTATTTAACAGAAAATATGTAATTTTATTAACTTATAGAAGCATATTCATAAATTAAGAGCCGTCGGCTTATATTTAAATATTAGAGGGTCTGAACACAGTTTCACACATGCAGGGCCATCAGTCGGCTATTTACGAAGTCATTGCAGTTGTTTTGTTTAACTAGTCGTTTGCCTGCCGGTGAATGCAGATCACAATGTCCGTGACAATCGTTTCTCCCGCCAGTTTTGAAGTTCGCGCTGTGATTCGATTATTGTGTGCAAAAGGATCTTCAGCTGCTGAAATTCATCGGGAGTTGTGCCTAGTGTATGGACGTACAGTAATAAAATGAAGGAAATGTTGGACAGTGGTGTCAAGATTTTAAAAATGGCCGCACAAATGTGCATGACGAAGAGCGGAATGGCAGGCTCAGTATTCAGACCGACTGAATCGTTGAACAAGCGAACCGAAAACTACGATGTGATCGGCGATTGACGATTAGTGCTCTGGCTGATGAATTTCCGCATGTTGGACGCACCTCTATCTACACGCTTGTCACAGAAAAGCTCGGATATCAGAAATTTTATGCAAGGTGGGTACCAAAAATGGTCACTGAGTAACACAAAGAATAAAGAACGTGCAGTGGAAGAGCGTTGACCGCTATCGAAAAGATGGAGATGATTTGTTTCCCCATATTGTTATGGGCGACAAGACGTGGATATCCTACAGCAACGCAGAATCGAAACAACAGTCAATGCAGTGGCGCCATTCAAGTTTCCCAAAATCGAAAAAGTTAAAATGTTGGCTACCGTTTTTTTGGGACGAAAAGGCTGTCATTTTGGTTGATTTCATGGAACGTGGATCAACAATTATAGCTGACAATGTACTGCGAAACGCTCACCAAATTAAGACGTGCGATCCAAAATCGACGACGCGAGAAAATGTCGTCCGGGGTAATCCTCAATCACGACAACGCGCGTCCTCACACCACTGCCTTAACCAAGAAGAAGATTCAAGATTTTCGTTGGAAACCCTTGACCACCCTCCATATAATCCCGACCTTGCACCTAGCGACTATTAACTCTTTTTGCATTTGAAAAAGTGGCTTAATGGACAACATTTTTAAAACTATGAGGAACTCAAGACTGCCGTTGTCAACTGGTTCAATTCCCATCTTCTATGCAGAGGTGTTAAAGAAACTGGTGGAGTGTTATGAAAGTGCTTAGAACTGAATGGCGATTATGTGCAAAAGTGATAAAAAGATATGTAATAAACTAAAACTCTAAGTAAAAACCTTTTCTCAAGAGTTAATTTTTTTTAATGACCAAGTGGCTACCAAAAATACATAAAAATTACCAAAATGTTTACAAAAGAAGGTATATTCTCCCATGGCTACAAATAAATATTTACATTCATGCTGCACAGTTAACCTAAACATACACCAATAAACACAATTAAGAAATATGCAAATAAAACTTTAGTAACTGAGAATAAAATAAAACAACACTAGAAAGTTACCTTAGTATTTATTTAAGTTAAATTTTAGTTATTTATTATACATTTTGCAGTTTTGTATGTATTAGCTTTATCACCCCAAAATGGCTGATCATGCTAGGTCTACATGTTTGAAAGTTATTTGTTATAGTTATATGCAAAAAAAAAAACATTTATGTTGTTTTTAAGTGATAATATAAATCTGAAAATATTTGTTCAAGAAAAAAACACTGAAAATACAGATAAATTGAAAAAAAAGAAAACTAGAATAATTATTGATTTGGGACAACAGATTTAAAAAAAATGTAAAACATTAGTAGAAATATGTTGTACAGATTAACCATTATAAGTTAAACAAAATAATGCAGAAATAATTAATAAAATAAAATTTGTGGATTAAGAAAGTGAAAGAGAGAGAGAGAAATTAGTGTCAAATTTTGAAAAAAATCATATTTCATTAATATAAATATTAAAACATTGAAAATAGATAAATTACACAAGATAAAGTACAGTTAAATAAAAAATTTAATAATAAACTAATCATTCTGTGATTTATTAATTGTATTATTTAATAAATCTTATTATTAAATAGAGACTTATATAATCATTACATAGATCCATATGATCCAGCATGAATATATTAAAAATGTGCTTAAAAATATTCTTTAAAGACTTTCCCATAAAAGGAAAATTGCTTGAAAATTTTACCATGTACTGCTTTTATGTTGATTTTTACGAAAAAAAGTTGTCATTCAGCATTTTTAAAAATAGGGTATTTTCTTAGGCTATAATTTTAAATAAACTAATGTAATTCGTGCTCCCTTGTGTCAACTGTGTAATAAGAACAGACATTCTCTAAAATTTTATTTAAAAAAATATTTTATGTAATCTGTATTTTTCCAAAAAGTGGCTGGTTGAGGGATGTGTTAATTTAATTTTGGAATTTTATATGTGCAATATAAGTAAATTGTACTCATTTTTTGGTTTGACTTTAAACATTTTAATTTACAAGGTGCAGGTGTAATGATACACTGGAACATAACAGAACAACCTGTAGCAGAAAGCAACAGGTGCTGCCTGCCATCTTGTATTTTCATTTCCCTACTAATAATATTTCAAAACTCATTGATCCATACCCTCTCATTTTCTATCAGTCATCATTGTTATGCATTTATGTATGCCTGTTTTGTCAGTGCATCGTAACTTACAGCAATTGAATTTTTAATGGTGGAAAAAGTGAACACTAGTGACATTCATTGTCATCTAAAAGCAATTTATGGTGATGAAACTGTCGACTGAAGTACTTTGAGTAGGTGAGCAATAAAATTTTGTGCTTCAGAAGCCAGTAAAGCAAATATTGAGGATGAACCTCAACAGTGATTGACCAGTTTCTATGACTGCTGAGAAGCACAAAAAGAAGATTGATGAATTGATTCAAAATGACTGTCAATTAACACAGCAATGCATCACCAACCGAATAGCTTATCAAAAGAACAAGTAGGACACATTATTGCACAACTGGGATATTATAAAACCAGTTTTGTGGTGGGTCTCATGCAAATTCACAGAGAACAAACAACAAAAGGAGGGTTGTGAAAAGCTGAAATTTTTTTCTGACGAGGGAAAATAAACTTGGGTGTATCATTACTACCCAGAAGTAAAACTACAAAAAAAATTTTCTTGACAATGTTTTGGGATTCCAAATACATGTACGTGACTGGCTACCTGGAAGTCAGGTTGATTGTAAATTGTGTGTGATACATAGAAATGTTAAAACACTTTAGTAAATAAATGTGTTATGTTCGATAATCCACAGGGACAATAATTTTGCTACATGAAATGCTTGGCCACACACACTGTGTGCAATCGTGGAGGCTATGCAAGTTGAAATTTAAACCTTTTTCATTTCTTTCTACAATTAAAAAGGAATATAAACGGTATTCATTTCACTAAAAGTGATAAACTTAAGGACCAGTGAAATCGTGGATTGAGGAAAGACCACCATCATTCTTTACTGAAATGAGAAAACTGGTTCATTATTGAGAGAAATATGTAGCTGAAAATGGTGACTACATGCAAAAATAAATATAAAAAAAGCAAATAAAATGCATTTTTTGTGATTTTGTTTAATTTGATCTCTTTTCATGTACAAGTTATGTGTTTGTTTGTTTTCATCACTCCTTGTACTTTATTCATTTCATTTTTATTGTGTAGGAATCTTTGTAATTCACTAGGAATCAAATTGAAACTTTTAGCTGCTGATAACTTATAAAGAGCTTTGATAAGTCTTGTTCAAGAAATCTTTTATTCTGCAGATTGTAGTTCTCTAAATTACAGAAGCGCACAAATTAATTGAAACACAGTAATTTTTTCTTTATTTCTATGTTGTGGTTACACTGCTTGACCATGGCCATTCCTTAAGTAGTCTGTGTAATGTGAGGTTATTGCTCTTTGGTTATTTAGCAATTTTCATTTTATAAAAGTTTATTTCATTTTGTTTTTACAAAGTCACATTTTGTATTTTTTGTTTTGTGAGTCTTGAATATATAATAATGGACATAACTCCAAGAAAGTGTTCAAAAATTGTTTCTCTTTCTGACAATACCAGTATGACACAACAACAAATAGCTTTTGAGTGTGGTGTTGGATTAAGGACAGTGAATGCTATTTTAAAACAATTTACTGAATTGTTTAAACTGGTTCCTTTTCACCTCAAAGGAAAAGCAAATGTGGCCGTAAAAGAAAACTACTCCAACACCAATTATTTGTGATCCAACATCGATCAATTATTAGTGAAAAAAAGTAAACTTGATCCAAAATTATCTGCTGTGATCTTAAATAAAGAATTAGCAACCAGTGGAACAGGTTTACACGTGAGAATTGTTAGACACAGACTTCATGCAGCTGGATGGAAAGCTCGTTGGCCAGCTAAAAAAGACTTGTGGGCCAAAGCACATGCTAACTAGACCAATGAAGACTGGAAAAATGTGACGTTTTCAGACGAATCACTTTTTTATGTTCAGGGCCAAAGGGTTCCATATGTAAGAAAAACATCAGATGAAAATACATCACTGACTCATAGTCAATAATCAATTAAAAATTCCCAGAAAAAATGTTTTGTGTTATTTAACATTTGAAGGCCTTTGTTCATTACTTCCAGTCGATGGAATGATGAAAACTGATGGATATATCAAGGGTTGTGACACAACTTCAAAGCAGATTCCTACCAAGCAATGTGTGGAGTGTTCCAACACCATGCTATACTGTCAAAAGAATCCCTTTTGGCACGCTGGAAGGCAGAGGTAGATTTCACTGGTGCTAAGTAGGGGTTAAAACAGATTTCCACCTTAAAGTTAAGAAAAACTTCAAATTTACTCAATATGATAATGGTTGCATGTGAAAAAAGTTTCACATGTTTAGCATACAACAAACCCCATCTTTTACAATTTCAACAACATTTTGATCATCTCTTGCGTAAGGGTTGATCATATCAAAAATTGTTTCAGACAAAGGTTGTAGGTAATGTTTAGAGGACTAATGACCACTTTAAACCGATTCAATACTGTGTCTATTAAGGGAGGTATGATTTTTTTGTCTTTGAAACTCCCATTTTTCCACCCCCTGGGCCAATGGTTGGCGATATCAAAAAACTTTAGGCCCTTATCCAAAGAGTAGTAGGAACTTTAAATGAATTCAATATTTTAGTTAATAAGAAAAGTGATATTTTGTTTTTCCGAAAAAGCCCCCCCCCCCCCATTTCCACCCCTATGGTCTGATTTTGCCCATTAACGATCTCAACCGAGATTTTGGGTCGTTATATTTTATGTATCAATTTGAAAGAGATTGGTGAAAAATTACGACAGTTATTGTGTCGACGAGAAAGTGAAATATATATATATAAGCTTTTGAACTGATGGTGGTTTTAAGGTCTGGGGGATGTGAAATGCAAAGATATGTCGAAATTTTCAGGAAGTCGAATCGTGTTAACCATTACAGTAGGTAGTTTTTTATAAAATCTACTAAAAAGTGAAAAAATTTCCCAAAGAACAAAGCAAAGTTCTCCCATGGCCAGAAACTCCCCAGACTAAAACCTGATTGAAATTTTTTGGGCAGTAGTCAAAAAACGACTCTCAAAAATGAATTGTATTACAAAAATTAACCTCATTAAAACAAGATTATTAGTATGGTTTCATGAAGAAGAAATAAAAAAAGTGCATAGTGCTCTTAATGAATCATGGCAAATCTTATGTGTGAAGTAATTAAGAATAAAGGAGGACATATTAATTACTAGATATTAACAAATTGTACAGGTATGATTTTTTTCCTAAATAAACTTACTTTTTATTAAATAACAACTGTGTTCAGATTAATTTGCACATTACTGTACTTTAGAAATATTTTTATTATTTAAATTTAAACCTAATAAATAATATATTTATTGTCAATGATCTGGGTTACCACTGTTGTTAAAAAATCAAATTCAGTGAATATTTATTTCTTATTGTTTTTTTAAATATATATTTATAAATTATTGTATATATTTTTATTATCTTTTAAAAATAAATTTTAAAATATTTTATTCATATCTGTAAATAATAATATATGTACATGTATAGTACATGTACATATAGTTCATGTGAAGAGCAGGTAGATGTGCTACTTCACTATAAAACACTAAACTGCCCCAGCATTTACCTGGATGGATCAAGGGAAACCATGGTAAAACTTTATCATAGCAGAATCACATAGTACTTAATTAATTACAAAGTAAAAAGTAGATTTTTAAAAAATTAATATTAATGATTTAAATATTAGTACATGAAGATACTAAATATAAAAAATAACTACACAATAATTCCCTATTCAGAATGAGTTAATGAACATTTTTTGAGTATATACGAGGAGCGACAATAAAGTAATGAGACTGATTTTTCTTTGCAAGATATGGCAACCCTGCAGCTTGCGTAGGCACACCATCTTTGACCTTGGTCTATAAGCTACTTCTAGTCCAGCGGCACATTGATGCAACTGCTCAGTCATGAGTTGTGCTGTAATAAGTGAACACATGTTTGTGTCTCGTCACAGAAATGAAACCGCAAAAAAATGTTATTACTGGTGATGAATCTTAGATATTTGAGTACGACCCAGAAACAAAACGCCAGAGCAAGAAGTGACACACTTCAAACTCACCACCACCCAAAAAAGCAAAAATAAGCAAATCAAAAATCAAAACCATGCTAATTTGTTTCTTTGGTAGTAATGACATTGTCCATAAGGAGTTTTTGCCTGCAGGACAGACTTTAAATCAATATGTTTACCGAGAAATTCTTGAAAAACTGTGGAAAAGAGTTGCCAGCATGAGACCAACCATCAAAGACAACTGGATGCTGCATCATGACAATGCACCTTGTCACACTGCACTCTCAATTAATTAATGTTTTTGGCAAGGAAAAATATTCCTGTAGTTCCTCAACCACCTTATTCATCTGACTTGAGTCCCTGCGACTTTTTCCTGTTCCTGACTTTTAAAGAACACCTTAAAGGCACCATTCTGGAACAGTAGAAAACAAAAAAAAATGTAACCAACCATCTGAAGGATATTACAGTTTCTGAGTTCCAACACTGCTATGAAGAGTGGGAAAACCATTTGAAGCATTGCATGGCTTCCCAAGGGAACTATTTCGAAAGGGATAGAGTCCATGTATAATTGGATTGTAAATAAAAAGTTTTTCTGAACCTGTCTCATTACTTTATTTACAGACCTCATATATTTACACACACGTAAATGGAATGCAGAGAATTAAGGGTTTTTAACATTTTTATAATTCTTATTATTTAAAAATTCATAGACAGAGTTTCTGTAAAAGAATATTGTTTAAATTTATTTTAAAAAATTGGTGAGAAAATCTTTTTAAACGATTTGCTAATTTATTTAAAATGGCAATAAATAGCAGAATAATTGTTTTTCTTGTAAGCTTAAACTTACAAGAATGAATTAGTTATAAAAACCATTTTTTTTTCTTATAAATATAAAATCATTTCATCTTCATCTGTGTATAACATTATGAAATTCATAATATTAAAATAGATAGAGATGCTTGTGTGTGTTTTAGTGAAAAAAAATATTGAGCGATACAAGCAAAACATTTATTTGGATCTGTATGTAGAGTAGAATAATTAGAAGAATTACCAGAGAATTCCTAATAATTTTGTGATACCTAATAAGATTAATTCTTAATAAGATTCCATTTGAAACCTCTTTCAATCCTTGATTGAAGCTATTGTTCAGAACAGTACAAGAAAATTACTTCTTTTTAATAAATTTCTTATACCATTCTTGACAAAAGTTAAAAATCTGTTAAGTTTTACAGGTTTCATTTTTGTACATTTGTTTTCTTTGAGTGGAACAGCTATTTTATGTACATACATGATTTTTATTCGAGATAAATATTTTTTTAAATGTACCCCAGCACTATATAGAGTAAGTTAATAAATATTTTTAAATATCTAATAGTGCTGTCTTATTTTCTTGTTTCTTTTTTGTTCTCTATTATTTTTAAATAAATTTTAATATTTTCAGTAAATTAAGTATTGTTCTGTTATCTGATGATTGTTAGAACATTTTGGAAATTCTTAAAAACGAAGGAATAGAGAATAATACAGCAATGTAATAAATATTATAAAATATTTATTGACTGTTTTATGTAATTTTTTTATTACTTTTATGGTGCATGGTAATAAGATCTGTAATTATTAAATTACTTCAGATAAATTGAGGTAAAGAATAAAATCTGTTGTATATTATTTTACATTTGTTTTGTTAATAATGACTGGGAGTTTTTAATACTGGATTCTTTATTACACTATAAAAAATGTTTGTCATGAATTACTTTTTTTATTTTGAATACTGTTTTTAGAATAATAAGTGCGAATCATACAATGTGATTCTAACTTAAAATATATAATATTTAGTGGAAAATTTTTATTTCCTTGTTTTTTTTTTTATAGGCGACCAGATGTGTAAACCATTTGTGATAGCAGATCCTGAAATAAAAGCAATACCTCTTGATGGAACAGAAGATTTTATAATTTTGGCGTGTGATGGTCTTTGGGATGTTGTTCAAGAGGAGCAGGCCATGTATGCTGTTTATAATTATCTTCAGGAAGCACCAGGTTAGTGTGCTACAGTTTACTTTGTAAACTACTTCAAAAATATACAAATTATTTTATTTAGTCTGTAATTATTATTTGAATGCTATTTTATACATACTATATTAGTTTGAATACACACCTTTTTTTTTTTTTTTAATGAAATCCATTTTGATATCTAGGTTTGTTCTTAATTCTAATGTTATATTTTAACTACGTTTAAAAAAATGTTATGTTTCTTCATAATGCAAGAAAGTTGAAGTTATTATAACGTTACTCGTAGTACATTACCTTAGGCCTATTCGGATACATTTCTTTATGTTTTCAACATTCATCAATTATTATCGTTTGTATTACACTTGCCTGATATTATATTTGTGTTTATGATTCTCTTAATTGTGGAGGGTTTATTTTTTTTATGAAAGTTTTAGTGGAAAATTACAAAATTTGTCAGAAATGCTATTAAATGTGTCAAACATGTTTAGAATTGTGGATTTGATAAAACTTACCCATTGAGTGAACCAAATGTACTTCTTTAGTAGAGTATTCATACCTTACTAAAATAATTTTGTTTTCAAGCAGAATTATTTTCTTGCAAATGACTTTCTAATTCAAAGAAAAGAAAAAGTTCTGAATAAATACTTTTTAATTTTCTTTAAAAGTGAAGACCTGAAGAAGGAAAGTCTTAATGTTAAAGACAAGAAAAATAAAATTTATGAACAGTCATGGTTGGACGAAAAGAAAATATTTTATATGAGAAAAATATTTATAAAAAAAAAAATATGTATAGCTTATAAAAGAAAATTCATAGGTAGTAGACTTTATTCAAAAAAAGTGTCAAAACGGAATTCCAGATAGAATAGCTGAATTTTTACTATCCTGACAATAGCTGCAATAGAGCAACAGCTGCTACAGCAGCATAACCATAAAGGGAAGGTACAGCAACTGGCCAAAATTGACTTTCTGTTGCCCCTTTTCAGAGATGATGGTTGTTTCATCTTAAAAGAAAAAGGAACAGAAGATTGTTGTCAGAACTGACTAAAATAAATTGCCATTTTACATAAAAATAAAAAACATAGTGAATGAAAACTTTAATTATGTAGTAATAATTCAAAAACAAAAGAAATGGTTTTCATGTCTATATATTAAAAGAAATCACAGTTGAGAAATAATAAATTTGATTCAGTAATGATACAACCATCTACAATTGGACTTGTACAACCACTCTGTTTATTAATAGAAAAGATTTAATATAACATTTTATTGCTTTTTATTATTATTATTTTTTTTTATAAAGGCAAGATTTAATTTTTTATTGCCCTATCTATATATGTATCTATTACTAAAATTTTGTCTATAAATTGATAAAAATAAGAATATAAAACACTAGAATAAATACTGCAAGAAATTGTCAAAAATTATTTTTTTTCATGTTATATTTTAAATTGATTCAAAAATAAAACAAAATCAATTATTTCAATGGTTCCCAATTACAGTGTGTGCATTTTCTTGATTTGTGTAATTTTGATGAAAAGTAAAATTCTTTATCCTGCTTAAAATGCAATATTAAAATAAAATCTATAAAAGTAAACAATAATAAACACTAAGACAAAAAGTTTTTATTTTTAAATTTTTACAATGCAGTTTATTAAACAAGAAATAGCTATTAGAATTTAAAAAATATGACTGCAAAAGAAAACATTGCTGACAAATATTTCTCTTTAATGTAGGTTATTAACTAACAGAGGATAATTAAAGAGGTGACAATTTTGTATTTAGTATAATCCTTTTTTTTAAATATATATAAATATATATATATATATATATATATATATATATATATATATATATTTTTTTTTGTATATAGAGCCTATGACACTCGTGATAACATAAGGATTCCAAAGTGGGTTCGTACATCTAAATCAGTTCAACCATTGAGTTGCTATGGTGGAACATTCAAGCATACATACTTCCTAAATACATTACACTTCTTTTTGGGCAGTCATGTAAAAAGGATCATTGTATGAAAATAAAATTTATAATAGCTTTTTCAAAGTTTTTATTTTAAGTAGCAAAAGAATGGAGATTCCACCCTCCTTTTAGCTGAACTATTTTTTTATAATTTACTAAAAGAATTTTAAAACCATTTATATCAAAACTTTTTATAAATCTGAAACGGAAGTTCCTTTCTTCCTTCTTTAAGAAACGTTTTTTTTTTTTGTAATTTCAGTGGATAAGAAGTCAAATAAGCTTTCAGATTTTAAAAATTTTTATGAGTCCCTTTCTTGTAAGAAATATGAAATAGTACCTGGATAACGATGAATACTTTAGCTTTTCCATAATAAACTTAAAATTTTGCTAGAATCTTTTATCACAAACCAGGTATGTTTTGCTGATAAAATTGTAGGTATTTTTCTTAATTGACATTAAATGTTTAAAT
Organism: Lycorma delicatula; assembly: GCF_047948215.1. Taxonomy (NCBI): domain Eukaryota; kingdom Metazoa; phylum Arthropoda; class Insecta; order Hemiptera; family Fulgoridae; genus Lycorma; species Lycorma delicatula. The sequence goes on from NC_134458.1 coordinate 170,305,813, forward strand.
ATTTTAGTTTGTTCTCTTCTTGTTGATTACATATACAATTACTGATGCAGTTGAAAGCGAATTCACAGTGCTACAATATATCTAAATAGGAAGGGACAGGGCAATTAAAGGACTGACCCTACCAAAATGAGTTTCTCTAACCGGATAATCCTTTTTTTTAAATATATATAAATATATATATATATATATATATATTTTTTTTTTTGTATATAGAGCCTATGACACTCGTGATAACATAAGGATTCCAAAGTGGGTTCGTACATCTAAATCAGTTCAACCATTGAGTTGCTATGGTGGAACATTCAAGCATACATACTTCCTAAATACATTACACTTCTTTTTGGGCAGTCATGTAAAAAGGATCATTGTATGAAAATAAAATTTATAATAGCTTTTTCAAAGTTTTTATTTTAAGTAGCAAAAGAATGGAGATTCCACCCTCCTTTTAGCTGAACTATTTTTTTATAATTTACTAAAAGAATTTTAAAACCATTTATATCAAAACTTTTTATAAATCTGAAACGGAAGTTCCTTTCTTCCTTCTTTAAGAAACGTTTTTTTTTTTTGTAATTTCAGTGGATAAGAAGTCAAATAAGCTTTCAGATTTTAAAAATTTTTATGAGTCCCTTTCTTGTAAGAAATATGAAATAGTACCTGGATAACGATGAATACTTTAGCTTTTCCATAATAAACTTAAAATTTTGCTAGAATCTTTTATCACAAACCAGGTATGTTTTGCTGATAAAATTGTAGGTATTTTTCTTAATTGACATTAAATGTTTAAATATTTTAGTTTGTTCTCTTCTTGTTGATTACATATACAATTACTGATGCAGTTGAAAGCGAATTCACAGTGCTACAATATATCTAAATAGGAAGGGACAGGGCAATTAAAGGACTGACCCTACCAAAATGAGTTTCTCTAACCGGATTCAATGTAGTTAATGAATACCTGAACTGTACCCAGTACTGAATTCCTTCTCTCTGCTCTTCACAATTAGATTAGCTCTCCCCTTTATTATTAGCTTCGTTTCTCTGTTGTAGAAGTTTTCTTCCTATGAGTGTAGCATAAAAATTGTGTTTCTCTAATTAAATTTACCAGATACTCTATTATTTATGTAATAAATATGTAATTTTGTTTCGTTTTTGTGCAGAAATTAAAAACTTGTAGATATATTTTTATTTAATTAAAAACAAATTTTATCTGTCTTATTTTGTTAAATTTTAATAACCTAGATCTTATAAGAAACAATTTTTGCTGTTCTTATTTATAACTGTTAAACAAATTATATCATACCAAGACATTTCAATCTTAACACTTTTTAGTATGGGTTTGTTTCAGAAAATACTTTACAATTTTTACTTTTTCTTAGATTTTTGTTGTACAAAGTTTTTTTTTCGATTTTGGCGAAGATAATAAAAAGTAAAAAATTAAAGAAAATTGTTTTTTGAAAGAATGGACATTATTTTTTTTTTAAATTTATTATCTCTCTTTTTAAATAGTTTAATTCTTATTTTAAGTTCAAGAATAATTGAAAATAATTCTTTTATTATAATCTAAAATCTTTTATGTAATAAAATAAAAATTATTCTTATTAATTTTATTAAAATAGAATAATTAATTTAGATTAGAATTAGACCCGCATAATAAGCTTATGTAAATTTTCATTTTATTACATGAAAGACTTTTTAGCATTCCCACTGCTGAACTTAGATATTCTGGAAAAAGCTCTTTTCTGAGCTTTTATTTTAATTTTTCTTGTAAAATTAAACAGATTGGTTTTTTCAAGCCTTATTTTTCATAAAGTGGATCGATCTTTATGAATTTATTTTTTATTTTCTGTTGAATTTCTTTTCTCGGGTGATCCCACTGCAAGGCAACTAATTTTAGTGGAAAGTTTAAAAAAAAAAGTACATTGTCTATATAGACAAATAGAAGATATTCTTCACTATTTTCACTATCATTGCTTAATACTGGATCATTATAGCACAACTGTTTGCATATGAGGTGTGACAATAAAGTAATGAGACTGATTTTTCTTTGCAAGATGTGGAACCCTGCAGCTTGCGTAGGCACACCATCTTTAACCTTGGTCTATAAGCTACTTCTAGTCCAAGCGGCACATTGATACAACTGCTCAGTCGTGAGTTGTGCTGTAATAAGTGGACATATGTTTGTGTCTCTAGTCACAGAAATGAAACCGCAAAATATTGCGCAACGGTATGCCATTTCTTTTTGCGTTAAATCGGGTGAAAACGCGACGACAACTTATGGTAAGCTTCAGAAGGCTTTTGGAGAGGAGGTTATGTCAAGTGCTCAAGTTTATCGGTGGCATAAAATTTTTAGTGAAGGCAGAACGAATGTTGAAGATGAAGACCGCAGTGGACAACCATCAACCTCACGGACAGATGTCAACTTGACCAGGGTGCGTGAAATCGTACGATCTGATCGAAGATTATCCGTGAAAATAATTGCAGAAGAACTCAACATCAATCGAGAAACGGTTCGTCTAATATTAACTGAAGATCTTGGTATGAGAAAGATTTATGCAAAAATGGTCCCCGAAAATCTCACACAACAACAGCGAGAAACACGGAAAAATGCGGCAGCCGATCTGTTAGAGCAAACTGAAATCAATCCAGATTTGTTGAGCCGTGTTATCACTGGTGATGAAGGTTGGTTTTTTCAATACGATCCAGAGACAAAAGCCAAAGTTCACAATGGTGCTCAAAGGGATCACCCAGACCAAAAAAAGCTCACATGTCAAAGTCAAAAGTGAAATGCATGCTTGTGTGCTTCTTCGATTCCAAGGGAATTGTTCATAAAGAGTGGGTGCCTCCTGGACAAACAGTTAACTAATATTTCTACAAAGAAATTTTAGAAAGACTTCGTAAACAAGTTCTTTGTCTCCGTGCCAACATTGCTGATAATTGGATTCTATATCATGATAATGCACAATCCCATACTGCTCTGTCAGTACAGCAATTTTTAACCTCAAAACAAATTTCAGTACTACCACAGCCACCTTATTCATCAGATAAGGTGGCTGTGGTAGTCGCACTCCGTGAGACTTTTTTCTATTTCCAAGAGTCAAAATGGCGGTCAAGGGACACCATTTTCAAACAACACAAGATGTCCAAAAAGCTGTGACGAGGGTCTTGGAGGATATTACAGAAGATGAGTTCCAGAAATGTTACCATCAATGGCAGAAACGCTGGAATAAGTGTATGCAATCAGAGGGGAACTACTTTGAAGGAGACAACACTAAACATGACTAAAACGGTAAGCAACATTTTTTTTTTCACATCAGTCTCATTACTTTATTGTCACACCTCGTATGTAGGCTGACCGATTCTGAGATTTAAAGTATTTTTTCTAGATAAATTGTTTTACTACTACGTTAAAAAAAAACATAAAAAAATGATAATAGATCATTTTTTTTATTGGTATATAATAATATTATATAGATTAGGAATGGGTAGATTTGTTATTCCACAGCTAAAATAAGGAACTGCCCCAGAGTTTAGTTTTATAGAAAAAAAAAAATCATGTTAAACAGAGGTTCATATAATGCAGAGGGTTTTTAAAGAATTTTTTAATTAGTGTTACTTAAAAATTCATTGACAGAGTAATAGGTGTTTCTTTAGAAGAAAATCCTTTAATTATATTTTAAATAAATTGGTGAAAAGATTTTTCAAATGGTTCAGTAAATTTTTTTTTGTAAGGCAAGTATTGTGTTGAGTTGCGTGAAAGCAGTTCTGTTGTCTAACCCACCAGGTTGGTCTAGTGATGAACGTGTCTTACCAAATCAGCTAACTTGGAAGTCAAGATTTCCAGCGTTCAAGTGCTAGTAAAGGCAGTTACTTTTATATGGATTTGAATACTAGATTGTGGATACCGGTGTTCTTTGGTGGTTGGGTTTCAGTTAACTACACATCTCAGGAATGGTTGAACTGAGACTGTACAAGACTGCACTTCATTTACACTCATACATATAATCCTCTGAAGTATTTTCTGAACGGTAATTCCTGGAGGCTAAACAGGAAACAGAAAGATGTAAGTTCTGTTTCCTGGTTTGTTAGACAGAGATAATACTATATTCTTTTCTTTTTTTTAATAATAAGTGATAATTCTTTTTAGCGAAAATTGCAAATTTATAAATGATAATTCACGGATAAGTTAAAATTTTTAATTTAAATAATATTGGGTATTAATGTAGTAGGCGAACTACCGCTGTAGTTAATTCTTAGATGGTGTTACTGAAACGCTATTTTGAAATAAGAAAATAAATAAATAAAATTATAAATATAGTCTAGCCAAACTTAATCTACGCTCGCTAACCTTGACTAGCGAGCAACTAACTACAGCCGTAGATCGTCTACTACTCGTGTATATATATCTAGTAGTGGATATTTTCCAGTTGAAGCACAAACTTTAATTAATAGAATTGATGAACTATGAACTGTGAGTCTGTATCACTGTGTGAGCGAGGCATATTCATAAAGTAAGGGCGGTCGGCTTATATATAAGTATTAGCGGTTTCACACATGCAGGGCCTTCTATCGGCTATTTACGAAGCCATTGAAGTTGTAATTTTGATTACGTAGTCGTTTTCCTGTTGGTGAATGCAGATCGCAATTTCCGAAACAATCGTTACTCCCGCCAGTTGTGAAGTGCGCGCTGTGATTCGATTTTTATGTAAAAAAGGATCTTCAGTTGCTGAAATTCATCAGGAGTTGTGCCTATTGTATGGACCCGCAATAATAAGTGAAGGAAAGGTTAGACAATGGTGTCAAGACTTTAAAAATGGCCGCACAAATGTGCATGACGAAGAGTGGAGTGCCAGGCCGAGTATTTAGACTGACGAAATTGCCGAACATGAGAATCGAAGACTGCAATGTGATCGCCAATTGACTATTAGTGCTCTGGCTGATGAATTTTCGCAAGTTGGACGCATCTTTTTTCTAAAGGATTGTCACAGAAAAACTCAAATATCACAATTTGTGTGCAAGGTGGGTACCGAAAATGCTTACCGATAAACATGAAGAGCAAAGAATGTGGAGTGGACGAGCGCTATCGACAAGATGGAGATGACTTGTTTTCTCATATTGTTACGGGCAACGAGATGTGGATACTGTACACCAACTCAGAAACGAATAACAGTCAATGCAGTGCCATCATTCAAGTTCCCCAAAACCGAAAAAGTTTAAGCAATCTCCTTACTCAAGTCGAAAAATGCTGGCTACCGTTTTTTGGGATGAAAAGGGCGTCATTTTGGTTGATTTCATGGAACATGGATCAACAAGCTGACATGTACTGCGAAATGCTCACCAAACTGAAACCTGTGATCCAAAATCAACAATGCGGGAAACTGTTGTCCGGCGTAATCCTGCTTCATGACAACGTGCATTCTCATACCTCTGCCTTAACCAAGAAGAAGATTCAAGATTTTCATTGGGAACTTTTTTACTACCCTTCATATAGTCCCGACCTTCCACCTAGCGACTACTTCCTCTTCTTGCATTTGAAAAAGTGGCTTAATGGACAACAGTTTGAAAAGGTCGACGAGGAATTCAAGACTGCCTTTGTTAACTGGTTCAATTCCCAGGCGGCAAACTTCTATGCATAGGGGTTAAAGAAACTGGTGCAGTGTTATGAAAAGTGCTTAGAACTGGATGGCGATTAAATGGAAAAGTGAAGTAGATAATTAGTAAACTAAAACTATAAGTAACAACCTTTTCTCACATGTTAATTATTTTAACGACCAATTACTTTATGAATATGCCTTGTATACGTATGAAAAGTGTTATCTTTGTGTATTCGATTTGAATTGTGTCTTTTTTATCTGTTTTGGTATATTGATTTTATGTGATTGTTTATTTTACAACATTTGAGTGGAGAAAAACTGTTTTTCTACATACATAAAATATCTAAGCTGTTTTATATGATTTCTTACTAGAGGTAATCGGCAGATATAAAATAGAATTGATTTTTTACAATTCTCACACATTCACACAACTATATTATATTGTTTTTAATTTTCATGGTACATTTTATTTCTCAATATTTCTTGTGTCACTGTGATGCGTATAAAAAAATCTTGTTTATTACTATTATCATCTTAACTGTTTGTTGTTATTTGTCTTTGTTTTAAAATAAAGTCATTGAGGTCGTTGATGAGTTCTTTGTCAATAGTTTGACTTTTATCAGCAAGTACTGTGGGGCTAAGATTAAGGGGCATATCTTCCCCATCAATAAAACATGAAGGGTGTTTTCCCCCCTTGTCGAGGGAGTAACAAATAGCCATGCCAGCCCTTCCTCTTTTGGCTTTCCCTTTTTCTTCACTTCTTGAATATATTTAAGCTATTTTTTAAATTAAGACATCGGTTTGGTCTGCTTGATGAAAGTATTAGTAATATAATATAATGAAAGTGCTTCTTTTCAAGCACAAAATGTATGAGCAAGGGTTTAATCATTAGAAGGTGATGATGGTTATAGAAGATATTTCTAATGCAATGATTTGTAAAAGTTAAGATTTTTGTACCAAATTCTTTCTTTATGTGATGTTAATTTTTATTGACATTTTATGATACCTGCTTCTGTTATGTTTCAAAATGTATTTATACCAATAAACAGTATTTTAGAGATTTCGTTTACAAACAAAAATAAGCAAAAACAAAAATAAGTTTCAGGAGAATTTGTTGTATTTTACCATAAACAAAAGATTGCACATCTTCAAGTTGTAACTTGAAGATAACTTATACTTATAACTCAATAGTATAATGAATATATAAAAAATGTAGAAATATTTTCAGTCAAGATGAATAATTCTGTACTTATTATCATTAGTGAATGTTATAAGTAATATTTATAACTTATATATTATAAATAACATATCATATGTATTGACAGTTTTACATTTGATTCAAAGAAATTTGCTTATGTTTAACATCTTAAAAAATACATCTATATACTTTTTTAACTGAATTGAAAATACAAAAAAAGAAGTTTTTTTTATATATATATTTTTAAACCATATTTACAACAATCACATAAATTGTAATGATTCTTTTTTTATTTTTTTAGAGATGTTTGTGTAATATTTTTATGGAGTTGGTCCTGTAATAAAGAAAGGTTTTTTAAATGGTTCAATAACGTATTAAAAATGGCAAAGGAGGCATAGTAAGGCTCTTCTTTGTAAATCAGTGTTGAGTTACACAAAAAAAAATCTGTTGTTTGAATTGATAGATGTATAATAATAATGTAGTGCCTTATTATTAAAAAAATAATAAACAAATTCAGTTTTAACTCTTTTCTCGTTTGAAAGTAAGCAAAAAAAAAAAATAATAAAATGAAAAGAAAAAAGATAATGAAACTCAAAACAAAAAAATCATCTTTCATTATAAAATTGAGAAGTAAAATGATGTAATATAGGAAAACACGGTTATATCAGAAATTTTGTTCTTTTAGTAAGTAAAATCACAAAGGATAAAAAAAGTAAAAATAATATTAAAATACAGTCACAATTTAGTACAGCTTTTATGTAATAAAGAAAACATGAAATATAAATTTAGGAATTATAGATAAATTAATAAACATGATAGGAAAACCAAAAAAATAAAGTATACAGAAGCTTTTCAGATGCGATCTAACACATTTGAAATATGATGTAAAAATTAAATAAGAATACAAAATAAAGAGAAAAGATGAATTGAAGTAAACAAATTTTAGGAAAAATAAATTTGTGGTAGAATTTTTTAAAAAGAAAGGTATCACTCTTAAAATGTGATCATCATGCTTTAAGTTGATGTCTAGGTTTGTGAATTTGGTTGTAGAAGATAGTAAGATAGGATGAAGAAATAGATAATTTAAGGTAGATACTTAAGGAAAATATTAAGGGTAAAAGATATAGACAGAATTTAATGGAGTGGGGAAATGCATCAAACCGTTCAGATGGCTCACAAAAAAAATTCAGAATACATTATAATAAACTTTTTGTTTAATTAGGAATGTTTTTAACATTTATTTTCCTACAACTTGAAATAAAGTTCCATAGCTCAATTGCTCATAATTTCAGCAATTTTATTGTTTTAATAATAATTATTAACTCTTGAGATTTCTATTTTGGTTTTTATTATTAAAATAATACTAATTGTTAATAATTATAATTATTTTATAGTAATCTATTCAGTAAATTATTAGAAATTTTAAATTATACAGTACAATATTTTCTTTTTTGTAATAAATATGTGTTCTCTTTAAGGGTTTTTTTTATTACTCTATTTTTCTTAGAATTTCATCTATATTGTTGATAATTGGTTAAGCAATTTTATAATTGTACATGCTCTCTTTGTTACTATTTTAAAAATCTTTGTCTTTTTTTTTCTAGAACGTCATGTTCAGTGGTTTTCTTTGCATACTTTATTTTAATGTTCTATTCTGTGAGCTTCACTGAAAAAAATAAAACAAAATTCAACTATTATTTTTATCTAAATCATGACCAATTTTATTTTCCTGTGTTTTTATGTTATACTCTCTTATTTCATTCATGACTTTCATAAAGTTTCTTCCAGAAGTGTTACAGTGGTTAGTTTCTTAAAAATATTGAGTCTGTTCTTGTAACTCTTTTCATATTTATTTTTTTATACTTGTTTAAATTTTTTTTGTATCTTGTTATAAGATAAATCTTTGTAGCATGATCAAATCAATTTCATTTGTAACTAAATCAAACCGTATTGTTTAATTTTAAGCGTCTTAATTATTAATCAATCAGTCTTGTCATCAACATTAAATATTTATTATTCCTGTCTGTACTGTTGAATAAAATGTAATATTACATCATTAGAGTACTTCAAAAAGTCAGAATAAATTTTTAGGGCTGCCAAATGCTTGTTTGGTATAGGTTATAACCATTGCTTATAAGAAAAAGTATTTTATTTCTTAAAAAAATAATTCTATTTGTCTAATACAGTAAAACACTTTGGTCTTATGATCCTGTTTATCACTTTTAATAAATTACCTTAATGTACTAAATTATTTTTTGACCAGTGTATTTTAAACTGAATTAAATAAGTTCATTTTAAAGATGAAATATTATTCTGTTTTTGAACTTTTACGATGATACCGATTAGATAAAACTGAATTTTCTGCTTAGATGTGTAACATGTACTTAAATATATATCAATTAATGCCTTCAAAATTGCTATTTTATTCTGTACTTGTTTTATTTATTATATTCACATAGTTACATCAACATTTCATATCATTATATTTATAAATTAATATAGTCTATAAAAATTCCTCTTTTTATTCATGATTTTTTTAATTTTTTAATGCTATTGTGATCAATTGGTTTTCATGTTTTCCTTTGATCCTTCCAGTCAGAAGCATTTTCTTTTTGCTATCTATCGAAAAGCACTCACATCATTTATGATGTGAATTGTACAATGTGTATCAAAACATTCTGTTTGTAAAATTGTTAAATTTCCCTTTCAAAGCTTTAACTTCTTTCAAGCCATTAGCATCTTTAGTTATATGTAAAAGATGCCAATAATGGATAGTAACCCAGTGAAATGGAAAAGAGTATCTAGTATTATTCAATTTTCCTGATCTGCAAGCCCATTTTACTAATACATAATACATAATTTATTTCCACTGATTTCTGAAATTGAAAACAAATTAGTTTCAAGATTATTAAGAACAGATTATTCAGTAATAGAATTTATGCTAAATTATAACAAAATAAATTATTATAATAAGATATAAACAGCACACAGCTTTGAAGAATGATACAGTTAACATTCATAAAAGCACTTCTTATCAACGTGGTATATCATTTACCATCTGCCTTAAACTGAATCAGATGAAGAATAATGTAAGGAACTACATAGGGATTATTTTCAAAAAGAAATAAAAATAAAATTATATAATTAATATTGATATAAAATTAATTATAAAGTTAATACTTTATAATTAAATAAAATATGCTGTATCTTAAATATGCTGTATCTTTAAATAAATGCTGTATCTTAAGTACATTGGAACATCGATAAACTGTGTAATATATTTTTTTAAGTTTTGTCCATCTTGTACTCCGTTATGTAACTCAGCAAAACAAATCAATTTCCTCTCTTATGTTTGTGACATTTCTTTGTGACAATTTTCGTGAATTGTTGTAATGTAACAATACATAATGTCATTCTTACATTCAAAATAATTTTGTATAAAATTCAAGAAAGTTGTTTTGAAAGCAATATGTAATATTGTTTATTGATAAATATGTAATACAGGTGTATAAATATTCTACATTCACGGAGCATTAGCTTTTCCTTGATACCTGCCTTTACGTTATCTTTCTGCTTTCATTTGCCTAATTTTATCAGGATACAAACTTCTTACTTTTAGATTTCTTGTAAAATATTTATTATTATTATTATTATCTTTTATGATCGTGTAGAATCACTTTAATCAATCCATTATTCAAGTCTCTTTGATGGGACTATTTGGGCCTTGCAGTCCTTCCAGTACTTTTTCATACGTTCCAATCTTTAGGCCCTTTCTGGTGTTGAAAATGGTCATATTGTGAGTTTTTTCTTGTGGGTCTGAAGTGAGTGTTTTTGTTCTTGACTTTCTTGTTTAATTTTATCTTACCTAATGTAAGGCCAATTTCCTTCAGATCCTCTCTTATTTCTCTGATCCATCTGCATCCTCTCTTGGTGTTTTTCAAGTCGAGATTGTACTGTACTAGTTGTTTCAGAAGTCTTGAATCTTGCTTCCTCATGATATGTCCAAAGAATCCTAGTCTCCTTTTACGCTTGTATCAGTGATGGGTTCTTACTCTTTGTACACAACTTTTTTGGACACAATCCACCACTGCCTATCTTTCTGGTACATTTTATTGATGCAGGTTCTTCCAATTCTTCTTTCGATTTTCTGGAGTCTGTCTGTGTTTCTGCTGCATAAGTGGCTTCTGGTTTTATAACTGTTGTAATGTCTTATTTTTGCATTTATTGATAGGCATTTTTTATTGTAAGTGTACCAGGTTAATTTTTGAGCTTTGGCTAATTTGTTTCTTCTTATTTGGATTGAGGTTTTTTTTGTATAGGCTGTTTGTTATTATTTCTCTGAGGTATTTAAATTGGTTACTATTCTGATTTTATTATTGTTTATGTTTACTTCTTTTAATTGTGTTGGTTTTTGGGGCATAATTTCTGTCTTTCCAATGATATTTTGAAGTCAATTTTATTTGCAATGTTTTGAAGTTCTAATATCTGTGATTTAGCTTCATTGATGTCGTTTGCTAGCAGTGCCAAGTCAGTGAAAACAAACAGTTTGTTTTGATTTTTCAGCCTGTTTTTAATTTTGGGACATTTTTTTAACCATTCCCTCATTACCATTTCTAGAGCGCAGTGAATAATAACAGTGAGAGCCCATTGCCTTGGCACAGGCATGTTTTGATTTCAAATGGTTTTGAGAACCGAATTTTACCTCTGACAGTGTTTGTGAGGGTCAGTTTTATCATGTTTATTAATTTGGTATATAATCTTAGGTGTCTTAGAATTTTTAATAGGGATTCTCTGCAGTCATAAGCTTTCATGAAATCTACAAATAATGTTATCACCATGTCTCTGTTTCTTTTCCTATTGTAATCTATTATTAGCTTGAGACTCATGATCTGGTCTGGACAACTCCTCCAGGGTCTGAAATCTCCCTGGTTTTCTCCTAGTTCTTTCTTGAGTTGTGAACCAACCCTGTTGAGGATGATTCATGAAAGAATTTTGTATGTTGTGTCTAGGAGTTAAATTTCCTTGTAATTATTAGGGTCTGTTTTATCCCCATTTTTGTGTAGCGGATGGATGAGTGTTGTAGTCCAGTGTTGCAGTAGTTCTTCTTTGATCCAGATGTTGACAAGCTGTTGATGAAGGGCAATTTTTGCTGATCTTCCTGCATGTTACCAGATCTCTACAAAAGTCTGATCTTCTCCCGCTACTTTATAATTCTTCATATCACCCAGTGCTTGGTAGACTTCTTTTATTGTGGGAGGGTTGATGTTTTCTGGTGGTGTTGTTATTGGGGTGTTGGTGTTGAAGTTTAGGAGTTCTGTTGGTTCTTCACAGCTTAGGAGTTATTATGGCCAGTTTATCATTTTCATTCTTTATTGCTAGGGTTGGGGATTTGTATGTTTGGAGCTGATTTTTGAAGGTTTTTGTAGTAGTCTCTCAACTGTATTTTATTGAATTCTTCTATTGACTTCAGTGCCTTTATGGTGTTGTCTTTTTTTGTCTCCTTAGGGTTGATGTGGTTTCTTTTCTTTGTTTTACTAGATTTTGGAAGGATGTTTCTGATTTTTGGAATTAGTGAAATAACTGTACTTGATGTCTTTTCTCCACTGTTTTGTCACATTTGCTGTTCCACCACTGATGTTTTTTACTGGATTTTGTTGGAACTAATTCTTCTACAATTTGTTTAATATTTTTTATACTGTTACACAGCTTTTTTTTCTAGGCAAATCCATATTTAGAAAACGATTGATATTTCACTGTTGAACAGTTATAACAGATATTGTATATCATTCTTTAAAGTATCTGTGAAAAACAATAAATTTCAACCACTTTGGTTAAGGTTGTGTGGTTAAGTTTTGTATGTCAAAATGTTTATTTTCCAATGATATTACTGAATGTTTTCAAGGAAATGATTTGAGGTGGTAGGAATATTACTAAATTTAATTTTTCTATTTTAACTATTGAAATGTTATTTAATGATTGGCATAATTTATTAACACTATAAAGTCCACTTAAAAAAAAATACACTAAAAAGTAAAAAATATCCTTTTCAATTCCCCTTTAAAATTTTACTTTTTGAAGATGGTAACAAATTAATTGTTTCTACACATTTACCCAAAATGGAGTGTAATATATTTAGGATGCATGTACGTATATTTGTTCCACCATAGCAGCTCAACGGCTGAAGCGATTTAGATGTAAATCTTGCGTAGGAATCTTTATGTTACCGGGAGTGTCATAGGTTAAACGATAATATATATATATATATATATTTTTTTTGTCTTCAATAATTTGACTGGTTGATGCAGCTCTCCAAGATTCCCTATCTAGCGCTATTTGTTTCATTTCAGTACCCCCTACATCCTACATCCCAAACAATTTGTTTTATATATTCCAAACATTGCTTGCCTGCACAATTTTTTCCTTCTACCGGGCCCTCCAATATTAAAGCGACTATTCCAGGATGCCTTAATATGTGGCCTATAAGTCTGTTTCTTCTTTTAACTATATTTTTCCAAATGCTTCTTTCCTCATCAATTTGCCACAACACCTCTTCATTTGTCACTTTATCCACCCATCTGATTTTTAACATTCTCCTATAGCACCACATTTCAAAAGCTTCTAATCTTTTCTTCTCAGGTACTCCGATCGTCCAAGTTTCACTTCCATATAAAGCTACACTCCAAACATATACTTTGAAAAATCTTTTCCTTACGTTTAAATTAATTTTTGATATAAACAAATTATATTTCTGACTGAAGGCTCGTTTCGCCTGTGCTATTTGGCATTATATATATATTTATAGTAGTGGAGATTTGCCAGTTAAAGCACAAACTTTAATGTACTGTGAACTGTGATTTTCTATCACTGTATGAGTTGGGTTTGAAGTGAATGATTCGAATCAATCGAATGAGTAATATTACAAAAATAATAGAATTAAATTTAAATAAAATAAAAAAATATTAAATAAATAATGGGTTTCCTGTGGGGACTGCATTTGACTAGAGTGGTGAGGTGATGCTAGCACCTCATGCAAGGCTAAACCAATCGTCACCATCAACTGGTACAAACAGGGTGCCTCTGGGGCGCTATTTTGAGAAATGCAATGGGGTGCTCTTATAATGTCTCTGCAAACCATTAACCAGTTTCAAAATTCAAACGGGGTATTTGGTAGTAGGTTGAAGGCTAACTTTTGCATACATCAGGTACACTCTCAATCTAACAGATCATGGTTATTCAGAAATGTTGTTATATCTTTGCAACCAATCTTCTGATTTGAAAATTCAAATGAGGTATTTGCTAGTATAATACAAAATCACGATAGAACTATACCAGAACAAAAAGAGCAGTTTGTCAGCAATGTTTTTTTTGGCAGTCATTTTTTTCTAATTTTTAATATTTATCTATAGTTATCTATCTATCGTAATAGAAATTTATGTTCTATTACAGATGTACTTATTACCCATAAGTTTTTTAATATTTTAATTAACGGTCATGCTGACCCCATAGAGGAAAACACCCTCCATGTAACAGTTTTGGTCACCACACCACCCTCTCTATGCCTAGCCCTGATGGGCTTTACCAGAGGTCATCTTCAAAACCTCGACAAAAGATCTCTTAGCCTTGTTCTTTGTTCTTGTCTCAGTCAGGATGCCACCAATGCGAATGCCACATGTGAGATTCCCATCGGTGTACTGCTACCTACTAGATAACTCTTTAAAAACAAAATACAAGTCCAAGTCTTTAACAAGACAATAGACAACTACAAGGAACTGAAATCACAACTACCTACATGAAATAGGAAAAAGTTGAATTCAACACACAACGTTAGTGCAAAACGTAACAAAAACAAGAATCAATAATAAGACATAAAACCAGAAACAACATAAACCATAAGACAAAATAAAATGTAGGATACGGCAAATCCAAGCAGAACCCTCAACTCCTTTAGTAATCCTTTCCCTTGCCAAGTAAATTATGAAATCCTCAGCGATTGCCCACTCAGCCTGGTTCCTCCAGTTTATACAGAGATCTAACACCAACCCAATAATAGCAAGCCGACAAAAAGTTTTGTGCTCATTAGCTTGTGCTTAGGGCATACGTAAAAAACATGATAGGTATTGTCCAACTGTCCACATTGTGAACATATACCAGAGTCCACCAGGCCAAGTCTCTGCAATCTGTCTCTGAAATTATAATACAGCCTTTTATTATGATCTCAGTAGTAATTCAGTCATTTTCTGAATGACTGAATTATTAAAAATAATAATTATTTAATTATTATGATATTTATGCCATTTTTGTTTTTTTATATTTTTAAACTATGCATAGTATTGAAGGTTTTTTTTCTATAATACTCATACATTTTTTAAGAAAGTGCAGGACTATATAATACATATATAAACAGACAAGAATTAAATTTGTGTGTTTTTTTTTTATGTTAATGTGATTACACTGGGGAACAAAAAAGGATTTTTTTGTCTCAGGAAGGAAACTATGTTATTCTGATAGTATTTTTTCTCCTGAATTCAAATATGATATCGGTTTATCCCGATCATGCAAGGTTTCTGAGAGACAGACATTTATAATTTCAAACATTTTAATACTTTCTACATTCTTTACTACACAATATTCAAATATTTTACTCACCTAGAAAGTAAAAAATGATGATTTTCTGCTATATTTCGCCTGTGGAGCATCCCTCTTGATGGTCCAACAAAAATCTGCCATCATGTTAGGATTCCATTTGCTTTGATACCTCTTTTCCATAGCTGAAATCTCCTGATGAGTGTTCTCCATGCTCATTCCTCACTGTGCCAAGATTTTCCGGGAAGAAATCTAGGTGCGAGTGCAGGAAATGTACTTTAAGGACATATTACAACTCAAACTTTTATAAGATAAGATCGTTGCCATATCACGGTAATTTTCCGCCTTTCAATTTCCCCAAAAACTCTGAGTAATATTTTTGAATGCTTGCCCAGCTGCTTTCTCCAGTGGATTCAATAGTTCCTCAAAATGTTCATCATGCATTAGTTATATTTGTAGACTCACAAATATTCTTTCTTTAATTTTTGCATCACTAATTTTAGGAAACTTCTATTTTAAGTATATGAAATGAGGAGTATTGTCCATGACCTTGACAAAATTCTTCATTAATCCTAGTTTGATATATAACGTTGGTAGATACACATATTTAGGATTACACTATGAGTCATGTTTAACATTTTTCTGTTCAGGAATGAGTGATTTGCATTCAGGCTATTCTTTTCTAATGAGATGGCTTTTTCTGTCCCTACTATCCCATTCACACAAAAAACAGTACTTTGTGTAACCAAGCTACAGACCAAGAATAAGTGCAATTACCTTCAAATTATCACAAATATTCCATTCATACGCTGCATATTGAAGCGTTTTCAATATAAATTTTAAGTTTTCAAATGTTTCTTTCATACTAGCAAAGTGAGTCACAGGTATTGATGGGTATTTATTGTCATTATACAGAAGCACAGCTTTTAAACTAACTTTAGAGGAATGAATGAACAATTGCCATTCTGTTGGGTTATGTTTATGACAAAGTGTCTCCATAAGAGAAAAGCCATTTTAACACTAAGCCATTTTCTTTAGAAATATGATTTTTAAATTCAGAATGATGATTACGATAAGTACATATCTTTGTATTCTTTTGAAGAAGATTCCATCTTTTCAGCCGGAAGCAAGCATTTCAGACTGTTTTTTTGATAACTTTAAATCTGTATGAGATTGTTAAGATTTTCTCGAGTTAGTAAATGAGACTCAGATGAATTGCTCTGTTCAAAAGTTGTATCACCAGAATCTGTTTTTTTCTTCCTTATTTTCATCAGACTGAGCTCTCTTCATCTAATGTCACATGGCTTTGGTATGGGTAATTCTTTGCAGTGGAACTGGTCTCATTGCAGATTACAAGTTAGGGTACACCACTGTATGTTTTGATTTTGACGTAATCTCTTTAATGTTTGTTAAGCAGAAATAATAATCAGAAGGATGATCTTTGGGTTCCCTCCAAATCACAGGGATAGCAAATGGCACGTGGCGTGTACCATTTTTCCATGCTGTGAGAAGCCTAGAACACGATAAACAACAGATATGTGGGGTCTAGGCCCCTATTTGGTCTCCAACTTCACACCCAAAATAAAGTTCATAACACTTTTTTACTGATGGAGTAAGGTTTTGCCTTTGGGACTTGAACACCACATACATAACAAAAATTGTTAGGATGATTTAAACAAACTCAAGATATTTTATAACTAACAATTTATTAAAAGAAATAAAGATGTAAATATGTAATATACAATAATTGAAACATACAAAGCGCACTCACAATGACATGTTTACTGGTTCATTACTATCTCACAACTGGCATCGTTCTGATGAATGTGTGCTACACTAGATCACGTTTGTATATGTCTACACATGTCTGAACCTGCAGAATAGTAGCAACGCTACCCTTTGAGTTAGCTCATTTGGTTCCATCATATTTAGAATGCTCTGGGAGTTTTTACTTGACAGTGGACAAATGGACAAAAAACGTTTTAAAATATTAAAAAAAATTAAAATAACAAAAAAACTGTGGGTGATGGAAAAATTCTGAATACATATTTGAAAACAGGATAAAAAACTGTATTAAATACACCTATCAGTACTCGTGAGACAAAAATCATGTTGACCAGTGTTATCAATAGAATACTTTGGTTTATTTTTTAAGCTGTGTATGTATTTATTTTGTAATTTATACAAAATTATTAATGTTTTAATTGAAAATAACTGTTGCTACAAATAGCTGTATCCATTTTTAAGCCGGGGTTATAATTGTTAATGATCATGTAAAATTATGGTCGCTTTAATTTCCTTATTGTGAGAGGATGGTTATTCATTACATCGTTATACATACATCATTAAATCCCTGGCACATAAAATTGTACGTTTGTACAACTTTACTCCCTAAGCAGTACAACATTATTTTCTTTCCCCCTTTACATTATATGTACAGGGCCATGTTTCTGGATCATTGCCTCGATATCTTCCTGTCACTGCTAAGGAAAACGAAAGACTCATTAATCAAACAATTAAACATATGCGCGGCTGTACTTTATCTTATGGTGTAGTATCGTTCAATAAAAATAGTGTCGACTGAGGGTGCGGGAGGATAGATGAGGAGGGTGGAGTAATACCATATCTTGAAGGACAATAAAGCGACCCCAATATTATGTTTTTTGAAGGGGGTTTTAGGGGATTGAGTAATAGAGCCTCATATACCGCCTATGTTGTGTAGTAATACAACCCTTGTTGTCCCTTTATGACCTTATCCATGTATGTATGTATGCCCTTTGCTAGCATGGTTGGGTTTTTTATTATTGTATATTTTATTATGTTTGGTTATTCCTTCTGTATTTTCTATGAAAGTAGTAATTTTATATTTTATTTTTATATGATTATTATAAAATGTTGAAGGAAATTAAAAAGATAATTAATTAGTCAAAATTGTTAGCTTGGTCTGGTTAAAATAAGTTTGTTAAAATGATTGAATTTGTGTTACGATAAGGGTTCGCCTTGAAAATATGTCATCATATGGTAGTGTAATCAGCAGCTCATTTAATATATATATTTTCTTCGTGGGAGTAATTAAATTTATGCAAAAAAAAAAGGATTTATCGTGCAATAAAGATTCAAATTCTCTTAGAGATAGTTTCTTAAATGATTCTGGAATGGTCTTAGATACAGGCACAATGGAAGAGATTGATTCAATAATTTCTGTAAAATAATAAATCTTTTGTTAGTGGTGAAATATCAGTGCACTTCTACAATATTATAGGGAAAGTAGTGGGCTACTAATTAATACCTTGCTTGATGTAGGAGTATTTCTCTAATTTTGAAGTTCCCAAACTTTATTTGAGTGGATGACCCACCTAGTAAAATAAATTATTCCTGCTGACTTACTAAATGCTATATATAAATTTCATTTCTTAATCTTTTTAAATTTGTATCAATATATTCTTTTTTTTAAGATTACACTTACTTAAGTTTGTTTTACTTCTGTTATAATTAACAATTAGGATAATGTGTACACTCCATGTAACATATTTGAAATGAATAAAAACCTATTTTAGATCTCAAATATGGTTCAGTACTACCTCTGTATATTTATTTTTCAAAACACTAGTTGAGGAAATGTTTGCTTACACATTAAGTAATGTATGATAGATTATATAGTTACTGATAATTCTAGAAGTTTTTTTTTTGTTTTAGATAAATTTAATGTATTTGTTTAGTAACTGCTGTAAACAATTAAAATATCCATCTTTCTATGTATAAATGCAATAATAAATAAGCCCAGGTAATTATAAATATAAAACTCTGTTTTTTATTTTCTCTAAGATATATAACTGTATACCTTAGGTTAGAACTTCTTCTAAATTGAAATAATATGATAGCAAAATAACGTCGATTCAGAGAATGAAACAAAAATCTAACAAACAAGATTATTATTTTACAGTTTGTCAAGAAATGGCTTGTGCAATGGATTCAAAAGAAGGAATTTTTTGATCTTTATAGACCTAAGTAAATCTTGTGATTTGATTTCCATCAACAAATGCTGGAAGAAAATAGATATATTTGGTGTAGCCCATAACCAGTTTAGATTATATTTACTGAAGGAAAGAATGTGCAGACATAAAGCAAGCGAGAGTATTAGTAACCAGTATTGGTAACTGTTTTTCAAAGTGTAAGCCAGAGTGTTACGAATTGAATATTAGGTCTGACTTTATTTGATAATGCATAGGAACTGTTTACTATCAGTGATTAAAAAGAGTTAAAAAATGTACTTTACACAGATGATACAGATCTTACATTCCAGCTCTTAATACAAATAGATTATAGATAGATTTTTTTATAAATATACATACAGCTAAATCCAATTTTTTGATAAGCTTTAAAAGTAACTATATTAAACAAGAAAATAGTCTGTGTCATAATAGTTTAATTGCATTTAAAACAGTCATCACTCCTAGAATGATGGACCACAACCTCTTTTGAATAAGAATGAAACGAAAAATTATTGTTCTAATATTAATATGAAAACTTAGTGATGATTGGTTGATTAGAGTAATTCTTCATAGATAGATATGGATACTATTTTGGGATCATTATCTTAACAAAATGTAAAAAGATGTTTTAGGCTACAAAAGAAAGACTAAAAAAGTACGGTAAATGAGGTATTATGAAGCCTATAAACAATTTTTTTTAAAGATACAATGAACATTAAGCTTTTTATTATTTACTTATGAAGCCACAATCAATTTTAAGTGAATGAAAAAATTCATTCACTTAAAAATGAGGAAATTAGATATTCGTAGTTATTGAGACAAAAGATGGAACACTGATTGATCCACAGAACAACATTATTAGAATTCAAGCAATTTTACAATAGAGTTAAGATTCATGAAAAACCAATCAACATTGGTTTTTCATGAATCTGGTTTTTACTTGGTGAAATAATATTAAAAACAGTAGTAATTTTTATTAACAGTTATCAGTCTTCATTACTTGATGATATGCTATTCTCACCACTAAACCTTGATATTACTATTTCAGTAAAAGTTTATTCTTTTATGAATTTAATTTACATGATCTTTCCAAGACAGGTTGTGATCAATCATTACATCAAAAAACTTACGCGTTAAATTAAGGTGGAAAAGATTACGGAGGAGGTGTGATGGCAAGATATAATAAGAGTATGGTCTGTGATCCATTGTATTGCCTAGTATTGTGGACAAGGAAAAGAAGAAAAAGAAGTAATTTTGGTTTTTTGAACTAGGTGGGATTTCATTACTATGTAAAATGCCTTACATCTAATTTACTTAATTTTGTTTCTTTACATTGAATTTTTCTGTCATAGGACAATATGTGCAAAATATTTATTTTATTTAAAAATCTTCACTTGAAGATTGGTGGTACTGAAGATAACCACCAATGCAAAATGATAACATACATTTTTATTTTCTTAAAGTGTATCTTAAACGGTTGCTGGATATGTTAATCAGAGTAACGAATGTTATATGTTGTTTTATTTATTCTGTGTTGTCAGTGGTAACAGCTTAAGTGAATCACAACTTTTAAATTCTGTTTGGTGGATTTTATCATTAATGTACTTTGACTTTAAAGCTTATAAATGTAAAATTTTGCTGAATGCATATTCAGTTGTAAACTTTTACTATATTTAAATTGTTTTCATTATTAGTGATCGTGTATTTTATGTTTCGATTAATATTCTGCCATGTTAGAAGTTCCTATGCTACTCTTTTTTTAAAAGTATTTGAATTTAGAAGAGCTGTTTGTTTTACCAATTGTATGTATAATTAACTATGGCTAATTTTATGTTTCATATGACTTTTTTAAAGTTTTTTTTTTCAATTTATTGAAAATTATGTTTTATATGTCTAAGTGTATGTATTTGTCATATACATAGACTAATATGTTTTCAGCTTTGCTGTTTGGATATTTCTAGTTTAAAAATATAATTTTTTGTTTAACTTCATTGTAAATAGTAATTTGTTTTATTTTGAAGATTTTTCTTTTTACCAGTATTTTATCAATTATTTTATAGATATTATCATCAAAAGAGATTTTGCATGTATTCTCTTTTAAAATTTCCCTTAAACATATTAATTTTTCATCCAACTTTTCTTTTTATTATCTTAGATGACATCTTTGAAATAAAGTATCACACAATAGATGCAGTTATTTAAAATTTCAAAGTTAATCTCCCCAAGAAAGGCTTAAATTCTACTACTAATATGATGATCCATAAAATGTCCTAAAAATGTTATCTGTGATAAGTCTTCAATTAAAGCAGCCTTTGGTCTAAAAACTTTGGAAAAATGGTAGTTACATGTTGCTTAAAATAATCAATATTTCAATCACTAATTCACATTCAATTGTATTGATTTTGGTACTGATTAAGAGCTTTAGATTCTGTTTGTTTGTTTTTTTTGTGTAAATAATTTTGATGATTATAATTTTGCAAATTCAGGTTGTCAGCTGGAAATCAGCTGATGGCTTGAATGTAGCTCATAATGTTATAGTTACTATATTGTTATTTGTTTTCATTTTTTTATTTCATTATTATTTATTGTTATCCATAATACGAATTAAAACGGCAAAAAAAGTCCCCTGTTGTATATTTTGATTTTGTAATATTTTGAAAATAACTGTGCGGTAAAAATACTGTAAAAAGACTTTTACATTAGAAAAAAAAGATTTGCACATCATTCCAAAAAGAAGTATGTATTTACACATATTGTTCCAAAAAGAAAATATATATCATATTTAATATGATATAGATGATATAGTTATTTAAAAGATGAAATTTTTTAATTGTTGTAGGCAGAATGTACAAAAATATCCTGTGACCACAGAAATAGAAAAAAATTCATTCTAGGATTAAAAAAACAGTTCAATACTTTTGTCTCATGCTCAATAAGAAAAGAAATAATTGAATATTAAAAAAGGCAGGCTTCAGTTTATTTGTATTTCTTAGAATTACTTAATAACCAGTCTTTTATTTGCTTAAAATTAATTAGAGTTACTAAAATACATAATATGCATATTAGTGTTATTAATATACATATATTTACTCTGAAAATCTTCTTTTGTTTAATGTGTGGTGTAGGTATTCACCCTGTGACCTTTGATCTATTGCAGATCCAATATTTTATTACTGTAACATTATTTAAAACATTTGTTTTTACATTAATTAATAATAAAATAGGATGATAAAGAAATTCTTATTTGAAAATTGAAGTAGAATAATAGCTTTATTTAATTACATTTTATTTCTGAATGAATATAGCTTTTAATTTGCTTCATCTCATTTTCTTTACTTGTTAATACTGGTGTTACTTGTTTTTTCTGGTTTAAATATAGCTTACTAATTGGGATAATTATTCTTAATTGTGCTAATTTCTTTAATAGTTCAAATTCATAAAATAAGATTATTCATTCATTCTTCAGAACAAGACCAAAATTTATGTATTTGTCAATGTGTTTGACCATTAAGTGCAGGATATATATATATATATATATATATGTATACTGTTTTTTTAAAATATGTTATATGTACTTATATAGTTCACTATGAGAATTAGGCAAAATCTCTACAGAGTTACTTAAATGAATCAAGATAAATGTAAAAGTAATTGAATTTTTTTCAATTTATATATACTCAACATCTGAAGTTCTGCCTGACAACAAGTCCCTTTTGTCGCTGCTGCCTCCATTCATTTCTGTCCCAAGCATTCTCTTTCATTCGCTTGTAGTTTCCAATTTTCACCTTATCCATTAATTTCATCCTTCTTCTTTCTTGCTTTCTTTCTCCTTCTACTGACTCTTTCAATGCAGTAGTCAGGATTCCACTTCCTCTAACCGGTCTCCTTTTCTTCTGTGTATTTCCCGCATGTACCTTTCCTTCTTTAACCCTGCTTATTACTTCGTTTCTTACTTTATATGTGCATCTTACTTTCTCCATATTGATATCTCAAAAACATCAATCCAGTCTCTCTTCCGCTTCCTCATCGTCCATTGTTCACTTCCATAAACAAGACACTCCACACTTAGCATTTAGCTAACCTCTTCCTTAACTCCAAGTTCAGCATTTTATTATATAGTAATTTACTCTTCTTACTGAAGGGTTCATTTGCCATCGCTGTCCTTTTATTTCCATTGCATTGTTCTACTCCTCTTGTGCCACAATCTCCAAATAACTCAACCTTTATTTTTCTTGTTTAGCCTCCAGTAACTACCGTTTAGATAATTCTTCAGAGGATGAATGAGGATGATATGTATGAATGTAAATGAAGTGTAGTCTTGTACATTCTCAGTTCGACCATTCCTGAGATGTGTGGTTAATTGAAACCCAACCACCAAAGAACACCGGTATCCACGATCTAGTATTCAAATCCGTGTAAAAATAACTGGCTTTACTAGAACTTGAACGCTGTAACTTTCGACTTCCAAATCAGCTGATTTGGGAAGACGCGTTCACCACTAGACCAACCCGGTGGGTTAATCTCCAAATAACTGTAATTTTTTACTTTTACTATTCTTTCTTTACTTGTCCTTACCTCTAAATTTTCTTTATTGTTTACTTCCATTACTTTAGTTTTTCATTCCATACTCTTTCATTCTTCCACCAGGGCTGTTAAAAATCTTTGAAGTGTATGTGCCATTAGCTATAACTTATCATCAGTATCTTTTGCATCTTATTTTTCATCCTCCATATTCTTCTTCTCTATCTTCTAATATATTCCTAATCATATCTTCAGCGTAAATGTTTATCAGTGTTGAATAAATTAATCTTTATAAATTTCATCCTTGCCCTCATGACCCTATGTGCATCATGGTAGCCCAGAGATTTAGCCCTTGCCATTCCGTGCAGGAAGTTGACAGTTTGAGATTAAGCCAAACAGTTGTAGTTAATGCAATCAGTTCTCCGATAATCTCTCCTAGATGCAATTCTGTTAATGGATTGTAATTAATTACCTATTTTTCCGTATGTTCCAGAGATATAATAAGCTATATATACACTTTCTACACAAAGAAGGATGCTGTCGAAGGACCCCCAATTCAATAAACTTGTAATAGATGTCTAGACTACTCAAACATCTATACTTAAAACGGTGAAACTTTATCTGTAACTTTTATAAATTATCATTTTATCTTTGTGAATTTCAACCTATATTATAGTTCCACACATACGCTGATTGTTTCATTTATTTCATTTTATTTTATTGATTTTTTCTTGAGAAGAAGTTAGAATCAAAAGACAGGGGTTAGCAAAACATATTAGTTAATGTATCGTTAATATAGTTAATAGCATTGCTCTGCATGGATGATATTTTTTCTATGTTTTTTATTCGAGAAGTTAGTCAATGACATGCTATTTTTGCTTGTAATGTTTCATTGCTTCTGCTGCTACCTGGAGATCCATTCATGGAGGTATTACAGAAAGTTTAGGAACAGCTGATTTAATTTTTGAGGTTCTTGAAAATGTTCAATATTGATTTAATTATGAAAGATTGTCAGTTGACCATTTAAGAAAATGCTTATGACATCGGTTCATTACTCAGAATTTTAACTTAGGGCTTGAATATGTACAAATTTACTGTAAAATTTATACCCACTTTATATCTCATAACTGATAATAAAAAAACAATGATAGCACTCAGAATGTGCTGAATTGTGCCAAAAATAATTCTTACTTTATTAAAACAGTAATAAAGAATAACCAGGAATTATACCTCAGTTATCGTAATGGAAGTCTTCAAACTTTTCTAGGTTAAGGAAATCTAAGAAGGAAAACGCTTCAGAATGTC
This sequence comes from Lycorma delicatula, assembly GCF_047948215.1. Taxonomy (NCBI): domain Eukaryota; kingdom Metazoa; phylum Arthropoda; class Insecta; order Hemiptera; family Fulgoridae; genus Lycorma; species Lycorma delicatula. The sequence continues at coordinate 170,331,000 of NC_134458.1, forward strand.
ACTATAAAGGCTTCCTTAAATAATTTGAACAGTTGGAAAGCATCGAATTATGTTTTTCATATCACATACATCATAATTTGTAAAGGTATTACAGCTAAAATCAAATTTGTAGGATATTTCTGTTTTAATTCTCATATATTGGTGCATCTCAAAGAACAAATTTCAGATTTATGATCTAAATACTGAATGGTTTTTATTTTCAGTCAGTAAGTTATTACTTAAATGACTAAGAAATTTCCTTTTATTTTTGGGTATCAGATTTGCAAATGGCCATTTTATTTTAATAATATTTATTTCTGTAGCAAAACTTAGCATATTTGGTATGGGGAAACTGCATATTATATTTAATAAACTTTTTTAAAAAATTGGTTTAGATTTTGTGCATGTGTGTATTTTTGAGTGATTTGTTTATGAAATAATAAAATACTCATTGTTCAGTTGGTTTGCGATTAACTGTTGCAGATACTTTAGCTTCAATCAGATTAAAGTTTATTATGGTATTCTTCCCCTCTTTTGTGTTTAATCTTCCCTTTACATAACTATTAAGATCTCTGATAAAACTTTTCTGTTTACTAACTTACTATAGAATGGTGAAATAAATAAATTTTAAGCTCAAATCAATATTAGACAATACATATGTATAAATATTCACTTAGACAAAATACATAAAATTTTACTGTGGTTGAACAGCACAGTATACATTACTTATGACCTAATGGTTTTGCAACAGTTATAATATCTCAGGAAATAACATTAGGAATATAAAAATGAATGAATAAAGGTCAAATTTCAATAATTGTCCGACATTTCATGAAGATTGCAAAAGGTTAAGATTAGTTGAAGTGATAAGTTTAGGAACGAGGAAAACTAAATTAGTATTAAAGTATAAGATATTATACTTGAAAGAAGTCAGGTCCTAAAGGAGGGAGAATATTGTGATTGAAGAAGTGACGATGGCTTTTCTATGTTAATGGAGATTTTGTACTGACGACAAATGAAGTCATAATTTTCCAGGTGATTGTTGCTATTTATTAATGGATATAGTTTAATAGGAAAAATAAGAAGAATGGTCAATGTTTAGTCAGCACCATTTAAATTTGTGGCTTCATATGTTCATATTGATTATGGACATATGGAGTCCATTCCATGTAGTTGAATATTACATATTGTTCTACTAATTTATTAAATGTGGCTTGGTTCATGATATTTTTTCCTTTCTTTTCAACGTACATTTATATATATTCTCAGTATTAATGGACCAAAATTTTCTTCCACAAATTTACTTCATTTTCTTGCGTTTCACTTGTCTGTTCTTTCTATACACACTATTATAAATATTTTTCATCAGTACTTGCCGAGTCTAGTTACTTTTTTCTACTCATTTTGAAAATATGAGTACTTTCCTCTTGAATTTTTTGAAGAAATAACATATTTCTCTTCTACATTCGACTTGATCTTTAGCATTTTCTTCCGTATAAAAATTTTGGTTCTTTTTCTACCCCGAGGTAAAAAATCTCTCGATCTTATAACCACATATGCATGTGCACACACACACAGACACATGCTACTGATATTTAATTCAATCCAATTTCATTTATACTATTCCTAATGTTCTTATGCTATTGAATGCCTTATCATCATTGATATCCTGATTTTAATAATTTCATTTTCCCAGTCTTTCATTTTCTGCATTCTTTGAAATCTTTGACATATTTGATTCCATTCCTAAGATTTTTCAATTAATATTATTTTATTTTTACTATACATGAATTGTAGAAACCGGTCTGAATTTTTCAATGATTTCTGATTATTAATTTTTTTGTTCGATTGATTTTAAGTTTTTTTATTTGAAAAATAATCCTCAATGTTCCAAGAAACTTGAGTCAGGATTTTAATGTAACCTAATGAAATTTGAAAAGAGGTAGATACAATAAAAAACCAAACCTGAACCGGGATCAAACCTCACAATTAATGTAAACCATCTAATCCTTATACCACAAAAAGTCAAGAGTTTCTAACAAATTCTGAAATAAATTATGACAGATGCCCAAATTTGTGATGTTTTAAGGTATTGAAAAACTGATACTCTACCATTTTTCATAGTGAATTTTATAGACTTCTGTTTTTCAACTGAAATTTAAAAACATTGATAGCAAGCAGATTCAGTTCTTCATGGACCTTGGGTGTTTGCAGTTATTAATTTTTGTACCTGTGTCTGTTATGATTAGTAGAAAAAACCTGAGTAAAAATTAAAGATTTTGTTTAAAAGTAGATCGCCAATTATTTTAAGTTTTGTTCCATAGGCCCAATTGTTTTATTGATAATTTTCAATCAAACTCAATGCTTTTGCTACTTCTCCATTACCTAATTGGTATGAAAACAAAAAAAAGTACAGAATTTCTTAAAGAAAATCCCTAATAAAAGTGAATACATTTGTAACAGTAATGCAGTTCACGTTGTAAAGAAAGACGGGTAAGTGACAAATGTGTTTCTTTTCTGTTGTATTAGGGGTTGCAACCCCTATACCATTATGAGACCGGTACACGAGTTTACTGCTACCGCAACACCCTCTACCGACGAATACGCCCTCTTAGTAAACTTCATCTGAAGCTTGAATAAGGTGTCTTTTTGTACCTATTTTATTGATGTTGAGTATTGATTTTTCGTCGAATGTTGCATTTTTCGTGTTATTTTTTAGTTGGAACGACATTAAGGTAAAATTATTTGTTTTCATTTCAGAAGGAAAATTTACTCAGAAGAATTTAACTATTGTTAATGAATTTCTTTTCCGAATCGAAAAGGGTAGCTACTTTGAAGTTATAGCAAATTAAACAGACAAACAAAAAAATATACATAAATAAATGCTTTCTTTATGAATTTGTAAATATTACTCGTATTTTATTTCATTTATTTTTCTTAGTCTTTTACTGTCAGATAGTAATTAAGAACATACAAAGTATGTTACCGTGGTCAACTGTAATATAAATTGAAATTTGAATGGTGTTAACAGTTGGATGGTGAGTAATTGTGTAAGTGCTGCGCCCTGCTGAAAACCGATACAACCTTTCTTTTTTCTTTTCGTTCCGACCGCACGTATCACATTTGCATAGTTCGATTTAATTTTTTTTCCCAAAAGGTTTTCATTCTTTTGCTCTGTTGTCGCCTTTCCTCCGTCCATCTATTTATGTTTATACCCTTCTTTTACTTTATTTAAACAACCTTTCTTTATTTATCATTAGTTTGTTAATATGACGCTCGCTGTTGTCAAGATGCTTATGTTGTTATGAAAGCGTAGGAGGAGCCGTTACAGAGTTAATCGTAGTACGTTTCCGTTAACACAAGCTCGGAGCTCATGGCCGGCCTCCGTGGCGCTCGTGGTAGCGTCTCGGCCTTTCATCCGGAGGTCCCGGGTTCGAATCCCGGTCAGGCATGTCATTTTCACACACGCTATAAATCATTCATCTCATCCTCTGAAGCAATACCTAACGGTGGACCCGAAGGTTAAAAAAAAAAAGCTCGGGCTCATGAAAATTGACGAAAGCTTTATAATATCGGCGTTGGGTTTCGTTTTTATGTACCTTAGCCAACGGCCTTCAAATTTAACGTAGGATTGTACGTTTAACCGATTTATTTTTAATGATTGTTTATTCTGTATTTTATTTGAAGTATTACAGTATTTATTTATTATTTGCTGAATATATTTTCGTTTACCTATCTAGTTCTCTTTTTTTATTGATTATTATTATTGTTATTTTTAATGACGTTAAGATCAAGATTTTACAACGATTTCCCTTGATCCATCCAGGTAAATGTTACAGCGATTCTTTATTATTACCCGTGGCTTAGCAAACCTACCGTTTTTTGTGTAATCTGTATAACGTATTATTTATGTTACGGTCCGAATACATAAATGTTACGTACATTTATTTATAAATAAGGGTAATAAAGAAAAAATTCCATATGTATATTCATGTAGCTTACAGCTAACGAATAATTAAGTTTGGAATATGAAGTAAAGTGTTTCTTAAGCCGCATTGAAATGTATTTAAGAGTGTGAATATTATTTTTAATAACTGTAACTAATGACCCGTTTGTATTAAATTGTACTCAACTTAGTCGGTGTTCGTTTAACTTACTTGTCTACGTTATTATGTAAAAAGTGGATCATTCCGGTAACGCTTTTACAGTATATCGGTCATTATAATAATAAAAAATTATTAAATTCATTTATGCCACGACCCCGGCATAAATTATGCCGGAAATATTTACGCTTAGGATATTTAAATTTATCTTATTCTTATTGTTAACTTGTCTTTTTTTGCGATCTCGACTCGATCTAAGAACATCTCGTTTGTCATTATTTATTATTGGTGTTGTCGTTATTGTTGGTTATTATTATTATTATAATAACGGTAAAATTGTCCACCGGCTTTTTTTTCTTTTTATTCCTTTACTACTTATTTTTCTCACTGCATCACGTTTAACATGAAGGTGTACTGCTGAATGCAGGCCGAGATATCGATATAAAATGATATTTAAGTTGTCGATTGTAATCGATACGGATCGCCTCGACGTCTCGACCGCTCACCTATGTAAGATTTCCATTTAACCGCTATATAATAGTCTGCCTACTTGCCAAACCGATACTGGTGATATGGTTGTGGTTTTATGAAAGTTATAAAAATCGTTATAGTTTTTAACCGGCTTTACTATATATAATATTTTACGATCGAATGAATTCACTCGGTTTCTCTTTACTAATAAATATATACGTTCCGATTGAATTTTTATCATTATCGTATAATTTAGCGACTCTGCGGTGATGGTGTCATGGAATTTGTTATTTTAAAATACAAATCAAGTTTTCTTTGCACCTTACACGAAATACTTGTTTCTGTAATTAATAAACGTTTCTCTCAAAATTTTCTAATTTACTGTACGGTATAACAAAGTAAATAGCATGTCGTATACATTCTGATGAATCTATTTTTAAAAAAAAGCTTGCGACTTGTGAATCCTGATGGAAATCTTCGCTAGTCAAAGCTACGTGTTTTTCTCCCTTTTTGCGTTCGCGGGAGCGTGTAATGCTGTATTACACATTCTTTACGATACAGTTTAGCCACGATTTGTAAAATCAATGGAGTTTTCTACCGACAAACTCGAGACGGTTCAAATCATTTAGATTTGAGAAATATCTCATCTCTAACGATTTCCCCGGGCCGGAAAATCGCAAAGCGTCAAATCATGAGAGTGTGATAACCATTCAATTGTTACTTAGCGTCGTATTCGTTGCTTTATAGTTTGGTTGAGATAGTCTGTAACTAGAAGAGGATAGTAATCGAATGAATTCTTTATTCTGATCGGAACATAATAATGCATTACATAGATATAGATCGTTAAGTTGATATGAGATAAATTATAAATATTAAAATAAAAAGTAGATGCGTTTAATGTCCATATTAATTATTTAAATACAAACACATGAAATAATGTTAAGGTAAATAAATATAAAGAATGATTATAACTTAGAAGCCGTTATTGAAAATTATTTTGAGCACATATTTACGTACACGTTGAATCGAATGCAGATAAATAGTGTTTTGTAAATCACTATTTCGTTTTGTTTAGTAAATCTGTCATCATGGTAATATTTTTTCCGCAAAAGAAAATCTTTTAATTGTATTTTAAATAGATTGGTCGGAGACTTCTCAAACGGTTCGGCAATATATTAAAAATGGTACGGAAGTATTATAAAGACCTTTTTTGTAAGCAAAATTATTGCGTTAAGTTACACGAAAACATTGAGGATGTGCCCCATTTTGCCGGTCAACATAAGAGCGACCGTTGTTTAATGCAGCATTGTTTAATAGTTCGAGAATAATTCTCAAAATATGAATCGTCTGGTATTACTTCTATAAAATAAGGTCCCAATCCCTTTTTTTTTACATCGTACATTCGTACATCAACGCTCAATTCCAGCTGTATGAAGTTTTCCGTCTGCACAATTACCGAGGATTTTCACCAGACCAATAAACACAGTTATTACGGTTTGCTAGACCGTTCAGTTTAAATCAGTGCGTTAGAAAAATGATTATCTGCTGAACAAAGGATTATTAATTCCTCAAAACATCCTACCGTTCTACCAAAATTGTCTATTGAAGTGCTTTACGCCGTTATCACTTAACCTTCAGTTCGTTAAGAAGCTTTCTTAAAACTTTTCTGGTTATTTTCTGCTTATTCAAAGCCTTTCTGGCCGATTTCGATGATTTTTCACGAATATCTTCGCAATAAGCTATTTGTTTTCTAACGTGCAATTGTTCTTGACCTACTTGATGGAGCATATCCAACGACTCTAGTATTTTCAAATTTTGCGTTTCTTTTTTGTTGTTTTTTTTACCCAAATTTTGACGGGTCGGTAGTGGATTATTAGGAAGTCTTTTATGGAGTTCTCCACGGACAACAGCAGTATCATTATTTTTCCACCGACATTAAAACTTAAAATTTCATTCTCGTTTTAGGTACTTAATCACTGTTATTGTCGATGTACGATACAAAAATTAATTGAATAGTAATTATAACAGCTTTTACAACCGACTTCGAAACCGAACTTTCTGTACTGTTTCAGACTTTAATTCGGCAAGCAGAGAAACTGATTTTTAGCTCGCTGTGGCCTTACACACAGTCCCCTTACACGAACGCGTTTTTATTTCAGGATAGGGATTTTAAATCCTCGTTAGCTAGTTTACGAGCGTCGTTTTCTCCGTTTATTATTTCTTCAATAGTTTCACGATTCGTCTTTCGTCTATCGCATTGCGATCCTCTTCAGCTACCAGAACGATATTTCCACGAGCATACAGAGTCGATTTGCGACAGTGTTTTTATATGGCCAAATACTTTTTCTTCGATAACTGTTGCTTGCTCTGTATTGAATAATTTTTCTTAATTGTATAATAAGCGTTTATTCACTTCATTTTATGTTTTATGTTGTTTAAAATTAATACTATGCAGAACAATAAATTCTCCGGAAGTTGCAAAAACAAAAAAGTTTTAATTTTTATCCTCACGAAGGGAAGTATGTATTGATAAACTGGCCACTGAAAGAAAATATTTTTTTTTATTTACTTCACCCGATGACGTCTCCACTCTGTTCGCTGTAGGGACTGGTTGTATATTAAACATCGTTACAGAAAAACGCAATTCTGAACGGCGGTTCATGTAACTAAGATATCTTGTTACATGTGTATTACAGCCGTAAGAGAGATCGGGACAGGTAGAATAAAGTTTTCCTTTCTCTTGTGGAACAGCAAATTATATGATTTTGTATTCAACAAATCAAGATGCATGTTACCGATATAAAATAGAATAAATTGTTGCTTTATTTTAATTTAACAATAATATCGTTATTTTAAAATTTTTATAGTGTTTATTTAGAATAATTTTTTTTAAACGTAAAACTCAAACTACAAAAGTAGTCTGATCTCATTTATCTGTGATTTTACAGTAAGTTTTGAATATAATTCCTTTAACCTAGAAACAGGTTCTTTCCGTTTTATGACATTTTAGGTACTTTTCGTAATATATGTTCGATAATGTTTTTTAATCTCATTTTCAGTGTCGGTTTTCATCTCGTTAACTGTACGAATGAGAGTATCGTTTTGAAAAACTGTATTTTAATATCCTCGAAGGAAAAAATCCCAGTGGTACAAGATCTGAAGATCTTGGTAGCTATAAATCTTTTGAAATCAAGCCGCGATCAAAATATTCTTTCGAGATGACTCGTTTATCAACGGTACAGTTAGTAGCGCTATCTTGCTAAAATATCTTGTTCTCCTTCTTTTTTATGTTATTGTGTAAAAAAAAATAAGCAGAGGTTTATTATTTCACGGCTACGGATTATTGCACACTCGACTTAAATTTCGTGTATTTGATAACGCTTCATGATAGCTCTAATTATTTTTACCTTTCAAAATTCGATAATTTTGATGTTTCGCGTACTTAATATAATGAAACAGCCTCGTAAATAAAATAAACACGATTTGACACTTCGATCCCACTTTAATTAAAAATGTTTCGAAATCAACGCAGGTTTTTTTCGTTTTACGAAAAAACCACCGATAATGTAAGCTTTCAATTTTAACATTTTTGTAGCCCTGAGTACTGTAACTGTTGACTGTCCAATCTGCGGGAAAAACATAAATTTTTTTGGGTTATAGAATATTAACGGTTTTTGCCCTTTATCATTTGGATTCTACCCTACTTTTCTCAAGAACGTAAGTTGTTTATCAAACGTGATATTTTGTTCTTATTAGATATAAAAACAAGTCGAATTTTACTAAGCGGGTGCCGATGTCTAGACTTCATATTAATGTATTTTCAGATAGTTAAAAACTTAAATTCATTTACGTTTAAAAAGTGCTTATTTATAGCAAAAATATTTCAATAACTAAATTTTTTGTTATTTTAATAATAATTCATAAGAATAGCTATTTTATTTATCCCTAAACAGGTGTTAATTTGTATACTTTTATACTGGTTTCCAAAAACATTCTAGAAAAAAAATTAAATAATAATAACTTAAATAAATTGCGCGCTAGCGAATTGTTAACTATTATTATTTTTTCAGTTTGCAAGATGTATTACCAATTACCGGGAAAGAAGAGAAACATAAAAAACTGGGTGTATTTTCTTTCATTTATTATTTACATTGTACCCAATATTAGCTACGATGAATCAGAGAATTTAGTTTTAATAAATCTATCGATTTATTTTATTTTTATAAAAAAAGGAAGAAATTATGTTTTATTTTTAGTTGTTGCAATTTTGTTACGTTGGCATTATTGCTGTTACTGTTTTACACAATGATATTATTTATGCTCGGTCTGGTGCATTCACTTTCACCTTTCATTTGGTCATTAATTTTATTACTATTTGGGTTAAAATATTATATAACGCCACCCGAATATAATATAATTTAAATTGCGCATTCAGTTTGTTTGTTTTTTTTCTGTTTTTAGCTGTTATTAATTATATATTAACTATATAAGATTTATTAATGCACATGCTTTGTTTCATATAAATAGGTTAAATTTTGGTTTTTATTATTTATGAATTTGAAGTAACTAGTTTATGTATTTATTTATTTTTGTCATGGTTATTCTGTACTGTACTGGAACACATAAAGCTTTAAATTTCATATTTTTTAATTGTATTTTATAATTAGGTAGCTGTATGAAGTTTTCATCGATAAATTTTCTTTTACTTCTTTTTGTACGATTTTTTTTATCTTTCTGTTCTCTAGTGATCGCTTAACGTTAGGGTAATTTTTGCCATCCTTTATCCTCGGTTATCTGTTTTCTAGATTCCAATTGTTGTTTTACCCTCCATGTACTTCTTCCTATTACATAATTAACATCGGTTTGTCCCAGATGAACGAATAATTTAGTTATCTCTTTAAAAGATTCTGCGACGGATTTTTTTCTTTGTTTGATCTTACATTTTATCGTACATTACTTGAACAGTCTCAAAGGAAACGTTTGCGTAAATTATTATGGCCGACAGGAATATCGTATGGGAATGCACAAAAAGCGAAAAAGAAATTAAGTCTATATGCGTACCGAATACATTGCGTACAGGAACTGAAACCCCCAGACACTGTTAAAAGAATAAGGTACAGCCAGCGGTTTATCCCAGTAATGGGATGGGCGTACTGGATAATGTGTTTTTTAGTGATGAGGCGTATTTTCACCTTAGCGGTTACATCAGTAGTCAGAACAGATATTGTTCGATACATCTTACATGAATCGCCGCTGCACTCACAGAAGGGTAGGGGTTTGGTGTGCGATTTCTCGACGACCAATAGTGGATGAGTGATTTTTTTTTTGACAACCCGGATACCAAGATACAACTATGCGATTTGTAGATCTCCAGCCTGATGAACGCTATTGTTACCTGCAACAAGACGGAGCAACGTGTCGTACATTCAAAAACACCGTGGAATTTTTGGAAGTAATGTTTTGGTGGTCGCATGATCTCAAAAGATCTGTGGTCTCTCGTTCCCCTGAATTTATCGTCACCAGACTTCTTTCTCTGGTGTTTTTTGAAATGACGTGTGTCTCGAGCAAACACACGTACTTTAAAAGATCTTGGGCGAGCCGTGACTGCAGAGATGAATTCCATTAGCCCTGATGTCCTAACTCACTGGGTTGGTCTAGTGGTAAACTCGTCATCAGCTGATTTCGAAGACCAGAGTTATAAGGTTAAATCATAGTAAAGGTAGTTACTTTTATACGGATTTGAATACTAGATCGTAGATACTGGTGTTCTTTGGTGGTTGGCTTTCAATTAACCACGCATCTCAGGAACGGTCGATCTGAGACTGTTCAAGACTACACTTCATTTACATTCGTGCATATCATCCTCATTCATTTTCTGAGGTAATACTTTACGGTGGTTTCAGGGCTAAAGAGAAAAAGAAAGCCCTGATGTCCTACGAAGGATGTCAAAAAGTAAGAATTTGGACCTACCTTCAGGAAAACGGTTGCTGTAAGACATTACCAATAGTTGTGCATAACTGAATTCCACGAATCAGATCAAATGTGAGTATCTCTATATCATGGTCCACAACGGAATTATAGGGTATAGTATCCATGATGCTCACGATAAAACGATCGCACTGTACTTATTCGTTTTGTATTTTATCTATCTCCTTATCTACACGTCCTCCTCTAACAACAAAATTCTAAGGTGTTTATTATTTTCCTTTCTGCTTTTGCTAATCGTCCCATGTTCACAACGGTAAAGCTACACAATGTATATAGATATTTTTATATAATCTTTACCGTCGGATAGTTTAATTAATAAAAATGTTAGGTTATAAAACATTTTAAAAATGGACCTTTTTAATTCAAAATATTCTTTTACATATTGTCAATTATTTAATTTTCTATTAAAAAAAAATTTAAGAATAAAAATTTCCATTCGTATAGTTTTTAATATATCCTTTTTTAGCGAGACTTGCGGCGTTAGGGTAATAAAATCATTTTTCTTGATTTTTTGTCGACATTCATTAAATTTTAAAACGTACAGATTTTTCGAACAATAGAATTATCGATCGTGCTTTATAATCACAAGTATTTCTATTTTATCCTAAAATATTAGCCTTTCGCTGAAAGGCAAATTAGACATCAGGTTTATCGTACTACCATCGAACAGGAAACAGATCAGTAATCGGTCAGTAGGCTACTTCACAACCTTCCAGATGCCATCACGAAAGCAGTGCGTTTATAGGTTCCGAATTCTTACCGTAAAAATAACAGTCTCAAACTGTAGATGGAGGTAGATTTCACCGGTACTAAATAGGGGATAAAAAAAATTTTCACCTTAAAGTTAAGAAAAACTTCAAATTTATTCAACACGACAATGGTTGCATGTGAAAAACGTTTCACATGTTTAGCATACGACAAGCCTCATCTTCTTACAATTCCAGCAAAATTTTGGTCATCCCTTGCCATATGGGTTGGTCGTAACAAAAATTACTTTAGACAAATGTTTTAGGTAATGTGTAGAGGAATAACGACCACTTTAAACCGATTCGACACTGTGCCTATTAAGGGAGGTATGATATTTTTTGTCTTCGAAACCCCAATTTTCCACCCCCTGGGCCAATGGAAAAATTTACTTACATAAGTTTTAGGCCCTTATCCAAGGAATAGGAGGAACATTAAACGAATTCGATATTTTACTTAATAAGAGTTATAGCGATATTTTGTTTTTTTTCGAAAAAGCCACGTTTTAACTTGTATAGAAACATCTATAATCGTACTAAAATTAATTAAATTTGTTTGCCATAATAAATGGCCGACCGGATTATTTCATTTTTTTAAATATTCTATTGTAAATCCTTATTTATTATTAAAGTGACCAGACTGCATAGTAATTCAAACCTCGTATGATTTATCTAGCGACGTGATCTTATTTCACCGATTTTTTATGATTTTTTTTTAATTTCTCGGTTATAGTTCAACTGCTGCTGCAGCAGCAGATATGCATATCTATAAAAGAAAAGTATAGTGATCGACCAAATTTTTGGGTATCGGGGTTTTTGCAACTGTCGACGTTTAAGACCTACTTAGTCCAAAAAGCACAACAAAAAAGATAATAAAAGTTTCCGGAAAATATATGTATGTACATTACGCGTGTAGACCAGTATTTTGATTAAATATCTCCGTATCGGCTCAACATAAGGTCTTCAAAAATGGCTTAAAAAAAAAAAAAATATATATATATATATAGGGAAATCATGACATTAAATTTTGGACAAACTTGCACAAGGGAGAGCGATATAGTTTTCGACGTTTTTGATTTTTTGCTTTTTGTACAGTTTGTAGAAAGTTCAGCTTTAGTTCGTTGAAACTAATTAATTTATTTAAAATTTGTGAGTTTTAATCGATTAGTTGGAGATCTTCATTATTTTTAAATTATTTCTGCTTCATATCTCGAAAAGCCGATGACCAAGCAAGAGATACATTTAAAAAAAATAAAATCACGACTCCCAAAAAAACTCTTTAAAAAGATTCCAAGGCGGGATCATACATCTAAATCGGTTCAGTGGTTGAGCTGCTACGGTGGAACAAACAAATATACGTAGATACATGCATACATTCCTTTTTGTTCATGCGTGTAAAAAGTTGAAATTTTACTTAGATGATTTACTGTGCATATCCCAGATTTGGACTGATTTGCGGCCCATCAGACAAATGGGCATCACGGATCCATTTTTTTCTATCGACTAATTTTTTAGTCTTTTAAATAACCCTACATGAAATTGGGCCTACATATCGAAGTAAATAATTGCTTTATTTTTTTAATAAAATTTACAAAACTTTTGAATTTTTTATTATTTCTGATTCTTGGTTTTTAAATTGTAACTAATATTAACAATGTTGTAGAGGCAGCTGTCGAGCAAAGGTGATCAGATGGGACCCAAATTTCTTTTACTAAAGATTTCGACTTTTATAGAAATTATACTCTAAATACAGTATAATTTTGATGATAAAAAGTGGTAATTCGGGTCAACAGGGATTCATAATATTTTACTAAAAATGTTAATTGCTTTCTCAATTATTTTTTTAATATTGCATAATTTGTAAGGTAAAAACGTCATTTGATCAAGGTTGTAAAATCGGACCTAAATCTTTTTATTGAATACTTTGATATTTTTCGTAATTGTAGGTCAAATTTTCTTCCGTATCCGATCAGCCAAACCAATAAAATTTTCATTTATTTTATTTAATAAATTTATTGACTTCATAGCACTAATATTGTTTGATTTTATCATCGCATAGAAACCGAAATTATTCGGTATAACAGTGTATTCAAAATTAAATAAATACAACTTCATTTTATTGTATTATTTTCTTTTTAAAATTTTGATGAACTTATAAAAAAGAGTCGGGAAAGTTTAGTAATCTTTTCTTGACTTTTTTGTCTTGTAACGTTTTTAAATATATTTTATCGATCTCTTAACGGATATCAATTGGGATAAATATGATTAAATTTTTTTTAAAAATCAGTTTTTATAATTTTTCAAAGTTCTAAAACTTACCGAAAATATTTTTGAAAGAAAGAAAATATTAATAAGATTCTACTAAAACATACCGTTTAAAACTAAAAGGTTCTTTGGTCTGTTGTAATTCTTTGTGCAAAGAAGAATAAAATGTTACCAAACGTATATGAACTTGCATTCGCTCTAAAGCAACGATCCAATTTTTAATGTCCATTATATATACATTTTCAGGATCCTTTTTTTGTCTGTTGACATATTTCATCATAGTAAATGTTTGCTCTCCCCGTGCTAACATTTTAACGAATTTGATTATATTTCGTACCATATTATCAGATTATCTTTATCTGTAAGAAATCCTCTTGTTTATTTAACCTGCTTTATTTGTGAAATTTACAAATAATAAAACTGAAATGAAGAGGCGTTGAACTCTCTGTTAAAGGATACGGAAATAATTTATTTTAATTTTTTTTTACGAAACTATTTTCTATCGTTCTGTTTTTGAAAGAGACAAATTACGATATTAATATTTGCCTACTACTATTAACACCTACGAATTTTTTGACTTATTTATTGTAGAATCAACAGAACTTCATATATATATATATATATATACACACACACGTCTTCATTTTTTTTTTTTGTATTATTTGTTTGTAGTAGTAGTTTTGTACATATAAACTTCATCACTAAGTTGAGCTTATTTAAGTTTGCTTTTTTTTCATTTTATCAAATCTTTTTTCAAATTTTCTAAATCGTCTCGTAATTATTTTAAGCGGAGAAAATTTTGAATATTAGAGAAGTTTTTTAATATTGATTTTTCTAATAAATATTTTACTACATTCATAAAATGTTTGAACCAATTTTGTTTATTTCGATAAAACAAAAAAAAAATTAAAAAATATTAAAGCATTTTTCGATATTTAGAAGTCAACCAAATTATTAACACAACTACTTAGAATTTGCTAACCCTTATTAGGTGGTCCGACTTCAAGGAAACGAAATTTTGAAAAAATATTTTTATTTGAGGCCGGTTTTATTATTATTTTAACATTTTTATTTTATTTTATTTTTTTAAATTTGATCAATCCTATAAAAAACTTTGCTCTATGAAAAAATGCTGCTCTTAAGAAATGTAAAGGCATAAATCGGCGTCTTGATAAAGTAAGAAAAGGAATCTTAACGAAAGACGGGTAAAGAGAATGTTTCTAAGGTTCTCTGGAATCCGTACTATTTTTTAATCCTAATTTTTCCGTTTAATGTTTTTGTATTTCTACATGGAAAAATACTTTAAGTATCAATCTAGGGTATAACGGTGGTTTTTTTTGAGGACTTTGGGGACTTTCTGAAAAACTTCATTTGTAAAATAAATAAAAAATCATAGATGTTGATAGAACGTAGAACGTAAGTTCATAGAAGTTTCTATGGAAGTTTATATAACATCCATAAATACGTGTATGTGTATATTCGTATAATATTATTTTTTATCTCGTCAAAAATTCATATAAGATGGTGTGGGAGTTGGTGTATTTTGGATGAAGAATGAAGTGATTAAATATTTGAAAGAATCAAATTAATTGTTGTTGCGAGGTGGTTTAACTTTAATATTTTATTTGTTTTTGTTTATTAGCTTAAAAAAATTCTTTTCGGCTCGCCGGAAAGCGGAGGTAGATTTCACCGTTGCTAAGTAGGGGATAAAAACCCACCGGGTTGGTCTAGTGGTGAACGCGTCTTCCCAAATCAACTGATTTGGTAGTAGAGAGTTCCAGCGTTCAAGTCCTAGTAAAGTCAGTTAGTTTTGCACGGATACCAGATCGTGGATACCGCTGTTCTTTGGTGGTTGGGTTTCAATTAACCACACATCTCAGGAGTGGTCGAACTGAGACTGTACAAGAGTATACTTCGTTTACACTCATACATATCATATCATCCTCATTCATCCTCTGAAGTATTATCTAAAAGATAATTACCGGAGGCTAAACAGGAAAAAGAAAAGGAAAAAGTAGGAGATAAAAAAGATTTTCCACCTTAAAGTGAAGTCTTCAAATCTACTCAATACGACAATGTTTGCATGTGAAAAATGTTTCACGTTTAGCCTACGACAGGTCCCATCTTCTTACAATTCCAGCAACATTTTGGTCATCCTTTGCCGTAAGGGTTAGTCATATCAAAAGTTGTTTCAGACAAAAGTTTTAAACAATCATTAGATGACTAACGACCGCTAAACATATTTGATACTGCGACTATTAAGGAAAGTATAATTTTTTTTTCTTAGAAACCCCATTTTTTCCACCCCGTAGGTCAATCGTTAGTTATATCAAAAAACTTTACTTACATAAGTTTTAGGCCCTTATCCAAAGAATAGTAGGAACTTTAAACAAATTCGATATTCTATTTAATAAGAAAGTTATAGCAATATTTTGTTTTTTTCGAAAAAGCCCCCCACTTCCACCCCCACAGACCGGTTTGGCCCATTAACGAACTCGACCGAGATTTCGGGTCGTTATATTTTATGTATTAATTTTAAAGTGATCGGTGCAAAATTACGGCAGTTATCTTGACCACAAGAAAGTGAAGTATATATACATTTTTGAACTGACGGTGGTTTTCGGATCTGGGGTTGCGAAACGCGAAGATATGTCAAAATTTTTGGAAGTCGAATCATGGTACCCATTTCAGCTTTCTTATGAAATCTACTTAAAAATAGAATGTATTCGGTTATTTTGAAGAAAAAAAACATCACCAACCCTTACAAATCTGCGTTTTATTATTTTTTTTAATTTTTGGCTTTCAGCCTCTGCTATTATTAAACCAAATTATTTTTCTCTTGATAAGTCGTCAGAGCGAGATAAATTTTCAATATTAATTATACAGATAAGGTGAAAACTTCTTGTACTCTTTAAATATAATTTTTTTGAAACGTTTATAACGTACTTTTAGATGCAAGTATGACAGATTATCTTATTAGTGTTGAATTTGTAGGTTATTTTTACATTTTAATAGTTTAAAAAAATAAATTTATATATATATTTAATGTTTATTAAATGAAATATTAATATAATATTTATTTATATTATTTTTCATTTTATAAAAATGTAAGTCGAAAGATTTTAAATAATTGTATTATTACTGGAAGGTGGATTCAACATTGTTGAACAAAGTACAACATTGTTGCTAGTCGATATGTAATATAATATTTTGTGTTATAAAACAGTGCATTATTTTTTCTTTTCTTTTTTTAAACGTAGTTTCTATGAAATGAACGAACGATCGATTCGTTGAATTATTTATTTCCTTCAAATAGATTTTATTCGAGTTTATTTTCCTAAGATAATGGTAGCCGATTAGCGTTCTAGTGACACCAGATGCAGTAACTAACAGCCGTCGAATGCATTTGAAAGTGTGTTTTCTTGGTCGTGACAATAACTACCTAGTAAGTTTACTACTAAAACGACAGTTGTGCTTTGCCAATCGTTGTATTTTTGACGCTTTTCTTCGATGCATTTTCTATCTGGGTTGGTTTTTGCTGAATTCTTCACGGTTGGGGCTTTGAACCCGCAGCAGCAATGCCCCGCCATCCGTAACGGTCATCCTCCACCGCCGTTTCCCCTTCTTTTTCTCTATACCTCTCTCTTCATATCTCTTCTCTTACCGCCTTTCTCTCTCTCTCTATCTCTCTTTATTTTATTACTACTATACAAGAGAGTGAGGGCCTCGAGTGCATCGGTTACATTTCGTTTGTCTGTATATTATTGTGGTACAACTTTAACAAACTGCAACAGTATCAAAATCATTTTGTTGTTTTAAATCGTAAAAAAAGAATAAATATTAAATTATTTTTATGTAAAAGTACAAAGTGAGAATGTCTGCATGAGTTTTATATCCGTTGTTATTTATACGTAATTTTATTTATATTACGTTCTGTAATAATCTAAATTTGACCTCAAAAACCTAATCGACCTTATTATTTCTTTATTCTAAAAAAGCTTGAGGTAAACAATTAGGTATGAAAAATTAGTATCTGATTTGTTATTGACATTCTTTGAAATATCTATAAACAAAGTATTTCTCGTTCGTGTGTCTTAGATATACATTTTTTTTCTTTAACCGATATCTTTTAAATAAATATTAAATTATTATTTGCAGGAAACCGGTCGTCATATTTAAAATTATATTAAGAACTAAAATACTTAAAAATTTATTATTTCGTTACATTCTCCATTTTTATTGAATGTTATCGATTTCCCTAATCTTAACGAATGTTTTTTTTTTAACTTTCATTATTATAAAACAATAAGGCATTCTCGATTTCTTACTGATTTGACGAAATATTATTTTCATTCCTACGAGTGGAAAAAAGCACAAGTATAAACTAATATATTTCTCTTAACATTTTTTCCCCGTCCGTTCTATTCTCCTACTGTTAATTCCTCGACATACCATGCGGTAGTATTAAATTGATCGATGAAAAACAACAGTAAAATGACTTTTTCTTTACTCGGAATTTTCATTTTCCCCTTAAATACGATGTTCTACTTTCTTTTTATTTTAAAGTTATTAAAACAGCACCATAAATACTAACTTTTTTAATCTGTGTGCTCCTGGTAAAATTAACGAAGAGTTTATATTGATATGAATATTCAAAAAACTTGTTGAATGTTATCAACATTTTTTATTTTATTTATTTTTTTTTTTGCTTGATTATATCGCCACATAAGCTTGAAGCTTGTGCCTGGGATATGGAAATGTAGCGTATGAAAAATGTAATTTTACTTTTCATATTAATCTCGTTTACATTAAAATTTATTACATGTTTTTAAAATTCATTTATATATATAATGTATAGTTATATAATACTATATTGTATAATATTTAATGTATATATGTATATAATATCAATAAATTTTATTTTGTATCCATTTTCCTTTTGTGCATTTAATTTTTTTTCTATAAATTATGATTTAGCCCACCGGGGCCTGGTCTAGTGGTAAACTCGTCCTCCCAAATCAGTTTTTTAATAGCTGATTTTTTTAATAGCTGAAGTCGAAGGTTTTCAGGTTCGAATCCTAATAAAAGTCGGTTGCTTTTATACGGATTTGAATGCTAGACAGTGGATACCGGTGTACTTTGGTGGTTGGTGTTCATTTAACCAAACGTTTCATTTCTCTATCTAGAATGGTCGGCCTGAGTCTGTACAACAATACACCATGTCAAGAATACACCAAGAATACATTTACATGTCATACACACCATCCTCATCTCTTTGGTGCGTGAGGGGGATTGCTTGTTGTTCACTAGTTGAACAGATTGCAACGTACACATTAAAAATAATAAAATAAAATAAATTACGATTTAGATTACTACTTATTGGCGTGAAATCGATGTATATAGATCTAAATTCTATAAAGGAACTTCATTTATGAAAATCCTTCCTCGGAAGTAAAATCTGTTATTCTAATGCGACTACAACTAATTACGTGATTAATATTATTTATTTAACTACATATATATAGATTATTATACAAAGTGTTACATAATTCTATGATTTACTGATCAATTTTCCTCAGATTTGCTAGCATGAATAGTATGAATTTAATTTTTAAAAAATGTATTCGTAAGGTCTCCTTCTGCTTAGATTTAAGGATTAAGGTAGCTACGAGCTCATAAACCAAATTTTCTTTTGTAGACTTCAGTATGTGAAAATGTTAAACGTAAACTAGTATAGTGAAACGTGAATTATATCACCGTAATACGATTTTATGATTTTATTGATTCTGAAATAAGTGTTTATTTTTGATACTACTACCATCTTTTACGAGGCCGTCCAACTTCCCATTTTCCTTGTGGAATATAATACCGAACCTTTAGAAAGTAGTCTTTTGTTTGATATCCTTTTCAATTGTTACCGCGGTAATCTAGGATTCTTTTTGTTCAAGCCGCAGATACTTAAATCGGCACGTTTATTTGCATCTCATAATCTTCCGTCGCGAGACGTCCTTAAATCTCCGTAAAAATTTCATTTCTGTCTCTTTATAGTAATCAACGATTTACTACCGTGTAAAACAATTAGAACAGCCTTTTTTGTAGAATTTCATTTTCGTATATATTCTGGGATTATTACTCTGTTTTAATTTAATCTCCCTTCAATATCGAGATCTAAGTAATGTAAAGTAAGACGTTTGCTATCAAAACGTATTTTTGAAGAACAGGATATTTATCCCTAAATGCTATAATTTTTGTCTTATCAGTGGAAATTTTGAAGTTATATTCCTTTCACAATTTATTTAGAATATTCTTACTGATGTCTGAAGATCACCTTCAGGTCCTTTATCGGTATATGTATATAGATCTGTACCGTGTGTAGATTACTTCAGGAACGTGTAAACATCCTACTCCACGGATAAAAAAAAGATTACTCTGGTATTTGCCTGGGTGATTCAAGAGAAACCATTCTAAAACCTTGATCGGAGCAGCTTCACAAATAATTAATTAAAAGTAAAAACTTGAAATAGTTTTAAAGTAAATTACATGGAGATACTAAATATAAAAAAAAAATACAAAGTAGTACGTAATTCGGAAGGCGTCAATGAAAATTATTGAGCACACACATTATTTACGTACACGTTGAACGGATTGCAGAATTTTGTTTTTAATTTCTGTAAAATAAAATCTTTTAACCTTAACTGGAAGATTTCTTTAACCGGTTCGGCAATAATTAAAAATTATGACGGAAGCACAATAAGGTCATTTCTTGTAATATTATTGTGTTGCGGTAAACGAAAACAGTTCTGTTGTTCGGTTTGATAGAGGTTTATATTGTTATTTTTCAAGAATAAGCTGTTATTCTTTTAGCAGAGATTATATTTTTAATTATCTTGATCAGGTGAGGTAGGCATCTCTGTATACAAAACCTGCCAAAGAATATCGTTCTCAACACTTACCACATTGAGCAACTTTTAACGGGTACTCTCCCTTGAAAAAAGTTTTCATGAAATTTTCCAGAAAAAATCATTTTTAGTTTTCTAATAATTACGGTTTGCTGTGTGTATTATTTTCGTCTAAAATTCTACCTGTTTGTTGAAATAAAATAGTAAAATACTGTTTGTTTCGTGATAGATTATTACGAACCTTTATTTTGTGTTTTTTTAATGAATTTTTATGTGTATTGAACGAGCATGTTCGTGCGTGTATATATTTATGAGTTTTTCGTAATTATAATTCTAATTACAAATAATATTTCTTTGATGAGTTGTGGCGTCGTATTCGGTCTGACGTCATAGAAAAAAAATCCTTGACATTGAATCGTACTTGAACACTGTATGTTCTCATTCAGGTAGTCTAGTTTTCTTTGTACGGTATCGTACAAGTTATTCAACATTCTTGTTACTGCAGTGGAGTAAATAGATTTATATGATTTAACGTGCGTGTACATAAAACGGATGAAATTGTAGTCATTATTTTTAACAACATGCAATAATTATAAACCGTAAATGTTTATGTAGTTAACCTATATGGGTTAATTTTTAACTGAAATCTGATTTCATATTTAAGTTAATTTGTCTTTATTAACGTGTGCAGAAGACCTAGAACGTTTTATATTTCTCCAAAACAGCCGTTTCCAATTTTTTAGACTCGCCAGTCCTTTTTAGAATCAATTTCTTGTGTTTACGAGTAATCTTGTTTTTCCTACAGGGAAAAAGGAAATTTCCCTTTTTCCCTGTGAGAAATTCCTTTTCCCTCGTCCTCTTGGACCGGGAAATTTTAAATTCCACAGGTCCAATCGTGGGGGGGAACGGAAGATAGTAAGGGAATGTGAACAGATATCTAAATAATTGAACGATGTTCATTAAATGAAATTATATTTTAAAAACTTTGCAATTTAACGTAATATCTTAACTACCACCTATACACATGATATTTTCAAAACTTACCCATATACATAAAAGTTCTTACAAAATTCAATAAATCAAAAAACGTTTGTGTTACAACAGATTGTAGTTTTCTTATATTAATTCTACAGTTTGTTTCTTATTCTTTAATTTCATTCAATTTGATTTTGTTACTTTCTCGTTTAGATAGCGCTACAGCTCTAGAAGGGAAAGTATTGTAATCGGTCCGATTTGAGCATATGCGGTTTTCACCCGATCTTGGCGTTTTGACACCTAAATACCCAAAACACCGAATGGAAATATAATTCCGGATGTAATGTTCGTATGTGTGTTCGATGTCGGCCAGAACTACTATATATCTCAAAACTACTGGACCGATTTTGACCATAATTGATCAGATTACTTCTGTATATGGGGCATTGATGCCATTAAATTTTCAACTTAAAAGGTCAAGAGGGACAGGCTGTAGAATAAGGTTACCCTTAGTATCCCGAGATTTCGCCTAATTGTCATATTTTTCTTAGGGACATTTGTTAACGATTAAAAAATAACATATTTTTAGAAAAAACTTTGCAAAATCGCACTCCCACCCCAAAAAAATGCTCTAAACTAGTGGTTAAGAGGACATACAGCACCAATAGATTGCGGCCCTGTCACCACAAGGAGCGCTAGTGCCGCAGTCAGCCATCTTGGACTACCCCCTCTTCCTACGTTCTCTTGGACGGGAAAAAGGGTTAAAGGGTTTAATTCCACAGGGTTGCCGATCAAATTATTCTTTACCCTTTAAATGTATAATTTTATATATGTTTAAAGCATAAAGGACATTCTGTATATTTGTTTTCATGTAGGGATATATGATTGTCAGTATAGATGTTTGCCTAATTCTCATGAAGCACACTAGTCCGGTGCGTTTAATAAATAATGATCGGTATATAATTACACATTACAAATCTGATTTCAGAAACGGATAGGTTTGTTACTTGACGGATAATAAAAAAGGGACTGCATTTGCCTTAAATAATCAAGGAAAATTATGGCAAAAACCTTGATCAATGCAATATTCTAAAATGCAAAATTAATGTTTTAAAAGAAAGAAAAGTGTTTAATTCCGTATTAATACTTGAAATTAAAAGTAAAAATATTGTATTATATTGTGTAAGAAAATCTCATTCATGTTAACATTAAACCCGGTATAAAAATGATTTATTAATAACTGTATAAATAAATTAATAACATCCATAATCTTTTGTTTATTTTAAAATCATTTTAAATTTAATAATAAACGGTATTTAGAGGAGGAAAGATTTTCTTTAAAGGTCCCGTACCTTTGTCATTCTCTATTTTATCAATTACATTTTTGTGAATTGCGTTTAAGGTATCGTCTTCAATTTAAAAAAATTTATATATATATATATATATATATATATATATATATATATAATAGACATTTTTAATGCTTGTGAACTGAGTATTTGAAAACATTATAAAAATTCATTCGATTTTTTTCATACATCATGTTTCAAACTTCAAATTATTATCTTTAACTTTTTATTTATGTCTTGAATTCCTTAACTGTAATAGTTGTAGGGGATCTGACATTTGACTCCAAAAAATTGTATAGTTATTCCTAAGAATAATACGCATCTGTTGTCAGGCTGACTAGGAACAAGTACCATTGAAATAGGGAAATAATTTAAATATACTGTCGCATATAAGAATGGGAAGCCCACCGAAATGCAGGTAATATTTACGCCTAAAAGTAACACCTTCATTCTGTTCATGGCAAGGATTGACAGTATAGGATACATAATAAAAAATAGGGGTTTTTTACCACAATTTATTGGTTTTCAATCAATATTTCTCAAAACCTACTGCAGATACGGTTTGGACATATTTTATTCCATATTTCAGGTCAAAAACAATAAGAAATCACTAATTCTGTCCCTTAATTAACTTCCTAAAAATTTCAGTACGACCTCATTTCGCCGGAGTAGCTGAAACCCGAGCGAAATTTTTTACTAGCCGTAATTCTCAAACGAAGCATTTTAGGACATACTGATCTTTTTTTAATTATTTTCTCGAGTAGAATAGCGTATGAAAGTCCCGGGAGAACTTCGTGATACACTCCGTATATGTTATTGAAAATTTTGTGTATTGAGAATAGAACTGTGTCAAACGTGTTCAGCTATAATATATCGCTACGTATGTAACAATGGTCGGGTAACTAGTATGTTATGTGTATTATAATACATATATATGGAAGATTGCAGTCAACTGTACTGTGTAGACTCGACTGACATTCACACCCGATTTGTTCTTCATAGAAGGTCATTGTGTACCGTAATATTTATTATAATATACGTGATAATACGCACGCAAACACGCATACACGTGAATAACTCCCTATCTTTTTATTTGTATGTATTGCGGGTTTTTTTTGTGTTGGCCCTTGGTTTTATAATTATTTACCATATAAGTTTTGTTGTATATTTAAATATAAAATTATACTCGTGTATTTGTCACATTAATTGCCGGGTGAAATATTTTGATATAATACCGTTAAATGGGCTATATATTACATTATTCTGTGTTATTTATGGTTATTTTCTTCTCTTTTATTTTTGTTAATTACAGATTTAGTTTTAATTTATATATAGTTCAGTATTTCTTTATATATTTTATAAAAAATGTAATTTAGCTTAATTTATTTAAACGTCACCGTTCTTTTTTTTTCTTTTTTAAACTATTCATTGTTTTATATATGTATATATTTAATTAAATATGAAAATTCATGGCATAAATTCTTCTATAAACTGTTTGGCTTATTGTATACTTTACATTGAGTATTTCTTTTGTTATCGTGTTTATTTATTTATGTTTATATTTCTGTTACTATTCGGTGAGATGTACTCTTCATTGATATTATCATAAATTATCAAAAAGATTACCCTAAAACAACCATTTATAAAATTTGTTACTTAAAATTAAACCCGGATGATTTTTTTAATTTAATCTATTTTAAATTTAAATCCATCTCGCGGGTTACGCGTTCGTTTTTCGTTAGTTTTTTTTTTTTGATAGCCCTTTAGTATTTCTTAAAAATAAAAAAGCCAAAAATTTTCACCCCCTTTCTAGAAAATGATAGCTTTGTTTTTTTAAAATTATGTCTGTATCTTTGTATTTTTAAACAATTTTAAACATTTATTTTCACAGCTTACGAAGTTATTTTATTAAAAGTTAGTTTTACCCGAATACTTCTCATTGAATATGGGAGCCCCCATGATGAAAAAAAACTTTTCGCAGTTACACGTTTTTTATGTTCAAAACATATTTTAAACAATAAAGTTTCTAAAATATCTTAACACTCTTCTTCCCTCGTGGGGAACTGTCAAATTGAAAAAAAAAAATCGAATTTCTTTTTTTAATTTCGATTTTAATGTATTTAAAATCAATTTTTATGAATATTTTAGTTATTAACAAAAGCCCCTGATGTATGCGCCTTCAAATTTTCAAAAGTGTCGAAAACGTATTTTTCGAATTTCTAATGGTATTGTTTTATTTCTATTTATTTTATTTAAAACAATTTATGTTCTTAGAGATAAATATTGTTTGATTTTTGGATTCGTAAAAGCAAAATAATATTTATAATTTTTATTTAAAATTAAATAAATTGTACTTTACAATTTAATTTTATTGTCATTTCAATTTAAAATTTTTTAATATAAGGAATAGCGTGGGAAAGTTTTGCAATTCTTTGCCGGCTTATTATTTTTAAGAAATCGCTATAGAAATTTAGCATAAAAAGATAATTCGAATCTTAAGCCGGGGAAAAGATATTTCCGCCCGAGGAAAACTTTTATGAAAGAGATAACCGTTTAATGGTCCTGCAATTGGAAATTTTTGCAAACAAACTGATTTTTTATAAGTTTAAAACGTCTATCGATCCCCTAACACTATTAATAATAATGTTAGTGTAGTGTTAATACATATGCATTTCTTACACATCGCATTGGGTTGTGGAGGGTTGCTTATTGTTTACTAATTTACTAGTTTACTAGTAACTAAATTGTATCCTACAACAAAATGAAATTATATTATTGGTTCGGCAGAGAACACTTAACATTCCGGATTTCGTACCGAATATGATTCCGTCAAGCCCTCATGGCCGGATTAACGGAATTTTACTTAATTGTATTCTGTTAACGACATAGCTATATTATTCCTACTATTTTATATATATATATATATATATATATATATATATATATATATATATATATATATATATAAATAAATATTAAAAAAAACACATTAATTTACGTACTATTAAATCGAGTTGATGCGCTTACGCGGGTACACATGCGCGCGACGAACTCTGCTACATAAATTGTAATTTACGTTGAATACAAATCACGAGTCATTTACTTTTTATCATTTCATACAAATATAAAATGAGATGAATTATAGGTAACTGACCTAAGGCAATATTAAAAGGCGGTATTACAAATAATAATAATAATAGTAACAATGGTTATAAAAGCGGTGTCGGATGACGACCTGAGACTTTTCAATGCATTCAACTACTGTCAGCTCGGTTGACCTACCGACCGCCCACGATACTTCCTTTTCCGTTTATTTCTCTAATTTCTTTTCTATTTTATAAAAGATTTTATACATTTTGTTTTTCATGATCCAAGAGTTTGTAATACTTTTTATTATTTTTTTATAATACTAATTTATTTTTCTGTTCATGATTTCTTTGCATATTCTAACTGTTCTATTTAGTTCTCCATTAATATCACATTCATACATAAATTTACGTATTAAAAAAAAAAAAACAAATTACTTTGTCGCTTGAAATTTTATAATTTCTCATAAAAAATATAATTATTTTGTTTTAATACTTATTTTTCCTATCTCTCTCTAGCCTTAGATGTATACTTCCATAAGCGATTCATCTTTCCTCTAACAATGTAAATCCGTATCAATCCAGTATTATGTTTTATTATTTGACGGTCTTCATTTGTTGCTGCAACACAGCAGAAAATAAACGCATACAATTTAGCTAATTCGCTAGGTTGTATCAAAGGAATTAGGAGGCCCCTTCTATCATACGGGCACCTCAGTCAAACATTCATTATTTATAAAATCATTCCGTTACCGGTTCATAACAATCGTCCACATCACTTTTATTTTCTGAATTCAAAATGTTCTCGTTAGTGCAAATTCCTTTACAGTTCCTGCGTTATTTACTTTAAGATAGTGCGTACATTGAATTCTGTGTATTCCCATTTCATTTTAATGTATTCCTTTCATATTTTGGTGTGGTATTACTTTCAAATTATTTTAATTTTTTCTCAAAATTTTATTAACGGTTTTTGTAGTTTGTATCGGTGTGCTTTCTCTGCTGTTCATGTTTCTCAGACGATTATCCGATTCTTCGAAAAAATAAAAAATAAAACCAATCAACTTTTACAGTTATTAGGGATTTGATGCAGTTCTTAATGTCTACATCCGTAGCATGAATCTTGTGGATGTTTAGCCAAATACTTTAGAGGAAAGGATCATGGATGTGATAAAAAACTGAATATTAAAAGATTAGATGTCCATAGAGGAACCGACTGGTGTAAGTAGGCGCAGAAAAGGAGTTCTTCAATGATCTTCCGGTTAATGGGGATTTGTCTCCTCTAGATATCCTCGGGAGATCAAGATATCTTTGGCGTAGGATAATACAGATCAACTATTTTTCGTAGACTATATATCTCTCGACTACTATCTTTCGTAGACTTGTAGTTATAACACATTTAAATATCAATCCTTCTTATTATCACGAAATTAAAAACAAATTATCTATTTACTCATAATAAACATTTGGCTTTTAATTGAAAGCGCTGAGTTAATTTATGTATTTTCATTACATGTTGATAACAGACAATCGTTGTTATCCGTAATTTAATATTCGTAACGTTTTTAAGGTTTTTTTTTTGAATTTGTAACTTATTCTTGAATCCAATATGATTATACACATATATTAAAAGATCCATATTTAAAGTAATTCAGTTATACTGGTGAAATAAAATTAGTAATTTTTCTTTAAAAAAAATATCACGGAACTGCTAAGTTAGGATTCATAAGTAAATGTATGATTGATCGTTTAGAATGTGCTTTAAATCTGTAAGTAAAGTAAATTATAATTAGGTTATTACGTGTACCCACCGGGTTGGTCTAATAGTGAACGCGTCTTCCCAAATCAGCTGATTTGGAAGTCAAGAGTTCCAGCGTTCAAGTCCTAGTAAAGGCAGTTAGTTACTTTTATACGGATTTGAATACTAGATCGTGGATACCGGTGTTCTTTGGTGGTTGGGTTTCAATTAGCCATACATCTCAGGAACGGTCGAACCGAGACTGTACAAGACTACACTTCATTTACACTCATACATATCATCCTCTGAAGTAATACCTACTTCAGGCCGCGATCAGAAATTTCGCGGTGCAAGTATGACCATATGACTATGATGTTGTATGACGTGATGCGAAGCTTTAGATGAGTGCGTTTAGTTTCTTGTTTGTGATGTTCTAGTAAACCAAAAAGGTATTCGACATTTTCTGAAAAACGGATAAAATTGAAGTTGAGCTGTTATAAAGTACTTTGTTTTAAAAGGTTTAACCCAGAAGGATAACCCATAAAAAAAGAGTAGATTCACTTTGAAGAATTCTACCTCTTAGTTTTCGACGGTAAAATGTGGGCCGCTGAATTTAAACGCTCATTCATTCCAGATGATGAAAAAACATGACTACGGTTTTTTTGGGGATTCTCGTGGTGTGGTGCTTATAGATTACCTGGAAAAAGGCAAGACCATCACTGGATGTTTACGCTTCATTACTGGATCGATTGAAGGATGATATTCAAGCTAAACATGTACATCTGGCCAAAAAAAAGGGTTCTTTCAACACGATATTACGCCTGCACACATGTATGTCATGCGCCTACAAAACCCCGACCTACGCTTTGAAGTGCTTTCACTCGAGCTGGATTTGGCTTTCGGTGATTTCTTTCTCTTCCCAAACCTGAAAAATTGAGTAGACAGAAATTCAATTCAAGTGATGTGGTCAGAGCTTTGACATCCGGTTATTTTGCAGTGTTTGACAAATCGCATTCTACTGTGGGAATTAAAAAGTTGGAAAGTGGTCGGTTAAAAGTATCAGATTGACAGGTTGAAATATTAAAAAAAAATAAATTTCTGAAAAAAGTTTTTTTGTTTTCTTTGTCGAGCCGAAAATCTTTCACCCTCGTAATTTATTAAGAGTTCTGATAATTTATTAAAATTCTGATAACGCCTGAGAACAGATAAGAGTCGTTCAGACTGGTTTTGTATTATTATACTCTGTGTACATTTATATACACTTGTATATTAAATTATGTATTCATTAGTTTTGAATAAAGGATTAAGGTATTTAAGAGCAGAAGTAAAGGAATATTCATATCGAACGACAGAATGTAATCTATTTTAAATTAGGCTCTTGCATTCTACACAGTAGCTTATTTAATACCGTGTATCATATTGAATCAACGTTTTCCCGTTCATCTCATACAAATAAATTACATTATTAATAGTATCGTGTATTATTAACGTTATATATTTGCCGATGATTTGAAAATGTTTAAATTGTTTCATTACAGGGTGGTCCTATCTTATTTTCCAATTATTTTTATATTAACTTAAGGGATTTCATTATTACTTCCTTGTACTAAGTAAAGGAAGTATTGTGATTTCGAAAAATTTCCGTTTTCAGATTTCAACGGAAATATCCATTTTGACCATCCCTAAATCTATTTTGTCTAGTTTCGGCGTGACGTCTGTACGTACGTATGTATCTCGCATAAGTCAAAAACTATTAGCCGTAGGATGTTGAAATTTTGGGTTTAGGACTGTTGTAATATCTAGTTGTGCGCCTCCCCTTTTGTTTGTAATCGACTGGACCAAAAGTGTCCAAAAAAGCCCAAAATCCAAAAACATTTGGATTTTGGACTTTTTCTTAACTGCAGTAATCAGCCCTCATTGAGAGCTTTTCAGCAATATATCGTAAGTGGTACTTATATTCATTGGTTCCAGAGTTATAATCAAATAAAATTTTAATTAATGAATTATTTTTATCGTACAAGTGGAAGGCACATCGGTTCGAATCCGACTTCATTTCTTTTCTTAACTCTTTTTTTAAATTTAAATATATTAATTTATTAATAATTATTAATCTCTGATTTAAAAAAAATGTGTATATGTAATTTAATAGGCGTACAAGGAAGTCATGTAGTTTCCATATCAGATTTTTTTTATTGAAATTGTATATATACAAAAAAATGTAAAGAATCTTTTATCGATATGAAATTTACCATTTAAAAAATCTTTTCTCAGATTTATATAAGATACAATTATAAAATATAATATTATATTATACAATATTTACGTACATGATGAACGGGATGCAGAAAATTGGATGCAGATTTAGTTCTAAATCTTTTAGAACTACTAAAACTATAAAAAAGAACCTAAATTTTCTGCATCCCGTTCAGCATGTACGTAAATATTTATACAAATAATTTTCAGTAACGCTATCTGAATTGTAAAGTGTTTTACCGAATTTTGTTTAAAAAAATTTTTTATCTTTATGTATTACCTTAATATTATTTTGTGTTTGTGTGTGTGTGTGTATGTGTGTTAGGTAGTTAATGTGTGCAATAATCATATCTTTTATTTTTATTTTTATTTATTTTATTTTTATTTTTATCTTTTATTTTTTATTAAACTATTCTGTATTTTATGATGTCGGTGTCTTCAAGGTTTACTTGATCCATCCAAGCAAATGTTGGCCAATTCCTTTTTTTCTTATGCGTGGAATGGCATATTTACCGGTTCCCGAAGCGATCTAAATGTATTGTTATGTACCGATCAATATAAAAGAATCATTTAATCTATATTTTTCCTGTCTGTAGGGTTTTTGTAAATTAAAAAATTAAAAAGTTATGTTTTTAGGAGAATAGACTTTTCTGCTTTTTTATCCTTAGTTTCCTTTTGACCTTTTTATTCGTAGATAGGTAGATGAGATAATGTACTAAAAAAAAAAAATAATTTAATAAAAATGAAATAAAATTTTTTAAGATTATTCAAATATTAATATGAAATATTTAAACTAGTATACTCGTATCGTTTAAAGATTTTACGTAATAGAAACTGATGAAATGTTATGTGATAAATTAACTTGAGTGTACGGCTGCTTTCTGCATCTGAAAAATTTTAATATTTCTGTCCAGCAAACTAATTTCATTTTCATGAGATGCGATGAAATCGTTTAATAATTGTCCTGTCCACCAGCAATAAAATTTATATATTTCTGTAGCGAGACGTAGACTTGCGGTTCGTTTCAGTTTTCGTTTATAAATTGTATTGTAATATTTTTTTTTTGTTCTTTTATTATGCAAAAAGTCTCGTATTGAAAAAAATAGATCATTACCGATGTAGAAGTGTTTGCTAAATTTCATTTTTCTATATATATATATATATATATATATATATATATGTGTGCGCGCGCGCGTGTGTGTAGCGTCTCGACCTTACATCCGGAAGTCCCGGTTCGAATCCCGGTCAGGCGTTTATTTTTCATACGCTAAAAAAATCTCATTTCCAAATCACACATAAGCTTCACGCTTATTTGATGATGTCATTAAGCGAAAGGAGAGATATGGATGTATATCAAAAAAGTAGCCAAGAATTAACCGTTTAGGTACGATAAAAAAATTTGTAATTTGATGTTAACTTTGAATTGTAAACTAATGACATGCAGTAAATATTACGGTATGAGTGTGTATAATATGAAACACAAAAAAAAAACAAATACATACGTTTTTGCTGTGTATGATTAAGACGAAAGCAAAAGTGTTATCTTACATTATAGTATAAGTTTTTATACCACTGAATTCTTCATTTGCATCTGCCTCTTCTACCTTTTTGACTCCAATCTAGGCTATCTCAGGAGAGACCGATATGAAAACGCTACAACCATCACAATATCTTCTGTTATATCAGCAGAATTTGAACGAGATTAGTCCCTATGATAAAAATATTTCACTAATTTTAGATTTTCAAGAGATTATTAAATATGGTCCCATATTATTATTTAGTTTCTTTTTAGCATATTATTATTTAGTTTTCTTTTAGTTTCTTTCAAAAAACCTTTCGTTTTTTTTTTTAATAAACTACTGATCTATCAAAAATCTCTCTTCCGCCTAATTTATTTAAATTTAAACTAAGATTTTTTATTTAACACAAAACAATACGAGTTTTTAAAATATTAATTTTTGCATTTTAAACTTCTTGAGATATATTATATATAATAATATATTTATTTAAATATAATTATTTCTCTCTATAATATAATATTTTGTTATATGTTAAAGTTTAATCAATAGATGTATATAAATTAAAAAAATTATTATATAAGATTGTCTATTCAATATTAGTTAAACAAAACATTAATTAAAATTAAGTTTTTGTAAAAATAATTATAATAAAATCAAGCTTAATTTAAATTAGATAATTATTTAATAACTAGCTGCCCTGCCACGCTTCGCTGTGGCATAGCGAAGTTTCTGCGACGTTTATCAATTAATCGTTTATTCGATGGAGAACAATATCTCTAGGTTGGAACTGATCTCCGACTATGACAACTGTTACTTCGTCTGTAGTTGGAGCATTATATCTCCGGACATGTTCTCCAGCGGGCGTTTTGTCTGCATAAATGACAATCTTGTGGGTATCTGATGGCATAATATCAATTGCCGTTTTGAACAAACGCACCAAATTGTTCCTTTCGCGAAGGAGCTTCTGTAGCTGAGAATAATGAATCTTCTTAGCGAGGTATGTATTCCACGACGTGCATCGACTTCATCTCTATCATTACCGATGAAGTACATTTGAAGGAATTTATGGTCATTATCTGGGAACGGGAGCAGGGAGCCAGCTTTATGATATATTTCCTCTTTGATTTTAAAAGTTGGCATGAATTGAGTCGTCACGATTTCCGCACCAAATGACGTCATTTGGAAGCAAGAGTTATATTTCCTGATGTTCGATAGGAAATGCTTCGATTCAGCGGTAGATCCAGCAAGTAGAGTTTTCAATGGCTCTGGTGGTGCATCAAGTTGGGGCAATTTGATTTTTCCGCCAGCGCAACACATCTGTTTCGTTTCATTATTAAAGTTTAGAGCCTGACAGTAGGTACAGACTTGACTCATCTGGCCAATAACAACATGCCGACTTGAACTATAATCAACAGCTGGATTGTACCGGAAAGCAAGACGATTGTATTGCAGATTCAGATCAGCTGTTCTTTGGGTTCGTGTTTAAGCTATCCTTACCTATCGCGTTCATTCCGTTGAGAACGAACCAAATCTGTTGCTGCAGAACGAGACTGACGTGCTCGCAATTGTGCATCCTCAAGCCTGGCTGCTCGTCTTTCTGCTGGTTACACGTTACGTATCTGGATAGTGCTTAGTCTGTTCTCTCTCGTACGGATGCCCGCTCTTCCTCAGACATATTCGAAAGCCGTCTTCTTAATCCTTCTGTGTGGCGAGTGCGACGGCCCAAATTCGATTTTTGCAAGGCATTATTTCGGTTTTCACTGGAATAGAAGGAAGGGATAAGATTATAACCTCTTATGGCTCTCACAGTTCTATGTTGAAAACCATGACAGAAAGGACAAAAAATTTAATAACGAAAAATTTTCATTTTGAAAAGGCCAAAAAAATTTATTTTAACTTTTTTCACCTATCTCTCATGGTTCTCATAGCTGCAGCTCGACAACAATCAGACACAGGACAGACAGTATTGAAAAGTGGCTAAAAAATAATAATATTAACTAAATACATGAATTTAAATAAATAAGTCAAATATTAGTTAAATGAAATAGTTAAATAATAATGATAAAAAAATTAATATTTTTTCTGACCATCTCTCATATAAAACATAACCTCTACTTACGATTTGGCGAAAGGCGCAGCTCAATCACGACACGATCACACAAAAGTACCTCGATTAAAGTGAATATTTAATTCAGATTGTATAATAATCTGAATCAGATGCAAGTGTATACGTTTTTTTTTTTGTTTTTTTTGTTAATAAACAATGTAATTGTTTCACATGTGACTGCGGTTGTCGTTAGCTAGTATGGCGAGTGTTCCCCTCGCTTCCGGAAGATGGCGCGGTCACTGGTACACAGCTGACCGTTAAAAAAACTGTTTTCTCGCGGTCGCGGGTATGTGACTGATGCAAAAAATAGATGAAAACAATCTTTGATGCGGGTTATATATCGTGCTAAAATTTGAGCTCAATCGGTGCAGAACATTTTGAGTTTTTGAAGCGTACACAAACGAACTTAACATTTTTATATTTAAAAATTTGTGGGCTGCGAAAAAAAAGCCATTAAGTTGTGCGAAAAAACACATCATTTTAAATGCTTACAAAAGCAGAGTAATGCTTACAAATTACAAAATAATCAAACGCCGTTGATTTTAGATGTTAATAAACTGCTAACGTAAGTAGAAGTTGTGCTGCTTCGGTGTACAACGTGATTCTCGAGTATAAATCTACTAATGAATTACGGTCTCCAAAGAAAACAAAATCCTGTAGGTCAATTGAGAAAAAGGTGAGATTTTGATAAAAACGCGATTCGTAAAAAAATTACACGAATTTGAATTATTTAGAAATAGTTTAGCGGTGTATTATATCCTTTGGAAGAGAATTCGGTTATTGTCTTCGACAACGCTTCTTATCATTAAACGAAAAGAAGTCCAGCCGTGTTATAGAAAAACAATGATATCAAAATGTGGCGTAGTTCAAAAGGAATAATTTTTGAAGAGGTTTAAGTTAATGTTCAATCATTGCAAAGGGTTTCGCGTATTAAAAGTAATTATAGTCCGTATAAAATTGGTTTGACACACAACGCCATATTGGTAAGTCGTGTTTTTATTCGACTCCTAAAGAATATGTTTGCCGACCTCCGTGGCGCGAGTGGTAACGTCTCGGACTTCAATCCGGTGATTCCGAGTTGGAATCCCGGTCAGGGATGGCATTTTGATACGCTATAAATCATTCATATCATCATCTGAAGCAATGCATAACGGTGGTTTCGGAGGTTAGAAAAAACAAAAAAAAACGAATACTTAGTTGTGTAGTTTCAGTGTTACTATTTGTGAATTTTGTTCTTTGCTCTTACATAGCAAAGAACGCTAAATGACCAAAAAACGATTGTTTTGTCATATATATGTAAAAAAATAACCTAACAAAGGATTTTTTGGTCATTATCTAGGGATATTATTTTCTGTGTATTTGGTTATTTCGACTTTTTTTGTTTGCATAGTCTTAAGTCTATCTGGGCTATAAGAAAATTGGGTGTTTTAATTTATTTACTGTAAGTCATCCTTCTTGGTGGCTTTTCTTTTTGTTTTGGTGTTTTTTTTTTGTTTTTTAAAAATAAAATATAGATGTTTTAGCTGTTAAATATAATTCAAAGAAATTTGTTACTTAATCAGTTGTGATTTTGTTTACATTGGCAACGGCCATACGGGCTCTTTGTGATTGGTCGTTCTGTTTGACAGCGGCCATCTTGCATTGATCTGATTGGTTTTCCTTTGTTTACATTTCCATCTGATTTATTAGCCTCTTATTTATTAAAAAACTGTAGAAATTAAAAATAGATAGATAGATTTATTAAAAATAGATGAAAACAATCTTTGATGCGGGTTATATATCGTGCTAAAATTTGAGCTCAATCGGTGCAGAACATTTTGAGTTTTTGAAGCCGTACACAAACGAACTTAACATTTATATATATATATAACATATATATATATATATATATATATATATATATATATATAGATGAACTAATTTAATTTCCTATTTAATCAAATTAAATATTATTTAATTTAAAATAATGTTATGTAATAATTTAATTTTTACAATTTAATAAACCTAAAAAAAAATTATATATTCACATGATTATTAAAAAAAAAAAAAACATGGTTAATCTAAACATAGTTTAAATTTTATTTTAAGATTCAGTTTACTAAAATAGTTACATATATCATTTGTTATTTAATTATTTATCTCTTAAGAATGAATTTATTATTATATTATCTTATGCATAAGTTTTCTTAATTTCCAAGCTGTGAGTGTTTTACAAATTTGAACCATTGCTTTTTTTGCATTGAAATGGTATTTGAAGTTCGGGGTAGCTTTATTTACCGTTGAGAATTTTTTTATATATATTACATCACTCTTTTCACGTATATTTACTATTTTCATTTATTAATATGGTATTTAGCCGTTTATTTTTTTTATAACTAATTTAATATTTTATGGCACTGATTTAATCAGGTTTATCCAAATTTTCCCTTTTATCCTTCCAGGAAAATGGTATAATGAATCTTTGAACTAGCATATTACCCAAAACTGACGTGATCTGTGTTGTGTTCCGATAAAACCGTGAAATAACTGTTTATCTTGTTACTTTTAACGGAGTAAGTTTTACAACCGTATAATTTTAGTAATTTTCAACTAAAGTTTCTGGAGATTTTTAATCATAAATTTGGACAATTATTTTGTTGGGAAAGTTTTTCGATAGGTATGTCCTGACCAACTAGACCCCAAAAAACGTATTTATCAAAAATACGGTGAGCCCCTTTCTAAAAAATATTTTATTTAATACATTTTTGTCAAAATTTCGGTTGTTGCTAAAATAATTTCACCGTATAAGTTTTATTAAAATCGATTTAGCCGATTCTTGTGTGATTCTAAAAACATACCGATAGTGAAAATTAGTTCGTTAGGTTTTTTTAATATAAGATGTAAATATGTTATAATAAAAAAAAATATTCTGAGTAATGGGCAAATAAAACATTATATTCTTAGATGGGTGTAGGTTTGAGTTATTTTATGAGTATGCCACCGCTAAGCACGCGGTGTATCGACCACGCTTTCTAGTGTCCTTTGCGTTGGCCGGTCGGCTAATTATTATTATACATATAAATTTCAATACCTCGTAAAGTGAACATCAAACGATTTATTATTTTTCACAGTTTATATTTCAAGTTTTAAGTTTCTAAAATTATGGTATATATTTTTATAGTTAAGAGAAATAAGTAAATTATCTTATCGTTTTTACTGAAATGCTTTCCCATAATTGGTGTGTGTGTGTGTGTGTGTGTGTGTGTGTGTGTGTGTGTGTATATATATATATATATACTTAATTACGAACATAAAACGTTTTTCATTTACAGAATGAAATCCCACCATTTACGATTTTATCTCTAACTAATTAAATAAACAGCTTGTCACCTCTTTCAAATTATAATCAAAGGAAACCTAAAACTTAAATAATCTTGCGAGCGGACTATTATTGTTTTTATTTCGTATCCCTTCAACAGTTACATGTCGCATATCTATAAAGTAGAAATCATATTCAAGCATCTGAAAAATCTTTATTCATAGTCCACTTGGAGCATAGCGATTATTTTCTTTATATTCTTTTCATCTCGGCTTTAAACCCCTTTTTTCCAAAATATTCCATAAAGGTAATCTATTTTGGTTTAGGGATAACCTTCGCAAATTTAAATTAGAATAATTACAACACGGCGTTTCGGTAACGATTTGTGTCCGATCGGTAAATCGATATCGTTGTTTTGTGAATTTTCTTTTTAGTCTGTTTCCTTTTACTCTCGTCTTATGTTTTAAATAATGTATTTTTCCTCATGATCTTTTTAATCAAAATCCGTTGGTACTTTGTGAAAAAAAAACATTTCAACGTATACCTTATTTATTTTCCGTATATATTTTCCATTGTATATATTATTACTTGGGTAGATCAATTTTCGCGTAATCTTTGATATGAATTAGTTTTTTTTTTTTTAATTAAACTAATTTGTTTTGTTTTTAGTTACATTCATTTTATACTAATTAAAATTTACGGCTAAATTTCTGCGTGCGTGTGTGTGTGTGTACGCGCGTGCGTTTTGTTATTTTGTCAAGACTGGATAATATTCTAAAATAGTTTATTTGTAAGGTGACTAGTATATAAAAATAATATGCAACTTACAAACAGTTGTAATACAGTGTTTAGTCTGATTCCTACGCTTTATTCAAATGCAACGCATCCTGATTAAAATTCTTTCCACTTATCTGGAATGACTCTTTTAGTTAAATAGAAGGAATTTTATTTTGAAGATTGTATATACGATATACAGCTATACTACCCATACATACAGCTACCCATATTCAGCTATCCGATCAAGAAATTTGTTAGTTTTTTATACTGTTCAGAAATTTATTATTGAAAGTCTGCTGATTTTCTTATATATTATTACTTGACGTATTTATAATAATTGTTAATAGGTTTTAGCGAATGTAATACAAACATTAAAGACTAAACAGGAAATCTTGTATTACCATAAAACGCTCTTATAAATTATGAAATCGAAATCAAAGAAAGTAAGAGAAAGTCGAATAGTTATTACTGGATAAAATGTGTATGACTGATGTTTGTTAACGTCTATTATAAAATACTTCTTATATTCTTTTCATTAATCGCTAGATAAAAGGAGAGTAGCTTTTACTTTGTCGCGCTGTACATTTATTGATGAGTTCGAATCGCAATAAATCGTCTCATATTTGTAAAAATAAAGGATAGGTTATTTTTTTACTCGACTACTTTATCGTAAACCAATGCGGTTTCATTTTATTACTTGTGAATTGAAAAAACTGACCATATATTATTATATTTATTTATTTACATAGTAACAACAGGCTTACGTCCTCTTACATCTAATAGATGAATGATAAATGAATTTTCTAGCGTATGAAAAATACCACGCCTGACTGGCATTCGAACCCGGGACCTCCGAATGAAAGGCGAGACGTTACACTCTAGTGGCCCCGATGTTAGTATTTTTCAAAATACTGACGAAAATCCAAAGAAAATTACCCTTTTTTGTATATTTTTTACTTTAACTCCGTTTTATCTGTTTGGGAAATGCTAAACAAAATAGCAGCTAGATTGTTTGTGTTATTTCGTGGTTGTTGTTGTACTTTTCCTCTAGTCGGCAATTAATGTGGCAGTTTTTTAAATAGATTTTTCAAAATATACCAATTCATTCCCTTCGTAATAACGATTAATTTATATATAAATATATATATATATATTAATAATATTTTAATAATATATATATTTTATTATTCATTTATCCAAAGAAAAATACAGAATATTTAAACATTAAAGGTGAAATAGAGAAAATCTCAAAAAACGAAAGAAAACTACTAGGGCCCAATAATAAAATAATATCAGAGATTCCAAAACGTAATAAAGAAATTTATAAAAAAAAATGTGAAAACCTCTCTCAGACAGCCAGAAAAAAGGTGTTTCTTTGATCACATTTTTACAATGAATAGTAATAGAATACTTCTCTCTCCCTTTTTCTGTTTAGCCTCCGGAACCACCGTATTACTTCAGAGGATGAATGAGGGTGATAATGTATGAATGGAGTGTAGTCTTGTACTGTCTCGGGTCGGCCATTCCTGAGATATGTGGTTAATTGTAACCCAACCTCCAAAGAACATCGGTATCCTCGATCTAGTATTCAAATTCGTATAAAAGGATTTAAACCTTAGAACTCTCGACTTCGAAATCAGCTGATTTGCGATGACGCGTTAACCACTAGACCGCCCCGGTGTAATAGATTACCTGGAAAAGATTAACAATTTATATTGGAAGAAAGAAAAAAGTAATCAGTTTTGAATGAAATAATTATTAAAAATTCCAACGTTTAGCGAAGACAATGAGAAGAGATAATTTATCAGTTACTTAATACGGTTTATTTATTTTGTTATTTTTTGCTTGTTTCATCAGTACGTTAAATTTTGTTTAATTTAAGAATTAATAAAAAACAAAAATAGTACTTTTGTTCTTATTTAAATTGTCGACAAGAAATTTATATTAATTAGAAAAATGAATGAAACAGTTTTCAATTTGTTTTTATTACTATGAAGTTTGTTATTAAGCTACGGACTCATCAACAAAAATTTAATTCTATTAATATAAATTAAATTTTTAAAAAGCTGTCAGATTTGACGGATCGGAGATCAGGCTA